>NC_042617.1:350334673-350705913 GCF_901001135.1 Rhinatrema bivittatum | reverse complement strand
AATCGTAAATCGGGGGAAGGGGGAGGGGAAGGGGAGGACGGGAAAACCGGCACACTAAAAACAACCCTAAAACCCACCCTGACCCTTTAAAATAAATCCCCCCACCCCCCCCAACCCCCCCCCCAAAGTGCCTTAAATTACCTTGGGGTCCAGTGGGGGGGCATGGCAGGGAAACCGGCACGCTAAAGCAAACCCTAAAAACCCACCCTGACCCTTTAAAATAAATCCCCCACCCTCCTGCCAGGGTTAGGGGCACTGTGTGCAGGAAGATCACAACACCACCCCGACCCTTGAAAATAAATCCCCCACCCTACCCCTCCCGAACCCCCCCAAAGTGCCTTAAATTACCTGGGGTCCAGTGGGGGGGCAGGGCGGGGAAACCGGCACGCTAAAGCAACCCTAAACCCACCCCGACCCTTTAAAATAAATCCCCCACCCTCCCGAACCCCCCCAAAGTGCCTTATATTACCTGGGGTCCATTGGGGGGGAGGGCGGGGAAACCGGCACGCTAAAGCAACCCTAAAACCCACCCCGACCCTTTAAAATAAATCCCCCACCCTCCCGAACCCCCCCAAAGTGCCTTAAATTACCTGGGGTCCAGTGGGGGGTAGGGCGGGGAAAACCGGCACGCTAAAGCAACCCCAAAACCCACCCTGACCCTTTAAAATAAATCACCCACCCTCCTGCCAGGGTTAGGGCACCTGTGTGCAGGAAGATCACAACACCCCGACCCTTGAAAATAAATCCCCCCACCCTCCCGAACCCCCCCAAAGTGCCTTAAAATTACCTGGGGTCCAGTGGGGGGCAGGGCCGGGAAACCGGCACGCTAAAGCAACCCTAAAAACCCACCCTGACCCTTTAAAATAAATCCCCCACCCTCCTGCCAGGGTTAGGGCACTGTGTGCAGGAAGATCACAACACCCCGACCCTTGAAAATAATTCCCCCACCCTCCCGAACCCCCCCAAAGTGCCTTAAATTACCTGGGGTCCAGTGGGGGGCAGGGCGGGGAAACCGGCACGCTAAAGCAAACCCTAAAAACCACCCCGACCCTTTTAAAATAAATCCCCCACCCTCCCGACCCCCCCAAAGTGCCTTATATTACCTGGGGTCCATTGGGGGGGGAGGGCGGGGAAACCGGCACGCTAAAGCAACCCTAAACCCACCCCGACCCTTTAAAATAAATCCCCCACCCTCCCCAAACCCCCCCAAGTGCCTTATATTACCTGGGGTCCATTGGGGGGGAGGGCGGGGGAAACCGGCACGCTAAAGCAACCCTAAAACCCCCCCCCGACCCTTTAAAATAAATCCCCCACCCTCCCGAACCCCCCAAAGTGCCTTAAATTACCTGGGGTCCAGTGGGGGGTAGGGCGGGGAAACCGGCACGCTAAAGCAACCCTAAAACCCACCCTGACCCTTTAAAATAAATCCCCCACCCTCCTGCCAGGGTTAGGGCACTGTGTGCAGGAAGATCACAACACCCCGACCCTTGAAAATAAATCCCCCACCCTCCCGAACCCCCCCAAAGTGCCTTAAATTACCTGGGGTCCAGTGGGGGGTAGGGCGGGGAAACCGGCACGCTAAAGCAACCCTAAAACCCACCCCGACCCTTTAAAATAAATCCCCCACCCTCCCGAACCCCCCAAAGTGCCTTAAATTACCTGGGGTCCAGTGGGGGGTAGGGCGGGGAAACCGGCACGCTAAAGCAACCCTAAAACCCACCCTGACCCTTTAAAATAAATCCCCCACCCTCCTGCCAGGGTTAGGGCACTGTGTGCAGGAAGATCACAACACCCCGACCCTTGAAAATAAATCCCCCACCCTCCCGAACCCCCCAAAGTGCCTTAAATTACCTGGGGTCCAGTGGGGGGTAGGGCGGGGAAACCGGCACGCTAAAGCAACCCTAAAACCCACCCTGACCCTTTAAAATAAATCCCCCACCCTCCTGCCAGGGTTAGGGTACTGTGTGCAGGAAGATCACAACACCCCGACCCTTGAAAATAATTCCCCCACCCTCCCGAACCCCCCCAATGTGCCTTAAATTACCTGGGGTCCAGTGGGGGGCAGGGCGGGGAAACCGGCACGCTAAAGCAACCCTAAAACCCACCCCGACCCTTTAAAATAAATCCCCCACCCTCCCCGAACCCCCCCAAAGTGCCTTATATTACCTGGGGTCCATTGGGGGGGAGGGCGGGGAAACCGGCACGCTAAAGCAACCCTAAAACCCACCCCGACCCTTTAAAATAAATCCCCCACCCTCCCGAACCCCCCAAAGTGCCTTAAATTACCTGGGGTCCAGTGGGGGGTAGGGCGGGGAAACCGGCACGCTAAAGCAACCCTAAAACCCACCCTGACCCTTTAAATAAATCCCCCACCCTCCTGCCAGGGTTTAGGGCACTGTGTGCAAGAAGATCACACACCCCGACCCTTGAAAATAAATCCCCCACCCTCCCGAACCCCCCCAAGTGCCTTAAATTACCTGGGGTCCAGTGGGGGGCAGGGCGGGGAAACCGGCACGCTAAAGCAACCCTAAAACCCACCCAGACCCTTTAAAATAAATCCCCCACCCTCCTGCCAGGGTTAGGGCACTGTGTGAAGGAAGATCACAACACCCCGACCCTTGAAAATAAATCCCCCACCCTCCCGAACCCCCCCAAAGTGCCTTAAATTACCTGGGGTCCAGTGGGGGGCAGGGCGGGGAAACCGGCACGCTAAAGCAACCCTAAAACCCACCCCGACCCTTTAAAATAAATCCCCCACCCTCCCGAACCCCCCCAAAGTACCTTATATTACCTGGGGTCCATTGGGGGGGAGGGCGGGGAAACCGGCACGCTAAAGCAACCCTAAAACCCACCCTGCTATGGCCGGCGCCATTTTCCTTATGAAAAAACAATTTGCGCCAGGAGATCGCTCCCGGACCCCCGCTGGACCCCCAGGGACTTTTGGCCAGCTTGGGGGGGGGGGGCCTCCTGACCCCCACAAGACTTGCCAAAAGCCCAGCAGGGGTCCGGAACGACCTCCTGCAGTCGAATCGTGTTGTCTACGGGCGGCGCCTTTTTGCGCAAATGGAGATTCACATCTCTAGAGACCTGCCTTATCACCAAACTGGAGTCAGTGTGTGCAGTAAAGGAGACCTGCCTTGTCCCCACCCAAGCTGGAGTCAGTGTGTGCGCATATTATAATGCAATGCACAGGAAGCAATGAGGTGACTGCAGGAGTAGTGCACTGGCTGCCTACCTAGGCTTGAATATATTAATGCTGCAGTACTAATACAAATAAATTATAATTCTGCTAAATTGCCACTAGCCTCACCAGTTACACTAGCCAAGTAGCTTAGTCAGACATTCACCACCACCTAATAATAATGAATTATTAATTCAGTGATATAACAAATCATTTTAAAAAAATTGAGTAGGTTAATATAAGAGATGACTGTAGTAGATTGAATAAAGATCTGATGTTTCTGCTCTCCTCACACCAAACAAAAACAACACACAAGCAGAGAAGCCCTTCTTACAAAGCTGAGCTAGTGAGTTAAGTAGGAGGAAAAGTAAACATACTTGTGCCAGTGTGGCTACTTAAAAAATACACTTACCAACAATCAATTACATATATTTGAACTGTGTACAGTTCCAGCCAGGACCACCTTTCTAAAATGCACAGTGATTGGCAAATTCAACATGCACTAGCATTTCAGGTGCCTGCTAACAAAAATAATAAACAAGAAGTTCTAGTCACGTGAGTGCTGATCATCACATGTCAAGCTTCCAACTGTTTCCATTTCACATCCCCCCAACCATTACCTCAGTGGTAACCTTGGTAACATCAATAGATAAGAGCACAGCCAGCCAATAGGAATACATATTCATTCCTAAGTGACCTTTACTGACCTGGGAAGTGTGAACACTTTGTTTCATTTTCTGTTGGTGTTCATGAGTTTCCAGTTCCATTTCCCATCCCCCCCAACCATCACCTCAGTGGTAACCTTGGTAACATCAATAGATAAGAGGGCTGCCAGCCAATAGGAACACATATTCATTCCTAACTGACCTTCAGTGACCTGGAAAGTGTTTATTTGTATCATTTTCAGTTAGTGCGCACTAAATCGAGTTAGTGCGCACTAACGGGGAGTTAGTGCGCACTAATCGGAAAAAACGATTTTTAACGATTTTTCAACGAAATAATCGTGCCAAACACGATTTTCTTCTCCTGCCACACGATTTCTATCGTTAAGACGATATGGAAAACGATTCACATCTCTAATCCCTAATGAATTTCCAAGAGATTTATTTGCACGCGCTACATCCTCTGTATGCAAATATTTCTCATGTATATTCATTAGGGATATCCTGAAAACCAAGCTGGCTGGGGGGCCCGTAGAACTGGTGTGAGCACCCTGCTCTAAGAGATTAGATTTATTTATTTAAATATCATTTGTTAATCGCTTCGTTAATAAAAACCTCTGCAAGGGATGAACAATATTAATACAACAATTATCACAATAAGCCATTCACATACATGCGTAGATTGCGCATGCCGGCCAATGGCCAGCCCGCGATCCCGGCACAGCAGCAAATGGCCGCTGTGCCCGAAGGCTCCGTCCTCGCCCCTGGACCACCCTTCCCTGCCACCACCTACCCCCTTTTTCAAGCCCCGGGACATACACGTGTCCCGGGGCTTGCGCGCGTCGCCAGGCCTATGCAAAATAGGCTCGGTGCACACAGGAGGGGTTTTAAAGGGTTACGCATGTATATTATGCGCGTAACCCTTTTAAAATCCACCCCTGAGGAAGGCCATTCCAAAGACTAAGAATATCCAAAGAGAAGGATCTATTTTGTAGCCTCAGATGGGACAAAGCTATAGCCACAGGGAGTTGCAATAGATGTTTCTTTGCAGAACATAGATTCCTTTCTTCCTCATACTATTTTTTAAAAATGTATTATTTATTGTTATAACATTTAAATACAAATGAAATAATCCAGGCATATAAGAAATATAAGAATAATTCAAATTATCATACACATTTAGCAAGTTATCCTGCCCACGTCAAGGGGGAATAGGGGAGTCAGACCCACTGTGTGTCAATAACATTCTATTACAACCATTCTATCCCTTACCTTGCATTAAGTAACAAACTAATTCTGAGACTTATCCCTTAGGAAATGATCCAACTGCAAAGGATCTAAAAAAATAAATTTATTGTTCTGATATGTAATTAAACACTTGCATGGGAATTTAAAGAAAAAACTAGTTCCCAAATCTAGAGCTGTTTGTTTAAAAGAAAGACAATGTTTCCTTTGAGCTTGAGTTGCCCGGGAAACATCTGGAAAGACTTGAATCTTTTGTCCACAAAATGTCAATTCTTTGCTTTGGAAATATTTCAAAAAGAACAAATCTTTATCCTGCTTTAAAGAGAAAGAAACTAACAAGGTAGCTCTAGTTCGAATATTATCTATGGAGTCCTACAAAAAGGTAGAAACCCCAGGACGCTCCAAAATATCTATTTCCCCTTCCTGAGCAGGGATCATTCTCTTTTTTGGCAAATAGTACATCTTAGATATAACAGGGATTTTCTCTGGTTCAAAAGATAATACTTCACTAACATACTTTTTAAATAATTCACTAGATGAAGGCAATCTAGAAATAGGAAAATTCAATAAACATAAATTAAACAATCTTATTTCATTTTCCAAAGCTTCTATCTGATTGTGAAGAATAAATTTATCCTTAATAAAAGATGTACCAGTAGCCTGTAACATATTTACTTGCGAATTTAACATGGAAACAGAAAGTTCTGCATTTTTAATTCTAACATCTTGATCTTCAAATTTTGCTCTAGTTTCTACTGAAAAGGTATGCATCTGAGATCCTGAACTAATCAGCTTATTATCTACTTTGACAATGAATCTCCAAACACCTAATACTGTAACATTCTCTGGTTCTACAATGCTTCCCTCCATTACATCACGTAATTCAGGAATTATCAAAGTGTTGCAGTCGGACACTGCTGGCGAGATGGTGGACCCTTGGGCCGGCCTACCTAGAGTGACAGGATAGGCCGGGAGGCAGAGCCACAGGCAGGAGGTGTTCACCCGGGAACCAGGAGCCCCCCAGGAGGAGCCTGTAGGGCCCTAGGACCTCGGGACTTGGGAATACAGGCAGAAAGTCCAGGGGCAGAGAAAGGCTAGACCGGGATCAGAGCAAACAGGGGGGAATGGAAGTCCAAAGGTACCCGGGAAGCAAGGGACCGGCTGTACAGGGCCGAGGGCGGGCTGAAGACAGGGCAGCGGGCTGCAGCGGAGACTGTAGCAAACCAGAGGCTGAAGCAGGCGGTAGGCCGAAGCGGAGTCAGTAGCAAACCGGAGGCTGAAGCAGGTTGTAGGCTGAAGCAGAGTCGGTAGCAAACCGGAGGCTGAAGCAGGCTGTAGGCTGAAGCGGAAGCAGGCCGGGGTCAGAGGCTGGCTGCAGGCTGAAGCGGAGTCAGAGGCAAACCGGGGTCGGAGGCAGGCAGCCAGCTGAAGCGGAGTCAGAGGCAAACCGGACTCAGAGGCAGGCAGCAGGCAGAAGCGGAGTCAGAGCCAAACCGGAGTCAGAGGCAGGCAGCCAGCTGAAGCGGAGTCAGAGGCAAACCGGAGTCAGAGGCAGGCAGCAGGCTGAAGCGGAGTCGGAAGCAGACCGGAGTCAAAAGCAGGAAACAACGAGATCACCAGGAACGCAACTAAGAACATCTATAGAGTTGTGAACCTCGTTGCAAGGCGATGAGAGAGAGTTTGAGCGCCGGTTATATCGGGGCTTGGGCGTGATGTCAGCAGCATGGGCGGGGCCAGGCTTCCGGGAGTTGAGCGCTCAAGACGAGCATCCTCACACGCGCGTGAGACTGACGAGAAGCAGGCACGTAATGGCGGCCGCCACGTGGAGTGAGAGAAGCCCCCGGGGTCCAGAGCGGGCGGAATGCGGCGATTCCTAAGGCGGAGGTAGGCAGGTTTGAGCCGTGGGTGGAGGGAAGCGGTGGAGACCGCAACACAAAGGGCATGGAAGCATAGAGTTACTCTCTGTTCCCAATTTCCCCAGGGATATATATCTCATCTGAATATTTCCCTCTCCAGCATTCCCATCTCACAAAGGAGTTGGGATTGCTGAGGGAGGAGAGTTTATAGCAACCCTAGCTATAACAGATTTGCTGGCTAGTTGTTCTATAGAGGGTTGAAGGGGGGGTTGTGTGGACCTGGGACTTAAGGATACCCCAGAAGGGGAATTCCCTTCCATACAGTCCCTTGAATACAACTCACCCATATGTATTATGTGAGCATCCATTGGTCCATGTCTCATTGAAGAGAAGGAAACCAGAGAGGAGGTTCAAGTCTTTGATTTTCTCTTCCTCTCCATCTTGTACCCAGGGGTGCACCCCTTCGGCGTGCAGCTTCGGCTGCATGCCAGCAGCTGCGCGCCTCAGGGCCCTTACTTTTAAGGTGTTCCGGGGCTCCTGCTGATGATGTCACATGGGGGCCGTCGTCTCCAGTGTCAGGCCTCTCTCTCTTCCTCAATTAGCAGCAAGATCTCTCTCTCTCGGTGTTCGGAGGCAACAGCAGGCTTCGAGGTCCTCCAACCACGCAGGTCCCATCCTCCAATCTCCGCGCCTCATACCATTTTAATCTTCCATTCAAATGAGGAGGGCAAGGACCTCATAGCATCCTAAATACCAGAAATAGACATTTAAATTTACAATGTTCAGTTACAGGGAGCCAAGGCAGATTCCACAAAAGAGGGCCTGCAGATGTTCTATGAGGGCTACCTGTGACTATATGCGCAGCAGTAATTTGTATTAGTTGCTACTTGAAGGTCAATTTCAAGGACAGCCCTAAATATAAAGCATTGCAATAGTTAAAAGTGTGAAAGCAGAAGGTCATAAGCCATCAATTTCAAAACTGACAGATTCAGAAAAGCTTAATCTGCCTATGCATTTTGAGGTCAATATTCAAATGCCATTTAGACGGATAACTGAAAAGTTATTCATCTAAATGGCTAACCAGCAATATTAAATGCCATATGCAGCTAAGTACTAGCTGCATAATGAGTTATAGGGATAGAATTTAACCGTATAAGTTGGGGGCATTCTGGGAGTAGACAGAAGGTATTATGAGGAGGAAAGAATTTAGCTGCAGCTTACTCTAGTCAAAGCTGTAGAACTGTCCTAAAATTAGCCAGTTAAACTCAGCCACTCCATGGCTGAATATTGCCCCCTTTAATCTTAATATAGATGTTTTGAACAATAGATATAAAATGTTTTAACATATTTGGGCTAGAGTCCAAAACAATTCCCAAAGACCTCACTTCACTTTTTGGAATGAGGTGAGGACCTAGTATGCAGGTCCGTCGCTGGACCAGCTGGTGCCCTGTGCAGTCTTGCAGGTGGGGTCAGCCACAGAAAAGGGAGGTTATTGGCTGCAGGGTGTGGGAATGCTCATGGGGGACAGACCCTCTCATATATGGATGGGGATAATATCTTTCATGTTGTACTTGATGATCAACTGGGATCTAGTGATCACCAGATGGTGTGGTTCTGCACCAGATATAAAGGTTCACTTAAAGGAAAGGGTCTTAAACTTCAGGAAAACTAATTTTGTTAAAATAGGGGAGTACCTCAAGTAGTAGTTGTTAACTGGTTGGGAAAATCTAAGAGAAGTAGAAGAGCAGTGGGCAAAACTAAAATGAGATTATAATGACAACTAACACTTTTTTTAGGAAAGAAATTAAAGGAAAGAGGAAAAAGAAGCTGCTAAGGTTCTCTAAAGAAGTAGCTGCAAAGGTAAGGGAGAAAAGGTTAACATTCATAAACTACAAGAGATCAGAGACAGTGGAAGACAGGCAACAATATCTGGAAAAGCTAAGAGAATTTGGGAAAATAGTCAGGAATGCAAAAATTTAAATGCATAAAAAAGGAAATATGGTAAAATGTGGGGAGAAGATTTTTGTTTAGATATGCTAGTGATAGAAGGAAGCGCAAAAATGGTATTGAGAGACTCAGAGGTGAATGGGAAAATACATAGAGGCTGATGTGGAAAAAGCAAAATTGCTCAACAAATATTTCTGTTTGGTGTTAACTAGGGAAGAATCTGGAGCAAGACCACATAAAACAAACACAAATAAAATGAGAACTGAGGTAAAACGCAATAGGTTTTCAGAACAGTATATTTGTGAGGAGCTAACTAAACTTAAAGTACATAAGGCAATGGAGCCAGATGATATACTTTTTTTTTTTTTCTCTTACTCTAGTCAAAGCTGTAGAAACCAAAGAAATTAAATTATTACATACAGCTTCACAGCTTCTACTGTAACATAAGAAACAACCATTAAATTTAGACCCCCAAGTATAAGTGAAGGGGAGGACATATCACTAATAAGGAGCTTCAAAACATGGAAACATTTAAAAAGTAAGCTTAATGTGTTTATGCTATTCTTCCTATATTTATTGCTCACTTATAAGACTTTCTTGGACAGAGGGAATAGGCAATAATCTTTTTCTATTTTCTAGCAACATCTTTAACTGCTCAGGTACAAAGAAAACATAAGTTACATTATCCAATTTTAAGATACATCTACAGGGGTATATATGTGAGCATAAAATTAGCACCTATAGAGTGGGCTTCCTGCTGCATCGCTAGGAACCCCTTTCTCCTCTCCTGAGTTAGTTTGGCCAATTCAGGGAATAGTTGCAGCACTTTCCCCAGAAATTCAACTCTCATATATTGAAAATAATTTCTCATTTTCAGGCTTAAATCCTATTCATATATAAAAGACACTAAGAGAGTAGATCGTTCTATTATCTCAGGTGTTGAAGTTTCTAAGAAAGCTGTTAACTTTTCCATATTGATCGATTGGAGTACAGCATCTTCTCTAGGTCGTATATATGGTAGAAAATACACTTTATTGAAAGCAGGAATATTCTCTGGAGCAATGTGTAATACTTCAATCAGGTACCTTCGAAGTGGTATTCTTGGCTGTTCTCCCAGAACCTTAGGGAAATTTAAAAACCTTAGGTTCAAGTCTCTCATCTTATTTTCTATTTGTTCCATTTTCTTGTTTAGTTTTAAGCACTTCTGAACCAAAACTGACTGTGTGTATTGTGACTTCTTTCCTTGATCCTCTAATGTTTGGATTCTTTGCTATTGTTCCAAGTAGTTGGAGTTGAAGTCCTGGGTTATATCTTCTATTTTAGAGGAAATAATAACTTGCTGCTGGGAATAGCCTTGTAAAGCAATTCCCAGTTTGGCTATCAGCTCCCACAGTGAGTCCAGTGTCACTACTGATGGCTTAGTAAAACTGGCACTCACGGCTCCCAACTCTAGCAAAGTCCCTCCTGATAGAGCATTTAAAGAGGTTTTAACCTCAGAAGAAACAGTTCCTCCCATGATTCCACCTAATGTTTGCCTTCCTGCCATTCCTTCCTCATCCAAGCATTGCTCACTACTCCCAGGCCCTGCAGCGAGTATCATGGTTGCGCGACTAGACCACATAGGATCCGTTTCCACACTAACTGGGCTCGAGAACTTCTGGGGTATTGGCGCTGGAGGTGTACGTGAGTCTGGAGGGCATAAGCTGGTTTTCCCTGAGTAGGCCGCTGCTCCTCCTGCGATCATCTCTGTGGGGCATAGCTCCTCCACTTTTGAATAGTCGGCAGCCAGCTCAGTTATAGTTCGCTGTCCTGGAGGTAAGGGGGTACCGCTGGATATACCCTAACCCTGCCTTTCCATTTCAGGGCCATTATCACTCAAACGAAACGAGAAAATTCAAAGAAACATGGACAGCGTTCTGAGCCTCGGTGCTACACCGCTGCCATCTTAGCTCCTCCCCTGCCCCCCAGATGAGATAATTCTGAGGGTATTGAGGAAACTTAGAGAAGTCCTGGCAGTTCCAATGGCTGATATTTTCAATGCTTCTTTAGGGTCAGGAGTAGTTCCAGAGGACTAGAGAGGGAGTCAATGTGGTTCCTATTTATAAACATGGAAATAAGGAAGCAGTTAGGAACAATAGTCTGATCTCTGTGGTGAACAAATTAATTGAATGACTGCTAAAACAGAAGATACTGCAGCTTCTGGAATCCAATGGATTGCAAGATCAGAGGCAGCATGTTTTTACTAGTAGTAAATCTTGTCAGATGAATCTGATCAATTTCTTTTGGGTGACCAGATAGTTGGATCAAGTGACAACACTAGATGTAGTGTACTTGAATCAATGTATCCCAAATAATTAATAAGGGCTGCAGGTGTGATCCGTAAAACTATAGATTGATGAACCTGAATTTAGTGCCAGGAAAAATACTGGAAACTAATCTAAAGAACAAAACAACAGAGCATATAGAAAGACACAGTTTAATGAAACATAGCCAGTATGGATTTAACCAAGGGAAGTCTTGCCTAACAAATATGCTACATTTTGTGAAGGGTTTAATAAATAGTTTTATAAAGGAGAATCACTAGATAGTGTTGTATTTGGATTTTCTGAAGGCATTTGCAACCTTCCCTCATGAGAAAACTAAAAAGTCATGGGATAGGAGGAAATGTCCTTTCATGGATTGGAAACAGAGAGTAGGATTAAATGGTCAGATTTCTCAGTGGAAAAAAAGTAAATAGTGAAGTGTGTCAGGGATTTCTTCTTGGACCCCTGCTTTCCAATATATTTATAAATGATCTGGAAAGGGATATGATGAGTGAGGTGATCAAATTTACAGATGACACAAAATTATTCAAATTAGATAAATCACAAGTGGATTGTGATAAATTGCAGGAGGACCTTGCAAACCAGGAAGACTAGGTGTCCAAATAGCTGATGAAGTTTAATGTGGACAAGTGAAAGGTGATGCATAGAAGGAAAAATAACCCTTGCTGTTAATCACGGTCTGGTTCCATATTAGGAGTTACCACCCAAGAAAAAGATCTAGGCATCATAGTGGATAATACTTTAAAATCGTCGGCTCAGTGTGCTGCAGCAGTCAAAAAAGCAAACAGAATGTTAGGAATTATTAGGAAGGGAATCGTGAATAAAATGGAGAATGTTATAGCACTCTGTTTTACTCCATAGTGAGACCGCACTTTGAGTACTGTGTGCAATTCTGGTGGCCACAATTTAAAAAAAGAAATAGTTGCACTGGAGAAGGTACATAGAAGGGTGACCAAAATGCTAAAGGGGATGGAAAGGTTCCCCTATGAGTAAAGGATAAAGAAGTTAGGGTTGTTCAGCTTGCCTAGCCTTACCAACTCCCATTATTGGGGCCAACATGCACTGACACCTGCCTGCTTGCCCTTTTAGTATTTACCGTCAATGGAGTCAGACCAATCCAGCTACCTCCTGACATGTTCCCATGAACAAAACTGGGGCCTGTCACACCCTGCTGTCTCCTAACTTGTCCCCATCAACCACACTGGGGTTTGACTCAGCTTACTTCCTTCTGATATGTCCACATCAACAAATCTGGGGCCTGTGATACCTTGCTGCCTCCTGACATGTCCCTATCAACAAAACTGGGGCCTGTCACACCTTACTACCTACAGATATGTCTCCCATCAACCCACTGAGGTCTGTCATACCCTGCTGCCTCTTGACATATTCCCATCAACAAAACTGGGGCCATCACACCCTTCTGTCTCCTGACTTGTCCCCTTCAACAATACTAGGGCCTGTCACAACTTGTAACCTCCAAACATGTCTCCCATCAATCACACTGGGGTCTGTCATACTCTGCTGCCTCAATGACATGTCCCCATCAACAAAACTGGAGCATGTCACACCCTGCTGTCTCCTGACCTCTCCCCATTAACAAACCTGCCTGTCACACCTTGCTACCTCCAGTCATTTCTCCCATCAACCATACTGGGGTCTGTCATACCCTGCTGCCTCCTGACTTGTACCTATCAACAAAACTGGGTTTTGATTCAGCCTACTTCCTCCTGACATTTCCCAATCAACTAAACCGAGGCCTGTCACACCTTACTGCCTCCTGACTTGTCCCCATCAATCAAACTAGGGCCTGTCACATCCTGCTGCCTCCTGATTTCCCCCATCAACAAAACTGGGGCCTGCCACAATCTACTGCCTCCTGACATGTCTCATCAACCACACTGGGCATGTCATTCTGCTGCCTCCTAACTTATCCCCATCAACAAAACTGGGGTCTGATTCAGCTCACTTCCTCCTGACATGTCCTCAATAAACACATTGGGGTCTGACTCAGCTTACTTCCTTTTGACATGACCCCATCAACAATATTGGGACCTGTCACACCCTTCTTTCTCCTGACACATGTCCAACCAGAGCACTGGGGCTTCAATCCTCCTAATTCCTCCTGACATGTTACCAACCACATCACTGGGTCCTGACTCTACAGGGGTCTGACAGCACATCCAGTAGCAGCCTTTCATTCCCATACCCCCACATCAACAACACAGGGGTCTTGCAGGCAAAACATGCAGCAGCAGTCATACACTGCCATACCCTAACATCAACAGCTCAGGGGGTCAGCAGTATAGAAACATAGAAACATAGAAATGACGGCAGAAGAAAACCAAATGGCCCATCTAGTCTGCCCAGCAAGCTTCACACATATTTTCTCTCATACTTATCTGTTTCTCTTAGCTCTTGGTTCTATTTCCCTTCCACCCCCACCTTTAATGTAGAGAGCAGTGATGGAGCTGCATCCAAGTGAAATATCTAGCTTGATTCGTTAGGGGTAGTAGCCGCCGCAATAAGCAAGCTGCACCCATGCTTATTTGTTTTACCCAGACTATGTTATTAGCCCTTATTGGTTGTTTTTCTTCTCCCCTGCCGTTGAAGCAGGGAGCTATGCTGGATATGCGTGACGTATAAGTCTTCTCCCATGCCGTTGAAGCAGAGAGCCATGCTGGATGTGCATCGAAAGTGAAGTATCAGGCACATTTGGTTTTGGGTAGTAACCGCCGTAAGAAGCCAGCTACTCCCCGCTTTGTGAGTGCGAACCCTCTTTTCTTCTCCCCTGCCGTTGAAGCAGAGAGCTCTGCTGGATGTGTGAAGTATCAGTTTTTCTTCTCCCCTGCCGTTGAATCAGAGAACTTTGCTGTATATGCATTGAAAGTGAAGTATCAGGCTTAGTACAGTCAGCAGCAGTCATTTATTGCCATACACCTCACACAACCTCAGGGGTTTAATACATCCTTACTCTGCCTGCCATGTTCCAAGCACCAACACAGCATCATGGCTCCATTGAGTTCCTCTGCCTGCTTATCCCCAAGCACCACCACCACCACAGGGTTATGACTCCACTTAGTTCATCTCCCTGCTTAGTCCCAAGCACCATGGCAGAGTCGTGACTCCACAGAGTTCCTCTACCTGCCATGTTCCAAGTACCACCTCAGGGTCATGACTCCTTCTCTCTGCCTCCTTTTCAGTAAATGCCACCACCTAGACATGACTCCACTGAGTTCCTCTGCCTCCTTTTAGCCAAATGCCACCACCAAAGGATGTCTCCACTGAGTTCCTCTGCCTTTTTTTCTCCAAATGCTATCACAGAGGCATGACTCCATTCAGTTCCTCTGCCTCCTTTTCCCCAAATTCCACCACCCAGGCATGATGCCACTCAGTTTCTGCTTACTTTGCCCCAAACAGTTATTGAGGAGAAACAGGAAGGGGAAGACAGTGCCAAACACCACAGGATAATGACTACCCTGAGATCCACTGCCTCCTTTTCTCCAAATACTACCACTAAGGCCTAACCTATCCTTATCAGCCTTTCTTACTCCAATTATAAAGATTGTGGCCTGACACTTACAGCTGTAGCATGCCTGCTCCAACCACCATACCAAAACAGTCTTAGATAAGCTCAGGATCCATTCTTCACTTTTTTTCAAATAGACTTTGCTGTCCCTACGAATGCTACATTTTCTGCGTGCATAAGTATTTTACAAATACTAAATGGACCTAACTCTGACAACATTACAGTTTTGGAGATGTTACAGCTACACTTCTCTCTGCATTGCTCTGCTGCTACCATTCCAGTTTTTATAAATTACTCACCAACACCACTTCTGCTGCCACTGCTCCAAACCATTCTTGCCATATTAAGGAACTTGCTCGCACCACTCTTCTGTGCATGGGCAAGCACTGGGACAGACATCCTTGAGGATATTACAGCAACCCTTCTCAATGCACGGTTTTACTTCTACCATTCCAAATCTTAATTATATACCAGCATTACTGCTCCTGCTGCCATTCCAAACCGGTCTTAGTACCTTAGCGTGCTTTCTCCACTACCCCACCTGTGTTCAAGTTACTTGTCAAATACCCTTCGCTTATAATATTAGTCCACTTTTCATCGTGTCCTAGCCATGCGTTGCTTTGCAAACTTTCTGAAACACGCCTCAAGTTTTAATACCATTCTTATCTTCATCTATGGTACTCACCTTCTTGCCATCTCTTGTTCTTGCCACGGCTATCTGTTCTTCTACACACTTGCTGCACCTGGCCTATTTGCAGTTGCACTGTACACTGAACATGGGTACCTATGACATGCATGGCTTGGGTACTCCATGACACAAACATATGCCCCTGGACTGGTGGATCAGCCAGGTGCAGCCATACTTTGGCAGGGATAGGCTCTTGTCTGTTGTCTATATGCTTCAACAGATTGGCTGGCATCTCCCATGCCACTCTGCCTTAATGCTATGCCCCTCATCCCACACCTTCAGATCCTTCTGCCATTCGGCCTTCCTGCCATGTACAGATTTTATGTCTTGGGGCTCTTAACATCTTTCTACCACTGTACCATCCTGGCATACTCCAGCTCTTCTACTTAGAGGTCTTCTTGCCAATCTGGGGTGCTGCTGTGCACCTCTCCTGTGCTTTTGAAATCTTGATACCGCACTTTCTGATTCTTGGTTCCTTTAAATGTACCTTGGGATTTTTCCTGCCACATTTTCTGCTTTGTTCCCCCTCATGGTATCTTAGGGTGTTGATGCCATTTTCAGCGCCACTTTGCCTCTCGTGATGACATCAAGGGTTCATGACACTATTGCACCTTGGGGTGTTCTTCTTCCTCTTGCTACCTCTTTGCTCCTCTCACAGTGCTTAGGAGAATGCTTGCCAACCCTGTAAGCCTGGCATCCCTTTGCCCCCTTCCGGAGCCTTAGGCTACTATTTATGCCACTTGTGATGCCACTTTGCCACAGTATAACTACCATGCAGTTCTTTCTCCCTTCTGATGAGTTCTTCTCACAAGTTTAATTAGAATTGATTAACAAATCACCATTCTGGAACCCAGAATAGGCTTCACTGCTTCCCCCATAGCTTTTAATGGAAAATGAATAAAACTAATAAAACAAATAAACAATTTTTTTTGTATTGAAACTAATGAAACAAATTTGGGTCCCAATGAAACAAATGAATGATTTAAAATGATTTTTTTCTGCTGCAAATCCCTATTAAATAAATAATGTGTGATCTATCTTCATTACCCCCAGCTATCTTCTGAAGGTGTGTTAAGCCTTGGTGAACTGAGCTAGCTAAGTATCTAATTTAAAAACATATTTAATTTTTCCCTATTCTGTCCAATGCATAGAGGAATTTCTTTCAGAACTCTCTCAAGTGAGATGTTGTGTGATCTTGCTCTCTATCTCTCCTTACTTTTTCACACATACAAACATCTTGATTCCTTTCCCAGGCCAGTTATTTACTGGACAATGACTGATGCGCTGGAGGTGGACCCTTGGCCTGGCGCAGGATTGGTACGACCCTCTGGGGGAACCCAGAGGACACCTGCCGCCAGGAGGCGGAGCACACAAGGAGACAGAGGCTAACTGGAACTTCACCAATAATGGTCTGGGGCTCCGCGGGTTGAGCCCTTGGATTCCTGGACTGCCTGGGCTTAGGTGGGCCTCTGGGTGTCTCCCTGAGAGATGATGGAGAGGTGTGCCCATGAAGAGTAGAGGTGCGTGGCTGATGGTGAACAGATGAGTTAGACTGGAACAGAGATTACCGGAGACCACGGGTACGGGACAGGAACTGAAGGTCCTCTGGGCAGAGTAGGCAGCACCTAGTGGTCTAGCTCGAGGAAGGCCGTGGGTAGCATCAAGGCAGACGGACCTTGTGGTCATAGGAGAAAATGCAGGAACACTGGAACAAGAACAGGAACACAGGAACAGATGCAGGAACACTGAAACAAGCACAGGAACGCAGGAACGAGCACACAACTATCTCACACAATGGTGACGACCCGTTTGCCAAGGCGAGGAACTGGGGAAAGGGCCTCTCCTTAAGTAGTTGATTCAGGTGACGTCATCCCCGTGCACCATGGAGTGAGTTCCCACCGTGGACCCTTTAAAGGGCTGCAGGTTCCGCGCGCGCCTAGGGGTGTGTTTCCGGTGAGGGAGGAAGCCGAGGCCCTGCGAGACGCCTGCAGGGTGGCCTGGGAGGTCGAGGGCCTGGACGGAGCAGGAGATGCCGACGAGGAGCACCGGGGACGGCAGCGACTGGCTGCGGCTGCGGGAAAAGCTGAACCAGGGCCTGTTGTAGCGCGAGCGAGGTGAGCAGTTCCTAGGAATACCTCTAGCCTGAGTGTAGGTATATCTTTGCCTTCTCTCCTGAGCTTTATGTGTATCAAAGCACAGCTGTAAATGTCTCTCAATTCACGCTGTTCACTCATGCTATACTGGAATTAAAATTCTGTATAATAATCCCTTTCAGTGTTTAGTTAGTTTCCTATATGTAATGTAGTGTCCTTGTCTCAGACTGTGTTGCTCTACACGTTGTTTAATCACATCTATTTAATTGAAACGGTAATCTTTCCAATTATTTCAGATTCAGTAGGGAACCTCAGATTCAGGCTAGGCACTTACACAGTATTTTCAGGGAGGAGGCCTGAACTTGACTCCAGCCTAAGAAACTTTCAGCTTCCCTAGTCATTTGAAAGGTGTTCTGACAACAATATTGTAAGGGTGGTCAGAGAATAAAATATTGGTGAAAGAGAGAAGTCTCTCACTGCTCCAAGAATTATTTCTGATCTCGCTTACATTGCTCTTTGTGGAAGAGGTAGCTTAGTAATTTAATTTTCCCTTTGGGAAAAGAGGGCTAAGAGGTTACAGTAAATATGTAATCACAAGTTCTTTCATTGTAATCACAAGTTCTTTCATTCATAGCTTTCTCTCTCAGTATCATTCAGTCCCTGAATTTTCCTAGCAAGGGCTGAGAAATGGATTCGCATCTCAGCCACTGTTTTAATAGTAACTGATTTATCCTGACCCTTACTTTGAATTTTCTTAACTCCCACCATTAAATTTCTCAGTTCACATATGCACTAGGGATGTGAATCGTGTCCTCGATCGTCTTAACGATCGATTTCGGCTGGGAGGGGGAGGGAATCGTATTGTTGCCGTTTGGGGGGGTAAAATATCGTGAAAAATCGTTAAAAATCGTTAAAAATCGAAAAATCGAAAAATCGAAAAACCGGCACATTAAAACCCCCTAAAACCCACCCCCGACCCTTTAAATTAAATCCCCCACCCTCCCGAACCCCCCCCAAATAACTTAAATAACCTGCGGGTCCAGCGGCGGTCCGGAACGGCAGCGGTCCGGAACGGGCTCCTGCTCCTGAATCTTGTCGTCTTCAGCTGGCGCCATTTTCCAAAATGGCGCCGAAAAATGGCGGCGGCCATAGACGAAAAAGATTGGACGGCAGGAGGTCCTTCCGGACCCCCGCTGGACTTTTGGCAAGTCTCGTTCAGCGAGGCGCCGGAACCCTCGCTGAACGACCTCCTGCAGTCGATCTCCTGCCGGCGCCATTTTCCGTACGAAAACGATTCGCGGCGGGAAATCGCTCCCTGACCCCCGCTGGACCTCCAGGAACTTTTGGCCAGCTTGTGGGGGGCCTCCTGACCCCCACGAGACTTGCCAAAAGTCCAGCGGGGGTCCGGAAGGACCTCCTGCCGTCCAATCTTTATCGTCTATGGCCGCCGCCATTTTTCGGCGCCATTTTGGAAAATGGCGCCGGCTGAAGACGACAAGATTCAGGAGCAGGAGCCCGTTCCGGACCGCTGCCGTTCCGGACCGCCGCTGGACCCGCAGGTTATTTAAGTTATTGGGGGGGGGGGTTCGGGAGGGTGGGGGATTTAATTTAAAGGGTCGGGGGTGGGTTTTAGGGGGTTTTAGTGTGCCGGCTCACGATTCTAACGATTTATAACGATAAATCGTTAGAATCTGTATTGTATTGTGTTCCATAACGGTTTAAGACGATATTAAAATTATCGGACGATAATTTTAATCGTCCTAAAACGATTCACATCCCTAATATGCACAGCCACACACTCTTTTCATTCACTCAGAAATATGCTCCTTTCCTCCCTATGCTTTTCTGTTACTTTCAAGTACTTTAGAGCAAGTTCTAAGAAGAGCTAAGGTGTGAAACCCTTCTGCTGCTTTTTACTGCCAACTGTCACTCTCACTGTAGCTGTTTCTGAGTGAACCTTACACAGTCAATGACATCAGCTTAAGTAGTCCCTAAGGATTCTCTGGGGAAATTTTTAATTTGTTTTATCACCGGAATACCTCCACCCCTTTCATGTTAACTTACCGGGACAAACTTTTAGGAAGTTTTGAGCATCTTGATGAACTGATTGAAGGTCCAGATTAACTACTTAGCTGGGGATTCAGGCATATACTTCCACCCGTCTCTTCACTGAACCCCCTCACTGACTTCCCCCGAAAAGGTGGAAGATAGCGAATTTGCATACTCACCAACTGAATTCTACAGCAGCTCTACTATGAAATAGACTCTGCTGTTTCAAAGCTCTGAACTGAATCAGATATTTTTAATGAGCTGGAGTCCTCTTTTTCCAAAAGTTTGACTTTTTGAATCCATTTTTTTCCTTCCTAACTGGTTCTATTAGGGACATGGACCCTGACCCTGGTTTTAGCCCCACCCAATAAATATAATCTCCTGGGCGCCAGGCATTTAAACCAGGTTCACATGCCGGAGGGCTGATTTACCTGATTTCAGCTGTTCGTGCCTTCTGACATCGGCATGAACCAACACCTACCACTGCCTTCCACTACTGCGGCACCTTCAAGGGACCTGGACCATGACCCCACTGCTTTCAGCTCCACCCACCAAATGTCATCTCCTGGGTGCTGGGCATTTAAACTGGGGGTCGGATACCTGAAGCACCCCCCCCCCCCATGCAGGAGGGGTGCACACCTTCGTCGCATGCATGAAGGAGTGCAACAAAGGAACTTGCCCCTTTGTTCGTCCCTATGTGCACTAGAGATGTGAATCGTGTGATCGATCGTCTTAACGATCAATTTTGGCTGGGGGGGGGGAATCTAATCGTCGCGGTTTTGTTTTTTTTAAAATCGTTTAAATCGTAAATCGGGGGAAGGCGGGAAAACCGGCACACTAAAACAATCCTAAAACCCACCCCGACCCTTTAAAATAAATCCCCCACCCTCCCGAACCCCCCCAAAATGTTTTAAATTACCTGGGGTCCAGTGGGGGGTCCCGGTGTGATCTTCCACTCTCGGGCCACGGCGCTACCTTTGCCCTGTCATATGACAGGGCAAAGGTAGCGCCGGCGCCATTTTGGTTCCTGCCCCCCGACGTCATGAGCGCAGGAGATCGCTCCCGGACCCCCGCTGGACCCCCAGGGACTTTTGGACAACTTGGGGGGGCCTCCTGACCCCCACAAGACTTGCCAAAAGTTCAGCGGGGGTCCGGGAGCGACCTCCTGCACTCGGGTCGTATTGCCGTATTGCAAAATGGCGCCGCCGTAATTTAAAACATTTTGGGGGGGTTCGGGAGGGTGGGGGATTTATTTTAAAGGGTTGGGGTGGGTTTTAGGGTTGTTTTAGTGTGCCAGTTTTCCCGCCCTCCCCCTCCCCCGATTTACGATTTTTGACGATAAATCGGGGGAATTCCTATTGTATCGTGCCTCTAACGAGTTTTGACGATTTAAAATATATCGGACGATTTTTTAAATCATCAAAACATGATTCACATCCCTAATGTGCACTCCCTATGTGTGAGCCTACATTTCAGCTTATCATGGCCAAAGAGATCGACAGTAACTGTGATACTTTCTCTCCATTGAACAGAAATATGATCCCATCTATTACAGGACAGTCAGTATAATATTAGACATTAAAAATGACCACCTCCCAGCAGATTGATATTAAAATACATTCCACTACAGAAAACATTCTCGACTTTAATGGTTTCCTTTACACTTGGCTCAAGGACTATGACACCCAGTTTTTTAATAGATGTTGTCTTCCAAATTATTCATATACCTTCAAAGCTAGACAAAATAAATCATAGAGGTGGAGGTCTAGAATTATTTTTAAGAAATCATTTGAACTTTACAGAATTTAAGATTTCAATGCCAGTACAGTATGAAATGCTATATTTAAAATCTGACCTGATTAATATCTGTCTTATCCCAGACTATTATCTTATAACTCATCACCCATTATTGAAGCGATAATCAATCTTGATTTAGACGTGAGTAAAACAATAATTGTGGGAGATTTCAATCTTCATATCGATATGCTTTCCTCAGCCATGCAGAGCAAACATTCTTAGACATCCTCTCCTCTTGTAGCTGGCTTGGTTTGATTTTCAGTTGCTGATATTCCTGAAGAGATTACCCTAAAAATCATAAAAACAAAATATTGAGGGGCACACACAACTTTGGGGTTCTTATCAATCTGCCACTTTCTATGATCAATCACCTAAATGGCATAACACAAATCTCATTTTCCAAACTCAGATTATTTTGGCATCTGAAGCTGTTACTTGATTTCAGTGACGTCCATACTATCTTGCAATCTCTTCTTTTTTCGGTATTGATTATTGTAAATCTCTTCTCATAGGTCTCCCTGCATAAACCATATGTCCCCTTCAAATTATCCAAAATACTGCTGCAAGACTCTTAACAGGAACCCTTTTTCATGATCACATCACTCCAATTTTGCAATCTCTGGCTTCCCGGGGGCAGCATCTGCGTCCTCAAGGCTGCCGCTTCTCATGAACACAGGAAAACGATTCTTCCTCCTCCTGCCTGGAACAGCTTTTAACCACTGTGCCCTGGGGAACAAAGACTAGGGATGTGCAGAGCAAAATTTTATGTTCATATTTTTTATGTCCGAAAGGGGGTCCCACTTGCGGCCAATATGGACATAAAAAAAATCCAATGAGTTGGGTATATCTACATATGTGCAAAAAAAAATTTAAACCCCCTCACCCTCCTTAATCCCCCCCCCCAGACTTACCACAACTCCCTGGTGATCGAGCGAGGAGTGAGGACGTCATTTCTGCAATCCTTGGCGAGAAGCATGTGACGTTGGTGGCACGTCGAGTGACGCGGCGTCACGTGATTCCCGGCTCGTTCGCGCCGGACGGCTTGTTCGGCCCAAAAAGAACTTTTGGCCAGCTTGGGGGGGCCTCCTGACCCCCTCAAGCTGGCCAAAAGTTCTTTTTGGGCCGAACGAGCCGTCCGGCGCGAACTTGCCGGGAATCATGTGACGTCGCGTCTGAGTGACGCGGCGTCACGTGATTCCCGGCTCGTTTGCGCCGGACGGCTCGTTCGGCCCAAAAAGAACTTTTGGCCAGCTTGGGGGGGTCAGGAGGCCCCCCCAAGCTGGCCAAAAGTTCTTTTTGGGCCGAACGAGCCGTCCGGCGCGAACGAGCCGGGAATCACGTGACGCCGGCATCACTCGACGTGCCGCCGATGTCACATGCTTCTCGCCAAGGATTGCAGAAATGGCGTCCTCACTCCTCGCTCCATCACCAGGGAGTTGTGGTAAGTCGGGGGGGGGATTAAGGAGGGTGAGGGGGTTTATATTTTTATTTTGGCTCAACAATCGCGATTTCCCACATATCGAACATATCTATGTTCGATATGTGGGAAATCCGATCGTTTATGTCGAATCAATTTTTTAAGTAAAAAAAAAATATGAGTTGCGTTTTACTAATGCGGTCAATCCGAATGCACACCCCTAACAAAGACACTGCCCGACTTTCTTCCTCCTGCAGCCATGAGACAGGAACCCTCGTGGCTGCACTAAACAGTTGTTTGTCGGGTTCCTGCACAGCCACTGCAATCACGCCTTTCAAAAACAGCTGATCGCTGCCTTTGCCGTTCCCAGACCTCTCTGCTCTCTCTTCGAGTGCAGCATAGGCCCGGGATGCCCCAGACTTTCCTCCACAACAATATGGGCCATGGCAGACCCCATGCACTCTCCAGGCATTTCAGGGACATTGACAGGTACTGTAATAGTTTACATTTATTTATTTTTAGTTCCTCCTCTTTATTAAAAAAAAAAAAAAATTATACCCCCTCCATTCTCAATTTTAACTCCTGGGGTTACAAGTGTAAACAGTGGCAAGAAAACCTCAAGGCATAGAGTGAGAAGTATTGCAGTTAAACTGTAACTCTCAGGCAGAGAGATTACAGTTTCTCCTGCTGCTAGCAGTACCATTGGGACCTAGTGACAGAGCTTTCTCCTCTAAGTTTGGGAAGCTTTGCCCTTTTTTTCCATTTTTCTTCATACCACCATTACAGTGTGATCTGTATTTTACTTTTCAGGTATCATTTCCCTTTGACCTGATGAAGGGTGTTGTGTAGCTCTCAAAAACTAATCAAAAAATGTATTGTTAGTCCAATAAAAAAAGTATCATCTTATATTGTTTTGTTTATTGCCTTTATTTTTACTCAGTAGCAATGGAAAGACATTCAGCATTAATGTTTCTATTTCTGAGGTGTATGTAAGAACTTTTTTTGGAAGCCATACAAGATTTGGAATTCAAATTGGATTGCTGATTAGACTTAATTGAGAATAAAATTAGGGTGTCTTCTAATCTTAGTGTGAATATAGACAAAGAACTGGAAACAATGCAAAACAAAAAAAAACTTTCAGTTAGCTAACCAGAAGTGTGAAATTAACTCTGCTGTAGCAGCTTCTTTGATTAAAGAAAATATTCAGTTGCAACATCAAAATTAAATGTTGATTAATAAATCTAGAGCTAGGAATGTAGAATGCACTGAAATTGTGGTGCCTAGAATGCTTGTAAAATGAATTAGTGCTTTGCTGTCTCAGGTTTTGGACACTGAATTTGATTATATGTCCTGAATTGACAAAGTTTGTAAAGATATTCCTCATGTGAAAACACTTAAAAATTATTCTCTGCTACATCCAGCATCAAATCCTTCTCAATTTGTTTTTCATTTTATTTTCATTTATTAAAATTTAATATCCCACCTGTAAAACTCCAGCTAGTGAGAAGTGTCCTACTTTATTGATTTCTTTTTTATGCTGTGGCAGATAAGGATTTAAATTGGGATTCAGCCAGAAAAAAAGAGGGGGATTCATGATTTGTGGGTACCATGTCCATTTCTTCCCTGACTTAACCAGAATTACACATAATAGAAGGAACAATTCTGCATTTTTTTTAAGGAAAGACTCAAAATTGGTTCTTTGGTTTATTTTTTCTTCTAAATTAGGAATAGTTCTCAATTCTTTCAAGTGTCTTTGTTGATAAAGTTGTACGTTGTAACTTTTGTGTAGGTTACCTGAAGGTTTAATTGAGCCTGATACGGTTGTACCTCCACTAACTATTGGCCCTTGGGCTCAGAACACATCACTGTGTAATGCACATTTAAATTGCATTCTCTTGGGATTAGTGGGGTCTAGGAGTCCTGCAGAATCGATACACTCATATTTGGAGAGAGAGGGAAAATGGCTGCCACTATTTTGTTGGTCCTTGCCAGCCAATGAAATTGTTGAGGGTGTGCCTCAGAGAAGGTTTCCTGTAGGCTGGGGATAGGTAAGTGGCAGGCAATGCTATAGAGAAAAAGGAAAAATACAAAACCAAAACCTTTAAGTGACACAAAAGGATTTTTTTGATAATGTACTTGCTAAGGCCTAGATTTATCAAAATGCAGTAAATATCGCATGCAATAGGAAAAGGGGTGTGTTTTTATGATAGCCTATTTATCACAAAGTGCGCTATCTTAGCATAGATATTACTGCAGAGTGTGATAACTTTTTTGCACTTTGTGGTAAGCACCACAATTATTGCAAATCCTACCTACAACCACTGGGGGGACCATGTTTACAAGAGAGAGAGAGAGAGAGAGAGAGAGAGAGAGACTAACTGTAAGGCCCTTATAGTACTTAGATATTTATTAGAGATATGAATCGGAACCGGAATCGGTTTGGATTCCGTTTCTGATTCACATCGTATTTTCTTTTTTCGTCCGGCCCAATTGCGGTTTTGTTTATCGGCTGCGCCCGAGCTGATGAACAAAAAACCCACCCTGACCCTTTAAAACGAATCCCTTTGCTTCCCCCACCCTCCCGACCCCCCCAAAAACATTTTACAGGTACCTTGTGGTCAGTGGGGCTCCCAGGAGCGATCTCCTGCTCTCAGGCCTTCGGCTGCCACTAATAAAAATGGCGCCGATGGCCTTTGCCCTTACCATGTGACAGGGTATCCGTGCCATTGGCCGGCCCCTGTCACATGGAGGGAGCACTGGATGGCCGGCTCCTACCATGTGACAGGGGCCGGCCAATGGCACGGATACCCTGTCACATGGTAAGAGCAAAGGGCCATCGGCACCATTTTTATTAGTGGCAGCCGATGACCCGGGAGTGGGAGATCGCTCCCGGGACCCCCACTGGACCACCAGGTACCTGTAAAAAGTTTTTGGGGGGGTCGAGAGGGTGGGGGAAGCTAAGGGATTCATTTTAAAGGGTCGGGGGGGGGGGTTAGGGTTATTTTTATGTGCCGTTTTTCCCGCCCTCTCCCAAAACGATAAGAGAACCCCCACAAACAATATCGTGGGGTTTTCCTATCGTTTTGGGGGAGCCCCCAATTTCTGACGATTTTGAAAATATCGTACGATATTTTCAATCGTCCGAAGCCCGATTCACATCCCTAATATTTATACCTCTATATGAGGCCCACCTAGTAACTCAAGGTGAGGTTTAGGTAGTAGTGTAGGGGTTAGGGGCCCCTTTGACATTGAGAGTGAGACGTACGAACAGAACAGTACATTTTTGTGAAGATTTGATGACTTTCGGAGTGAGGAAACTCACACAAAGATGATATTTGTACAATGTTCTCTCAACCTAGCTTGATGTTACCCAGGTAGAGAGTCTCTCTCTCTCTCTCTCTTAAAATACTGAAAACACCTTAATGCATGAGAAAGTGCCATAAAGCAATTTTATAAATGACCCCCTACGTTTGCTAAAATAGAAGACACTCTCTTCTTCAGTGGCTTCATTCCTAGAAAATCTGTGAAGCATGAGTTTAAGTGGTTTTTTTTATTGATGTTGTATTGGTACAATGTGCCATTTGATCATTTTCAGGACACTTTTCAAAGACATTACTCGAGTAAATTGACCTGATTGAAAATTGCTGCTCTCTACCTGGCCAGAAGTTCTCACTAACTCTCACAGTGCACGTACTTTTAACCAGGTAAAAAAGAGGTGTTCCCATGGGAGCGTTTAGTTGGAGGAAGTTAAACGGTATGCAATGTGTACACTTTACATTCTCCCATCTTTTCTTAGGAAAAGCACAAGGCATATTACAAAGAAAGAGATGAGAATTGCATACCTGTAAAACCCCTTCTTGGTTTCAGGCCACCTAATTGAAGGGTCACAGTAGAGCTCCAGGACTGTCTTCACACTCCTTGATCCACAAAACAGCTCCTTCTCTCAAGTTCAACCCTGGGAGGGCTGGGGTCATCCGGCAGGGAGGAGACCTAAGCCTCCAGGGCCCTAGGTTCTGTGGTAGGGTAACCAGGCTGCACCACTTTATAAAAAGTCTCAGAGTCCAAGGTTGATGTTTAAATTATAAAAAGATTTACTTAAGCTTGAAATAAGATAAGATTCATATTTGAACATACAGTTATTACTCTGTTTAAAAACAAAACAATTTAATTATTTCACATTTTTTTCCCATTTTTATAACATCGATCAAGTTCCTTATTTTATTCATATTACTGATATGACTTTGAACTTCTATCGAACAATCTGCCAGATTTTCTAAATTACTGTGGGACTTAGGTAATACCTGTGTTAATCCACAATAATACTGTTACCACTTTTATGAAGCCTGTTAACATGTGTCAAATGTGGATGTTACCATTAATGCTTTTTGGTGCATAGGTCCAAGAGAGGAGAGAGCATGCTACATGAAATTTCAGACCTATTAATAGTTATTTGTAACCTATCATTAAAATTGTTTATTCTACTTGAAGTTTGGAAGGTGGCCATAGTGACAACAAGCTTTAAAAAGGGCTCTAGGGGTGACCCAGAAACTATCGAGCTGTAATTCTGATGACAGTACTGGGAAAAAATCATAAAAACTATTCTAAAATACAAAATTACTAGTGGTGTGCAGTTGTTTGCAATAAAATAGGAAATAAAGACGATATCTCCTATTTCGTTGCATTTTGGGAAGCAAAAAAAAACAAATGGAAAACCCGCAAAATTTTGTGTGGTTTTCCTATTTTTTTTTTTTTTGGGGGGGGGGAGAGGAAGGGCACATCTACTAAAAAAAAAAAACAACCCAAACCCACCCCAACCTTTATGGAATTCCTGTAGCATCTCTTTATCAAGGATATAGTTATTGGTGTCCAAGAAATTTCTTCAGGGCCATATCCCTTCCATGACAGGAGGTATTCCCATACTCTGCCTTGTTTTCTCACATCGAGAACTGTGTCTACTTTGTATTCGATGTCTTCTTCTGCATCTATAGGTGTAGCTTCAGGTATCTTGTTGGAGAACTCACTAAGGATCAATGGCTTCAATAGTGAGACATGGAATACGTTGTGGATATTTAAGGTAGATGGTAGCTTCAGACTGTAGGTGAGATTGCCCAGTCGTCAGAGAATGGGAAATGGTCCAATGAAGTGAGGAGCGAAGCAAGCTGAAGGAAGTATAAGTCTTAAGTGCTTCGTGGAAAGCCAGACTTTATCACCAGGCTTGAATTCTGGAGCCTTGCAGTGATGAGCATCATATCCTTTCTTTGCTTGAAGTCCTGCTTTAATAAGCATCTCTTTTGTCTGAGTTGTTGGATATCTTTTGCAGTAGATTGAGCTGCCGGGGATGACACTGATCACGGAAGTGGCAGTGGTGGCAGTGGTAGTCGTCCGTAGACCACGTCGAATGGTGTTGATCCAGTGGATGTTGCTGGATGAGAATTAATGGCAAATTCTGCCCAGCGCAACAGTTCACTCCAATCATTTTGGCAAGTGTTCACATAGGCATGAATGAATTGCTTGAGTGTCCTTTTCATCCTCTCTGTTTGCCCTTTGGATTGTGGATGGTGTGCTGAAGTGAAGTCGAGAGAAATATCGAATTTCTTACATAGTGCCTTCCAGAAGTTAGCTGTGAATTGGGCTCCTCGATCAGAGACTATGTGCTTAGGCATGCTATGCTGGCGGAAGATGTGCATAATAAATAGCTTGGCGAGATCCATGGCAGTGGGTAAGCCTGGGAGAGCCAAAAAATGAGCCATCTTCAAGAACCGATCTCCAGTTACCCAAATAGTGTTGTTTCCTCCTGAAGATGGTAAGTCTACCATGAAGTCTGTGGCAATATGTGTCCATAGTTCTTCTGGGACTGGCAAGGGTTGGAGTAGACCCCATGGACGACCCGGTGGTGTCTTCTGTTTAGCGCAGTTAGCGCAGGAAGAGAAATAGGAGAATGTGTCTTCCTTCATGGTGGGCCACCAATAAAAGGTTTGAAGCTTAGAGAAGGTTCTACATTGATCAGGGTGTCCTGAAAGTTTAGAGTTGTGGTGCCCAAGCCAATAACTTCTTTCTGAGGTTCTTGGGTACAATGGTTTGTCCTGCAGGTACTGAGTGAGTAGCTGCCAAAATAACCCTCTCTGGGTCAATGATGTGTTGCGGTTCTTCTGGAATGTCCTCGGAGAGGAATGAGCGAGATAGAGCGTCAGCTGTGATATTCTTATCTCCAGGGCGGTACTTGAGCAAAAAGTTGAATCTGTTGAAAAACAACCATCTCGCTTGTCTATGATTCAGGTGCTGTGCATGGCGGAGGTACTGTCTTATGGACTGTGAAGACTGTTACTTGATGTTGCGCTCCTTCGAGCCAAGGGTGCCATTCTTCGAATGCCATCTTTATAGCCAGAAGCTCTTTATCTCCTATTCTGCAATTTTTCTCTGCAGGAGAGAAGTGACGGAAGAAGAATGAGCATGGTTTTGGAGCTTTGAATCACCAGCCTGGCTTAATATAGCCCCTATGCCAATGTCTGAGGCATCAACCTCCACGATGAAAGGCTTGGTGGGATCTGGGTGTCGAAGACACGGCATGCTTGAAAAGGCATCTTTTAGTTTCTGGAATGCAGCAATAGCCTCTGGAGACCAAATAGCAACATTGGCACCTTTCTTCGTCATAGCTATAAGTGGTACTGTAAGTGAAGAGTAGTTCTTGATGAAGGTCCTGTAATAGCTGGTGAAACCTAAGAAGTGTCTGAGAGCTTTTAACCCAATGAGTTGCACCCATTTCTTAATACTCTCCAGCTTCTGTGGGTCAATTTGAAAGCCTTGATTGGAAATGATGTAGCTTAAGAAAGGCACTGATTCCTTGTGAAATTCACATTTGGATAGCTTGGCGTAGAGATGGTTCCATTATTGATCACACCGCCAGGGGGTGGAGTTAGCAATGTTATTGATCATGTCACCAGGGAGGCGGAGTTAGCAATCTGTTGTTGATCACACCACCAGGGGGCCAGAGTTAGCAATCTGTTATGAATCTGCTAAGGAGTAGCAATCTGTTATGGATCATCTCCTCCAGAAGGGAGGAGTGAGTAATCTGATAAATGCTGCTCCTTCAAGGGGAGGAGCTAGCAATCTGTAATACTCCATAAGTGGGGTCAATGATCTGTTGTGGGTTGGCTCCCACAGTGTGGCAGTCTGTATGATACCGCTCTAGTAGTGAAAGGAATAAACACTTAGTGGAAACTGGTAAATCCTTGGGCTGATGGCAGATGACAGCACCCCCAGGAGGATATCCTGAGAGGGACCACCGGTTAGGCTGGAGTATGGAGACAAACACAGATAGTTCTATATTAGACAGGAAGTAGAACCACCAGGGGTGGCAGTAGTGAGTTGATGTGCCCGGCAGGGCTGAAGTCCCTCCAATACTGGAACTGTAATTTCTGGGTTGCTGAGATGTAGAGAGAGACTATAGGTAGTGAGTAGACAGGGTATGCTGGATACATAACCAGTAGTAGATGATATACTCACAATTGTAGATATCTGTAATGGCTTCTATGCAACAGAGAGTCTTCAGTATATTCAGGAACAGGAGCCGTAGGCGAGTACTGGTTCCTATATGCAGTCTGAAATAAGAACTCACAGGAGACCAAGATGGCCGCCAAGCAGTAAGGGCGTGAAGGCTGGTGTCTCCTGGTTGCGTTTGAAATTTCTTACTGAGCTTACTATTTTCTTTTGAGATTTTCCTGGAAAAAAAGAACATGCCACATACAAAAAGGAAAACTCGTATATGAGAAATTACCTCCACCCCGGAGCGGGATTCTTGCCAACCAAGGATCGACAAAGTCTTCACTAAAACGCCGATAGATAACCCAGATGCTGACGTCGCTGGAGCCGGTAAGGAGCAGCTACAGAGCTCCCTGACCCTGGAAATATCATTAAGCCCGGGCGCACCAATAATACTGGAACCACCGCGGAGATACCCCGAGGATATGCCGAACGTGGACAGACCGCGACAGTCGCAGGAAATTCTTGATGATAATTTCCTAATGGCAGCTGGCGACCAGAGAAGAGCGGAAATCTATTCCCATTCTTCGGAGAACCATGGGAAACCGGGTTCCAGGAGCCTTGATAATCGGGAGAAACAACTAACCCCAGAACAACATAGGAAAAGTGGTGAAGGCCTTATCGAGGCAGGGACTCTGAGTAATAACAATATTATACTATTTACTGCCACTCCAGCTCTCGCGCCTTCCTTAGAAGAAATAAGAAATATTTTGATCTCAATGCAGAAGTCAATCAACACTTTAACTGTTACTGTTCAAGAAGCTATTACCAAAGTGCAGGTAATAGATGAAAAAGTAGTAATGTAGAAACAACTAAAAACAGATGGGAAAGTAAAAGAGATTGAAGATATTCAATTTAACCTGATAAAATCTGATAAAATGATGGAAAATAAGATGGAAATTCTTGAAAACCAGTCTAAGAGGGCAAATTTGAGGAATCTAAATTTCCCCAAAATGAAGTTATCATCTCCAATGGAGTTATTTAAAAGTTATTTTTTAAATATTTTGAAATTCTCATCAAGTTCATTACCAGTTATATCCATGATGTATTATTTACATGTGAGACAACCCTTGGAGAATAGTACACCTCAACGGGAAAAGAAAGAAGATACAGATTTGAACTTAACTGATTTTTTGGAAAAATCTTTTGAGGCAGATATAAAATCAAGAGCTACGCTATTGGTGCAATTTTCCTATATAACCGAAAGGAATAACGTGTTTAGACATTATTTCAGGTTTCAAAAGTTAAAATTTCATGGACAAGCAATCCAAATTTTCCCTGATATTGCGAGGGGCCGACCGTCGGCCCCTGTGACACAATAAGGGCAAAGGTAGTGCCGGTGCCATTTTGAATACTGGCAATACGGCCCGAGAGCAGGAGGTCGTTCTGGACCCCCGCTGGACTTTTGGCAAGTCTTGTGGGGGTCAGGAGGCCCCCCCAAGCTGGCCAAAAGTCCCTGAGGGTCCAGCGGGGGTCCGGGAGTGATCTCCTGCACTCATGCCTTCTGGTGCCAGGAATCAAAATGGTGCCGATAGCCTTGCCCTTACCATGTCACAGGGGCTACCGGTGCCATTGGTCAGCCCTTGTCACATGGTAGGAGCACAAGATGGCGCCGATGGCCATGTGACAGGGGCTGACCAATGGCATCGGTAGCCCCTGTGACATGGTAGGTCAAAGGCTATCGGTGCCATTTTGAAACTGGTTCCGAGGGTGTGAGAGTGCAGGGGATGGGTCCCGGACCCCCCGCTGGACCACCAGGCAGTTTTGGTAAGTCTTGGGGGGTTCAGGAGGGTGGGGGGTTGTAGTAAATTTAATTTTAGCTGGGTACCGAGTAGGATTAGACGTATAACCGTATCGGGGCGCCATACGGACGTATGCAATGTATTTGCCTCCCGACGAATATGTATCCCAAATGCAACGTATGGCGTCCCTCTGCACATCCCTAGCTGATAGAGGCACAGTAGTCTTGATCATCACCTCAGATGGTTTAGCTTCTTTACCTGTGGTGGAAGGCGAGTTCATCTGTGTGTGCAGTAGATTGAATGCAGTGATCAGTCCCTCCAGCACAGTCTGCTGTTCGGAGATCCACTGGGGCAGGCCTGGAATGGCCTGTAACGCAGTGAGCTGAGGCGGATCCATGGAGTTAGCAATCTTTTATGGTTAAGTGTGTTTTGGTGGATCCTTGGGTGCTGTGGGAGATGACCATGCCCACAGGGAGGAGCCCCGTGTGGAGCCACAGCACTGGGCTAGACTCGTAATGCACAAAACACAGTCAGTTCTTTATTAAACAACTTGAAGAGAGCCACCAGAGGTGGCAGTAGTGAGTAGTAATTTAATGTCTGTATTACCAGTACCTGTAGTAAGCATTCTATTAGGCACCCAGTATGCTTATATTTGCAGTCTTAAACTGAGCCAAATATGTTGGTAGCCATGTTAGTCATAAGAACATAAGAAAATGCCATACTGGGTCAGACCAAGGGTCCATCAAGCCCAGCATCCTGTTTCTAACAGTAGCCAATCCAGGCCATAAGAACCTGGCAAGTACCTAAAAACTAAGTCTATTCCATGTTACCAATTCTAATGGTAGTGGCTATTCTCTAAGTGAACTTAATAGCAGGTAATGGACTTCTCCTCCAAGAACTTATCCAATCCTTTTTTAAACACAGCTATACTAACTGCGCTAACCACATCCTCTGGCAACAAATTAATTGTGCATTGAGTAAAAAAGAACTTTCTCCGATTAGTTTTAAATGTGCCCAATGCTAACGTCTTGGAGTGCCCCCTAGTCTTTCTACTATCTAAAAGAGTAAATAACTGATTCACATCTACCCGTTCTAGAACTCTCATAATTTTAAACACCTCTATCATATCCCCCCTCAGCCATCTCTTCTCCAAGCTGAAAAGTCCTAACCTCTTTAGTATTTCCTCATAGGGGAACTGTTCCACTTCCCTTATCATTTTGGTAGCCCTTCTCTGTACCTTCTCCATTGCAATTATATCTTTTTTGAGATGCGGCGACCAGAATTGTACACAGTATTCAAGGTACGGTCTTACCATGGAGCGATACAGAGGCATTATGACATTTTCCGTTTTATTCACCATTCCCTTTCTAATAATTCCCAACATTCTGTTTGCTTTTTTGACTGCCGCAGCACACTGAACCGACGATTTCAATGTGTTATCCACTATGACACCTAGATCTCTTTCTTGGGTTGTAGCACCTAATATGGAACCCAACATTGTGTAATTATAGCATGGGTTATTTTTCCCTATATGCATCACCTTGCACTTATCTGCATTAAATTTCATCTGCCATTTGAATGCCCAATTTTCCAGTCTCACAAGGTCTTCCTGCAATTTATCACAATCTGCTTGTGATTTAACTACTCTGAACAATTTTGTGTCACCTGCAAATTTGATTATCTCACTCGTCGTATTTCTTTCCAGATCATTTATAAATATATTGAAAAGTAAGGGTCCCAATACAGATCCCTGAGGCACTCCACTGTCCACTCCCTTCCACTGAGAAAATTGCCCATTTAATTCTACTCTCTGTTTCCTGTCTTTTAACCAGTTTGTAATCCACGAAAGGACATCGCCACCTATCCCATGACTTTTTACTTTTCCTAGAAGCCTCTCATAAGGAACTTTGTCGACTTGGATATCTGTATTGCCGTACATCAAAATGACACCATTCGTTGGGGTTAATGTGATGGAGTTAACTCTGGTGCAACCCTAAAGGAAAGCAACAGTTGAAAAAGAAAAGAAGCGGACATTGGACCTATTCTGAGGCCGGGGCTTGACCCAGGCCAAGACCCTGGAGAAGGATTTAACCTCCGGACCAGGCCTGGGTTCAGGCTCTGGCCTAGGCCAAGGCCCAGTCATCAGGACCCTGCTTTGGGCCCTGCTTGGGTCCGGGTTTATGTCCCACCATCAGGACTTAGCTTACAGGCTGGGCTGTAGTATTGGGCCTGGTTCCAGGCTCCGGCCGAGGCCGAGGTGTCATCCTTCAGTAGCCCTCAGCTGAGGTCACAGTGACCTACCTTAGGCTTTGGCTTACACAAGGCTGAGAACTCACCAGATGATCCCCACAGGTAAGTGGAGCCGGGGGGATTCTGGCCCCGGCATTTTTCCGGGTGGGTGGGAGGTCTTGGGAGGTATCTTTTTTTTTTTTTTGGCCATTTGTTTTTTTCTTGGGGGGGGGGGGAATGTTTGATTTGTTTTTTTCATATGAATGAAATGAATCATTCCATGAACCAAAATTTGTGGGGAAAATACCTTCTGAAAATGAAACGAAAAATGAAAACAATGTTATTATCCCTGCACATCCCTAAGATTTACTTTTGAAAACAGCACACATGATGCTATGTTCCTCCTCTAACCTCGGTGCAGCCAAACGAACACCCCTTGCTAATGCCGAGAAGGTGTGTCATGAACTCTAAGTGCACGGTTAGCTGCACTGGGGGGAGGAGGGGGGGGGATTTTCAGTCAGGCCAAAATTCCCCTTCTAGTTTACGACCGGGCTCCAAAAACATTAAGTTTTGAAAACTGAGTCTTGCATTTAGCAAATATGTTTTAACTTTCTTGTTTGCTGGCTGAATATCAGAAAGTAAATAATGATACAATTATCAAAGCTGGTGAAACCTTCCACTGTCTACGAACAAATACTGATGTTTGTAGCACATTTCCATAAGGACCCAAATGACTATAATGTCAAGGAGACTAAACCGTTAACATATCTCACTGCCAAAAAGTGGAAGTCCTATATCTCTTAAGAGCGCTAAATACCACTGATTTTCTACAGACCTTTTCATAAGGGAATGAAACAAAAAAGGATTCTTTCCTAGTGAGCTATTTTTGTTTTGCAGTGGAAATCTTCAGTACTTGAATGTAAAGTCTTCGGTTTGTGCTTGAACTGAAAAGGTCACTAGTGATGTTTTCAAATCATCTTCAGCTGACACTTATAAATAGCAATAAAATACATTGCAAAGTAGAAGTGCAGCAGACTTGGGGGATATGCAGGGTCCTGTGCGTGGGCCAGGATTTTCATACTCTGCTTATTATCTTTGGGAAAAGAATCAGATAGCATATCTTTCAAAAGACCACAATATGAGATGCTCGACGAAAATACAATTAATGGATTTTGATTTTACTAAGGCAAGAGAATGGAAGATTTCATAACAGATGATGTCTTGTAGTAGGACTGCACAGAGGAGGCATAAAGCATACTTATAATCTGTGTTTTGTAAATCAAGTTGATATCCTAGCAGCAAATAATATGCTAATGCAGGGGCTTAGGTGTTTAGAGGCCTTTGAAATCTGTATTGTGCCAAAAGGGTTTTTATTTCTGGAATGAGTGAAATCTTCCTGAAATGATACAGTGGTCTTTCATGAAGATGGAGAGAGGAACAATCAGTTACTATTAGCTCTGGTGCTGGCATCAGGTAAGAATTTTAAAATTCCTGTATGCATCTGCTGTTCCATCTGTCCTAAAGTTTTGATGTTTTGTCCTATGTCAATATGGAAAGTCAAAATGTATTTGCTTACTAAATGATCCACTCCGATTCTGAAGACATTTTTGCAAATCAAATGAATGTGCCAATTGCCCTTACCATTTGTCTATATGTCTGTCTGTCCATTCATGTAATCTATTTATTTTATTTCTTATTTTGTATGTTTATATTTTAATTTTTGTTTGTTTATATGTTATTATTTGTTTTATCTGGAATCTGTGTAGCATGACAAAGTCACTAAAGCGGAATACATAAGTTTTAAATAAATAAATCAATCTATTGAGTGTGAGATATTAAGGAAGGAGCCATCCCTTCAATCATACCCTCGGTGCTGGACTGGCTTCAAAATGGCGCCGATCGCCTTTGCCCTCACTTTGTCACAGGGAGCGACCGTCGCTCCCTGTGACAAAGTGAGGGCAAAGGCGATCGGCGCCATTTTGAAACCAGTCCAGCACCGGCACCGAGGGTATGATTGAAGGGATGGCTCCCGGACCCCCTGCTAGACCACCAGGTACATGTAAAAGGTTTTTTTGGGGGGTCGGGAGGGTGGGAGAAGCAAAGGGGTAATTTGTAAAGGGTCGGGGTGGGTTTTTTTTTATCGGGCCATCGGCGCCATTTTTATCAGTGGTAGCCAAAATGGTGCCGATGGCCCAAGTTCGGGAGATCGCACCGGGACCCCCCCACTGGACCATCAGGTAATTTAACATTTTGGGGGGGTTCGGGAGGGTGGGGGAGGGTAAAGGATTGGTTTTAAGGGTCGGGGTGGGTTTAGGGGTTGTTTTGGTGTGCCGGTTTTCCCGCCCTCCCCCCAAATAATTCCCGTACTCGATTTAACGATTTTTCACGATAAATCGAGGGAATTCCTATTGTATCGAGTCCCTTACCGATTAATGACGATTTTAAAATTATCGGACGATAATTTAAATCGTAAAAAAACGATTCACATCCCTATTTTATACACACCACATTCTATGTAGACCTGTACATACATTGTTTGAAATGGCATCATTACATATACAGGCTTAGCATCTTATCCTTTTGGCACAATTATGATTACAGCACTGACCATAGAAAGTGGAAGTGGCACCCCCAATAGCTACAGTACAGCTCTAATGTTGGAGCTGATAGCAGCCCTGCTATGTGATGGCTAGGAAAAGGCCCCAGACACTCCTTGTTGAAAGAGTTCACTCAAGGGGTCAGTATAAGGGGCAAGGCAGCAGAGTTCAAATGAAGGCCCTAGACAGTCTATGTTGAAAAAGTGCACTCAAGGGGACAGCCTAAGGGGCAAGACAGCAGAGTTCAAGTGAAGGCCCCAGACAGTCCATGTTGAAAGAGTTCACTCAAGAGGACAGCTTAAGGGTCAAGGCAGCAGAGTTCAAGTGAAGGCTCCAGACAGTACATATTGAAAGAGTGCACTCAGGGGGACAGCCTAAGGAGCAAGGCAGCAGAGTTCAAGTGAAGGCAGCAGGACCAGGACCAAAGAGCACAGCATGGAGGCAGAATGCCCAGGACAATACACAACAGCATGGAGGCAGGAGGTCCAGGAGAAGACATGGCAGCATGGAGGCAGACGGCCCAGGAGATGACACAGCAGCATAGAATCAGCAGCAGCAGCATGAGCTAAGATAAGATATCATTCGGAACAGGACATGAGACATGATGAGAAGAGGCAGCAGCTGGACTGTGACTGGAAGCTGCATCAAGGAGGATGGAATGCAGATCATCAAGGAGGGCTTTAGAGATAGGATGCTGGAACACAATGGCTGACAGTAGCCCATCCCTACTGCGTGCTGGCACGGGAACTCTGTAGTGAGGATAGGCCCAGCAGGCTTCTTGCATCTAGCTGGCACAGGAACTCTGAAGTAAGGATGGGCCCAGCAGGCTTCTTCCATTTAGCTGGCACAGGAACTCTGTAGTGAGGATGGCCCCAGCAGGCTTCTTCCATCTAGCTGGCACACGAACTCTGTAGAGGGGCCCACCCAGGAATGTTGGTACAATTCTTCTTATTTGCCATTCAATGCCACAACCTTTGATCCTTTATGGCCATTTACCACATCGTGGCTTGCCACTTGGGGGGGGCATGACTTTTGGGGGCTTACTCCTCAGGCATCTGTCAGCCTGGGAACTGCTATGGGGTGTGGTCTCCAGTAATGCTGGGGAAGACTCGGATGGCTGCTTGGGCATGCTTTGCAGGATCTGCGTCAGCACATTTGTCATACTATTGACTGCTGCAACCACCAGTGTCATAACATTCTGCACGTTTGCAGCTGTCTGATCTCGTACGGTCTGGTTCTGCCTGTTGACAGCCCTCCTGAGGTGCAGTAACTCTGTCCATATGTGTCGGAGGTATACCCCATGCCTCCTTTCCAACTGATCCAACTACTCAGGCATGGACTCCTCTGTTGGTGGCGGGGATGTTGTTGGTGCTGGTGCCAGGCCTGGTGGCAGTGATGGAGACTGTGCTGGGATGGTGGTATGCAGTGCAGTTCTTTGAGCCTCTAAATGTGGCATGATGGGGCTTTGGGGCTGCTCCTGCTGAGGGTGTGTTGCTTCAGTTGGCGCTGTGGTGTGTTGGCTCAAGGTTGTGACAATTCTATAGGGTCCCACTCAACGCTCTGTTCTTCCATGAAGCCAGATAGGTTAAGGGACACATTGAGAGGGCTGGGTGAACCCTGGGGTTGCAGCATCTGCAATGGCTCTTGTGCCTATGGCTGCTGATGCTCCTCCATCTTGCTCACCTGGGTCTGGACATCCATCAGGAATGGCCTGTACAAAAAAGATGCTGCGCTGCTGGTACCTGGGGCTTGCTGGCTAGTCCCTGGGGCTTCCTGACTGGGACTGGCTGCTTCAATGGTGAGAGCTGTGGAAACAAAACATAAGACTTAGTATCAATGGCAGCAAGTATCCTGTTTTCATTTGGCATTAGAGGTGCACTATGCTTCTTAGCATTGTGAGCATCTTTTGCCAAATAATGTGAACACCTATTGCTGCCTGCCTATTTATAGGTGAGGTGAAATTAAAAACATAAGAACATAAGAAATTGCCATACTGGATAAGACTAAGAGTCGATCAAGTCCAGCATCCTGTTTCCAACAGAGGCCAATCCAGGTTACAATTACCTGGCAAGAACCTAGACACTAAGTAGATCCCATGCTACTGATTGCAATAATAGCTTTGGCTATTCTCTAAGTCACTTGATTAATAGCAGTTAATGAACTTCTCTTCCAAAAACTTATCCAAACCTTTTTTTTAAAACCAGCTACACTAACTGCACTAACCATATCCTCTGGCAACAAATTCCAGAGCTTAATTAAGTGTTGACTGAAAAAGAATTTTCTCCAATTAGTTTTAAATGTGCTATTTGCTAACTTCATGGTATGCTCCCTAGTCCTTCTATTATCTGAAAGAGTAAATAACCGATTCACATCTACTTGTTCATGACCTCTCATGATCTTATAGACCTGTATCATATCCCCCCTCAGCCATCTCTTCTCCAAGCTGAACAGCCCTAACTTACCAGCTCTGGCTCGTGTGGGTCCAGCAACTCAGTCATGTCCTTGAAGAGATACAGTCCCAGCATTTGCATTTATTTATTTCTAGTTGCCACCTTGGCTTTCAGTTGTGTCCCAGAACTGTGAGCCACCTGTTCCCTGCTTTTTTGTAATCCGCTGCGCCTGGAGATGCCCTGGGCTATGCTATGCCAGATCTGGCCCTTGAATGTCTTAGAGGTCTTGGCCGCCTGATTGCCAAACAGCATGGCAAAATACTGAAGGATCCCTGCAATGACCATCTCATTATCCTGGATGCTGAACTTCATAGCCCTGAGAGGAGGATGTCCTGCTGCCTGGCTGCCAGAAGGGGGTGCAACTTCTGCTTCTGGAGAGGTATCCTCCCTTTCCTCACTCTCCCTCCCACTCCCCTCCTTTCCTCCCCGCCCCCCCCCCGCGCCTGCCCTGCCAACTCCCTCCCCATCTGCCCTCTCTGTCTATCCCTAGCCTGACATCCTCCACCCTCCAACCTCTCCTGCCTATCCCATTCCCCCTCCCGCCTCCTCTTATTCTTCCCTCCTGTCCCTGTCCCTACTCCTATTCCTCCTTCCCCTATCAATCTTGCCCTTGTCCTCCTTCATACTCTCATCCTGCCTCTCCTCTCCTATTTCCCCATGCCTCTCCCGCTCCATCCTCCTCACTCCTCTCCACAAACACCACTCATCCACCAACACACCTTCACACTCCTCCACCACCACTCCTCCACTCCTCCTCACTCCTCCACACTCCTCCAACACCACTCCTTCATTCCTCCTCACTCCTCCACATTCCTCTGCCACCACTCCTCCTTAACAAAAGACAGACAAACAAACTGGACTAACAAACACAAACTTTCACTCCAACAAAGAAGACAAAAGACCAAGGCAAAGGGAAACAGATGGCAACAGAAAACAAGAGAGCTTACTTAGTAAAAGAACCTCCAACTAGCCACCAACAACACCTACTTACCTCTTCTCTCCAAACTCCTCAATGAGGCAGCCACAGGAAGCTGGGATATATAAACTGAAAAAAATAACGAAACACGCACTAATTTATGCTGGCCACGTAAAATGATGTGCCACGTACTGATGAAACGCGCCATGTGGTGATGCAATGCATGAAGCACTGACACAACTCCATGTGTGCTGACACAATGCCGCATGCAGTATTTACCTATGTGATGCTGTAGGCTGCAAATTATCCTAATCACTTCTTTTATCGCAGGTAATATTTTCGCTATATTTATAGCGATTTAATGAATCTAGATCTGTACCTGAGGCAATGGAAGTGAAGTGACTTGCCTAAGATCACAAGGAGCAGCAGTAGGATTTGAACCTTGGTTTATAGCCCACTGCTGTACTCACTAGGCTACTCCTCCATTCCTTATTTGTGTTATTACTGCAGACAACATTTTGAAAAAAATGTTTAATGGATTTTTTATTTTATTTTCCATTCAGACATGTTCAAGATTTTGTAAATTTTTTTCAGTATTTTCAATTTTTTTCCCTAAAGCCATAATCTTTAAATCTTTGCAGAGCAAAGTCCTTTTAAACCTCATGGTCCAAAGTCTTTAAAACTCCAACTCTTCTGGCCTTCTATCCCTCTTCCATTGGAAGGTCATCATCTTCTTTTTAAATTTCATGGTCTCAAAGGAAACCATTAATGTGGCAACTGTCCAGAAGTTTTCTGAAATCAGGAACAATTTCTTTTTAAGCAACAGCAGGGAGTACTAGTGTCCGACCTCCAGGCTCCAACCTCGGCAGTTCCGAGTGGCGGTATCTGGAGCTCTTCAGAGGGCAATCAAATCCAGGCAGAACGTTTTTTTGAGCAACCAGACACTTAGGTACAGCACATGAAATAAAACACAAACAGACAAGGCAGTCTTTTGAACTAGGGTCCTTGTTTTGGAAGTCCATTTTAGAAGTGGATGCAAGCTGGAAAGAACTCTCTCACTGGAAACAATTCAGCGACATGGCAAATCTTCCAGGGATTCCTATCACTGCTAGCTGGCAGTCTTCAGGCACAGGCTGCAGACAGTGTCCTACTGACTGTCTTTGGCAAAACTTGGAATGGCTTCAGATCAGAGGATTTCAGCAGTAGTTCTCTGTGTCACTGCGGTCTGCGCTGAAAGTCATGCTGGGCACTGCATCTGGGCAGAGACACCTTTCCCCTGCTTCTTTACTGGGCTGGCTTCTTTCATACTCTCTTGCAAGAAAGCAGAAGATTCCTGTTGGCCAGAGGGGTGTGTGTGTGTGGGGGGGGGGACGGGACCCTGGAAGTATTCAGTACCCTCCCCCGCTCCTTCACTATTTACTATGGCTCTCATAGCCACTGGTGGAACAGTAAGGGAGGCAATGTAACAAGCTCCACATGCTCTCTTCCCTTCTGTCCTAATCCTGGGCTGTTCCATGGGTTGCATTCACACTGTCTACCTCTGTCAACCACTCAGAGCTGGTCTGACAATCCTGCTTTCACTTGCAGATCTTTCCAGATCTGGAACTGTGGGGAGAATGCTTAAATGAGCCAGCCGTGGCAGTTCAGGCTGCAGAAGGACCTCCCCAATGTCAGTAGCAGAAATCTCCTGATCACAAATAAACATCCTGGGCTCAGCTGAGGCTGCAATGCCCCTCACTCCCTCTTCAGGGCCCAGCAGACCACAGCTCCTTCTCTGTTCAGCAGGAGAGGTTGCTTTGCAGTCGATTTCATTCAGTGCAGATTGCATCACTTCAGCTTCAGCACAGGATCTTGTCCTGGACCCACTGAACCTCTGGACTCCTCTGTGATAACAATCTCCTCTCGTTTTTCGAAAAACAAAACGAGGAAACCCAAAACCGGACTGAAAAACGAATTGGTAAACGAAGCTTAAAAAACCCACCCCAAGCATTTAAAAACATTTAGAAGCATTTTACAACCCCCCCCATCCCGATCCCTCCCCAAGACTTACGAAGATCCCTGGTGGTCCAGCGGGGTCCCGGGTTCCATTTGCCCTCCGTGCCCTACTGCAGCCGTGCGCCTCAAAATGGTGCCGAATAGCCTGAACTACCATGTCACAGGGGCTTTCGGCGCTATTGGTCAGCCCCTGTCACATGGCCATCGGCACCATCTTGTGCTCCTATCATGTGACAGGAGCTGACCAATGGCGCCGAAAGCCTCTGTGACATAGTATGGGCAAAGGCTATCGGCGCCATTTTGGTTACTGGCAGCCGACAACGAAATCGCTCCCGGACCCCTGATGGACCCCCAGGGATTATTGGCAAGCCTTGGGGGGGTCCTAACCAACACTTCTTCACCACCTATGTTCCTCCTCGGCAGGGGTCAGTGGCCATCTTGAAATTCATTAAACTCTATGGGACACTTTTTTGCAAAAGTCTCCAAAATCTTCCCCAGATCAGCAAAAAATGCCATGTGTTGTTTGGGGATCGATTTTCATTGTCATTAATGCTTCCCCCCCTTTTTTTTTATTTTTCTATATTTTGGAAAAAGTGTGCTCTACTTTTGAATAGTGCACAACATTTGTACACAGTGCTCACTATTTTGCCCATTATTCAGAACTAGTGTGCACTAAAAGCGATAGAAGAAAATACATAATTTAGATTTTTTTCTATTGTTTTATTTTGAAAACAACAAGAAAATGACTTATTGAATAGGGAACTCTAAAAGTACTGACTCCATCCCAAATCAGCTTCCTGGAGTGCTTTACCTCAGCGCGCGTAAAAATATTTGTAGAACCATGTTATATGCATACTTGAACAGGCACTGAGCCCAGATCAGTCTTAGAGCAGCCATTTATGGGTAGAAAACTGAGTTTTATCTAGATAAATAGCTTTTAAAATTACCTCCTAAACTTCATAAAAGTGTACATTATGCCCTCTGAAATTGAGGTGTTAAGTTGATGTGGATGAATGTATGTGGGCATTTGTAGCAACGTGCATTCATATGTTTCATTTTATTATTTTTAGTGCTCATGAATATTTTAGAGAGCAGTAAATCTGAGCGCACACAAAAAATAGTGTGCTTTAAATTGAAATAGTGCACCCAAAATGAAATTTAGTGCACACAAAACAAAAACTAAAAGAAAATTAAAAAAAAAAACAAACTTTGGCTGCATGCCCCTACTGGCCAGTTATCCGAGTATTTTCAAAACAAATTTTCATATGCAAGTTCACGCTGAAAATGTTCAGTAAAATCTGCAATGATAGTGCACATGCAAACTTTATCACTATGCGGGAAGTTTGAAAATTACCGTCCAATGCGTCCATACATCTTGTCACTAAGCTAGCAATTCACTTATTATATACTAAATATGTCCTGTGGGTAAGGGAGGGAATGGGAAAAGGAAGAGGGTGAAAGCCATTGTTAAGTATAGTGAACTGTTATTTAAAATACCTTTTGTATTGCTTTTATATGATATATGCCTATGAAGTTGACACGGGATGTTACTATGTAATTTTGGCATTATATTCAATATAACAATAAATTTAATTATATAAGCATCCTTAACTATTATGGAGCGGATGTGGCATTATGACTTGTTTAATGGGGACTTATCTTACTGGCATCTGTTTTAACACCTGTTAGCATTTTGTTAATCACACAGACCCAGATTTGTGCATATGGTATTTGAGTACAAATTCCATTGTGTGCAGACAAAAAGAATATCAAATAAATAAATGGTAGCAGCAATCAATGACATTCAGGCAGTCACCATTGTGTGAGAGGAAACTCATGAATTAGCAACTGTTAATCACAACAGAGTTGATCAAAATGCTTTTGTTCTTTCATCCCTGAATTGAGTCTGATTGATTTATTGTGGGAACTTCTAACAAGAATTATTGCTCTAAGATATAATGATGAAGCTTGGCAAACTCAAGACCTTTATCAAAAGGCCTACAAATAGATTTACCCATGTTATATGATAGATCTTAAGAAAATGTATACTCCAATTTTAAACAACCCCACCAAATATAAATGTACTGTAAATGTCGTCTATGCTGCATCCTTTCCGGCAAGGATTTGGGATTTCTGATTTAACCCATGTGACATGCATAGTAACACAATGGATTCATATAGAAGTTTGAAACTAGAAGTCTTTGCCGAAATATAGGATCTCAAATAGCCAAATCTGCCTGCAGGCTATGCAAGGGAACTAAGATGCTGGATGTTCAGGCAATGGTCATGCTAGTATCAACAGTTATTTAGATTATTAAAAGCTTTAAGGCTGATTTTCAGCTAAGGCTGAGTACCTATTCTAGGCCAATATTTGGCCAAAAATGTTTGGCAGAATTTTCAGCTAAATTTTGGAGGCTCGATTTTTGGCTGAAAATTCTAATCTAGGCAGATTCTCAGCCTATATTGAAAATAGTCAACTAATACTTCCAGCCTCTTCCACTACTAAATATTGAAGTGCTGGGAAAAGCTGCCAGCACGTCACCCTCCCCCATTTTTTCAGGGTATAAAAGTGGGAGTAGTGAGAGAAGTGACTTCCCACATCCCTCCCTAACCCCTCCTTATAGTGATCAACACTCCCTTCTATCATCCTCAGGCCTAAATGGATGGAGGGCCCACTCTTAAATTCTGCCACCTCAGCAGAATACAAAGTGCAGGTAAAGCTGAGAGCCTACTAGTATTTAGTATTTATTTAGTCAGTGCACTCTCAGTGAATAGAACAATTCCCATTTAGAAGAACTTAGTTCTGAATGTGGATTGTTCTCTTCACAGATTGAGAAGGTGTACATATAGGCTGACCCTTAGTGTAATGACCTGTCTACCCCAGGCACTTTAGCAAATACACACTAACCAGGAGACAAATAAAGATTCTCCCAAACTATAAGTCCAATGAAATATCAACGTGCTAAAAATGAGCATCCGAAATGAACGCACTTTTTTAACTCACACACAATCACCTCTCCTAGGCACTCGATGCAATAGGAAAATGAGCCGCTGTGCTAAAAAGGATGCGCTAGGGATAAATTGTGCGCCCCTAGTGTGACCATGGCATCAGGTGCCCAGGAGAAGTGGCTGTGCGCAGGTTAGGGAAACGGACGCTCAATTTATTCCAAAGTCACATGTTAGGAAAATGGATGCTTGCAAACTGAGCATCCATTTCCCTAATCTGACTGCCGACAAGACATTTTTTTTTCACGTTGCTCCTTTCTGTGGTTTCTCTGAGTTAATATCGCCATGATATACATTCATAATAAATAGAGATGTGAATTGTGTGCCAGATCGTCTTAACGATCAGATTCCAATTCACATCGCTAATGTTTTTTTTAGGGAGGCCCGCGCCGCTAAAAAAAACAAAACCACCCAACCCTTTAAATCGACCCCACCCTCCCAACCCCCCCCAAAACCTTTTAAAATTACCTGGTGGTCCAGGGGGGCCTCGGGAAGAGGAGAGATCCAGGGGGGCCTCGGGGAGAGATTTCCCATTCCCAGGCATCAGCTGTTCTAAAACAAAAATGGCGCCGATGCCCCTACCATGTGACAGGGTATCCGTGCCATTGGCCGGCCCCTGTCACATGGTAGGAGCACTGGATGGCCGGCGCCACCTTTAAAGATGGCGCCGGCCATCTTTACTCATCAGCCCCTATTATACTATACTCTATAATAGGGGCTGATGAGTAAAGATGGCCGGCGCCATCTTTAAAGATGGCGCCGGCCATCCAGTGCTCCTACCATGTGACAGGGGCCGGCCAATGGCACGGATACCCTGTCACATGGTAAGGGCAAAGGGGCATCGGCGCCATTTTTTTTTTAGAACAGCTGATGCCTGGGAATGGGAAATCTCTCCCCGAGGCCCCCCTGGATCTCTCCTCTTCCCAAGGCCCCCCTGGATCTCTCCCCGAGGCCCCCCCGAGGCCCCCCTGGACCACCAGGTAATTCTAAAAGGTTTTGGGTGGGTCAGGAGGGTGGGGTCGATTTAAAGGGTCATGTGGGTTGTTTTTTTTAGCGGCGTGGGCCTCCCTAAAAAAAAAAAGGGTCGGGAGGGTGAGGGAGGCTAAGGGGGGTCGATTTAAAGGGTTGGGTGGTTTTTTTTTTTTATTGGGCAATCGGCGCCATTTTAATTAGTGGCAGCCAAAATGGCGCCGATGGCCCGAGAGCGGGAGATCGCGCCGGGCCCCCCCCACTGGACCACCAGGTAATTTAACATTTTTGGGGGGTTCGAGAGGGTGGGAGAGGGTAAGGAATTGGTTTTAAAGGGTCGGGGTGGGTTTAGGGGTTGTTTTGGTGTGCAGGTTTTCCCACCCTCCCCCAAATAATTCCCGTGCCCTATTTAATGATTTAGGATGATTTATGATGATAAATCGGGGGCATTTTTATTGTATCAAGCACTCTAACGATTTAGGACGATTTTAAAATTATCTGACGATAATTTTAATCGTTCAAAAACGATTCATATCCCTAATAATAAATGTGTGACCGATACACACATTTTTATCCTCAAAAATTAACACTATCCCCAGAGCTGGCATTAAGTCTTGAGGAGCCCCAAATGTTTACGGAAAATCAGAAAATACTGCTTTTCTGTGGTTCTTCTGACTTAATATCATGGCGATATTAAGTCAGAGGAACCACAGAAAAGCAGTATTTTCTGATTTTCCATAAACTTTTGGGGCTCCTCAAGACAACGCCAGCTCTGGGGATAGCGTTAATTTTTGAGGGTAAAAATGTGTGTATCGGGCAAAGGGCCATCAGCGCCATTTTGATTAGTGGCAGCCAACGGCCCGGGAGCAGGACCCCCACTGGACCACCAGGTACCTGTAAAACGTTTTTGGGGGAGTCGGGAGGGTGGGGGAAGCTAAGGGATTAGTTTTAAAGGGTCGGGTGGGTTTAGGGGTTATTTTTGTGTGCCGGTTTTCCCGCCCTCCCCCAAAATGATAAGAGAACCCCCACAAACAATATCGTGGGGTTTTCCTATCGTTTTGGGGGAGCCCCCGATTTCTGACGATTTTGAAAATATTGTTCGATATTTTCAATCGTCCGAAGCCCGATTTACATCCCTATTAACCATTATTAAGGTAGCATTGCAGAAATCTGCTGCTTATTCTTGGTATAAGGAGCTTGGACTCTATCTACCCCTTGGGATCCTGCCAGGTACTTGTGATCTGGCTTGGCCACTGTTGGAAACAGGATACTGGGCTTGATGAACCTTTGGTCTGACCCAGTATGGCAAGTCTTGCATTCTTATATTTTAAACGCTTTGGAAATCAGCCTATTTGTGGTTAGACATGAGAAGGGAGAAGGGCTGGTTGTGAATCATGTGGGAGATGTGAGCTCATTTCCCCAAGATGGGAGAGCGCAAATGAGGAGAACAGGAAAAACTGTCCTGCAAAGTGAGGGACATCCTGCAGGCAGTCACACTCTATGGCTGGCAGCTGTGCAACAATAAGTGGGCCAACTAGCTGGGCCAGTTAGTCATCCTCTCGTGTTCTACCGTCATCTTTTATGATAAATTTTGGCTTTTTGTATTGTGCCTAAAGCAAATGTTATGCTACTAATCTTAGGAAAATTGCCAAACCTCCTCCTTCTCCCATAGCTGCATACATATATCTGGTACATCACGTGCTGCTTCCAAGATTATACCATAAATCTTAGAAATTAAACTCTCTCACACAGCTGCTTTTCTCAACTTCTGCAACAGGCGTATGGTAGCTAAAGGTTCTGAAGTTTTAAACTGAATTTTATTTTCTAAATTATACATATTGGAAAGCAGACAGACTATAAATTCCTCTTCTAACTCAAAAAGTTCCAAAAATTTGGTAGAACAGTCCAAATATATACATATTTAATATATTTTTCTTATTTATAAATGAAAGGGAGAAAAACAATTCAGATAGCTATTTAAACTGCAGAGATATTAATTTTGTTGTGAAATCATTCAGTCGAAAGGGAGATAATCAATCATTTGATTCAGGCCAAATAGAAATATATTTAACCTAAGAATCCATTCACTTCCTTTCTTTTCAAAAGCAATTTTTTTTTCTAATTTTCACCTCTAGTGAGTCTCATATCAGTTCCCAAATATCTGGAAATTACTTGTATTACCATTTTGGCAAATCTCAAAGCGTTCACTGTTGATGGTTGAGCCTCATGATTTATTGCACAAATACACTGTTATATCAACATTTTTAATTTTCTAGTTGTTTAACTTGTAAACAGAACTTCAAATATTGCAAACAGCAGAATAAAACCCTTTAATTGCTAGCAACTCGCTTCAATACTTATGAGGCCTATGCACTGAGACTCGTGCCAAACAATTTTTTAGAATAGGATCACTAAAACTTTTAGCATGAAGACCAAAATTCCATTTAACCAGCAATTTTTCTTACACATGTGCTAAAAATAGCCTCTACCACACACACTATTAGTGTACACATTAACTCCCCCCCAAAAAAGTACGGGATCTATTTTCAAAAATCCCTGAGTGCTTAACTTAGCTGGATAAGTTATGGCTTAAAATAAAGTCAGGCACCCAAAATAAATAGACACTCTTGAGCAAAACCACAGAGGATCTAGCCATCAGCACCAGCACTCACTTTCACCACCTTTGGTAACCTTGCTCTGACTGACACTAGTTCCCCCTTCAATACCTCCTGTGACAGCCAGGATCTGAGGGACACTACTCCCCCCTTTGTCTGCCCAAATCTGAGGCTAAGACACAAAGCAGATTAGTCTAAATTCTGCTGTTTTTCCAAGAAGCTTCCTTCTGCTGCCTGCTGCCTGCTGGACCACCAGGTACCTGTAAAACGTTTTTTTTGGGGGGGTCGGGAGGGTAGGAAAAGCAAAGGGATTAGTTTTAAAGGGTTGGGGTGGGTTTAGGGGTTATTTTTGTGTGCCGTTTTCTCCACCCTCCCCCAAAATGATAAGAGAACCCCCTCGATCAATATTGTGGGGTTTTCCTATCATTTCGGGGGAGCCCCTGATTTCTGACGATTTTGAAAATATCGACGATGTTTTCAATCGTCCGAAGCCCGATTCACATCCCTAATGTCCAGTCTATCTCAAAAAAATTCCCTCTGATTAATGACTTACTAGAAGATTTATAGCCAATCATCTTTTGCATAACAGAATCCTGGCTGATAGACAAAGATAACATAATCCTAAACCAAATCTCCCACCCTAACTATGAGGTAGTTCACGTACTTAGACCAAAATGTAAAGGAGGGGGTTTTTTAGTAATCAGTAAAAAATATCTGATACTAGCATATTGCAAAATAGACATTGTCTCACCCTATGAAAAGCAAAATACTAACATCTCATCAAATAAACATAGGGCTGGTCTACCCTCCAGGCTTACTACAAAAAGATTGGTCACCACTAATAGAATTATTCACCAAGGTATTTCCTTCTCCAAAAGCTACAATAATTGTAGGAGATTTTAACCTACAGGTAGACAAATTACCAAGATCCTTAGTATGTGAAATGTTTCTAGAAGCAATGTAAGCCATGGGTTATTCACAATTTGTCTTGAATGCTATGCACAAAGTAGGCCACACACTAGACCTTATGTTTGCTAACTCAAGTAACTGCATAATCAATAAGAACATAAGAACATAAAAAATTGCCATGCTGGGTCAGACCAAGGGTCCATCAAGCCCAGCATCCTGTTTCCAACAGAGACCAAACCAGGCCACAAGATCCTGGCAATTACCCAAACACCAAGAAGATTCCATGCATATGATAGTATCATGGTCAGATCACCAATTAATAAAAGCAGAAATAGCCCTCAACAACCAAATATCCAAGAAAAAGGATAATAAGCATATATTTAATTCAGTAAAAAGATAGAGATAGAAGTACTAGTGGAAGCAATAGAAACTAAAATACATGAACTAAATCTAATCAATACCTTGACAGCTTTTGACTCCTGGGACAACATAATAACATAGCTGAAAACCTAAGCCCAGTTCAGATGAAAACCTTCAACAAAGATAATAGCAACTCCAAACAAAAGAAACCTTGGTACAATGATGAACTAAGAACCACAAAACAGAACCTTAGGAAACTAGAGAAACAATGGCGAAATTGTCGTTCTACTGAATCTCTAGGAAAATATAAATCTTTCCTCACAAAATACTGAACACTAACCAATAAAGTTAAAAAAGATTACTCTGCTAAATAGATTCATGGGGCTATTTTTAATTCTAAACTTCTCTTCAAGATGTCAAACATCTAAATAAAGACCCTACATCTTACATAACAAGAAACCACAACTTCACAAAGTTCTTTTGCATTGAATATGCCACCACACTCTTAGACAAAATTGACAAGCTGAAAAAACAATTCACAATCTATTCCCCAACAAAAGCATGAGAAAGTTTAAAGGACACAGTCAAATGGTCCACATTTGACAAATTAATAATAAAATTAATAATAAAATTAAACCTACTACTAACCCGAGTGACCCTATACTAGCCACTTCATTAAAACAGGTACTCTAACAATCACATCTCTGATTAACCATTCACTATCAGAAGGAATCATACTTCAATGTTTAAAACAAGCAGTGATAAAACCAATCCTAAAAAAGAAGTCTAGTTGAACAGATGATTGGGACAGTTATCACCCAATATCAAATTTGCCATTCTTAGCAAAAGTTCTTGAGAAAGCAGTGTTATCCCAACTTGAATATCACTTGGAAGATCACAATATCCCATAGCCTAATCAATTTGGATTCAGGAAACATCACTCAATGGAGACATTACTCCTCTCATTAACAGGTTCGGTTTTACGAGGACTCGATTCAGACAAATCCTATTGCCTAGTGCTAACTGACTTAACAGCTGCCTTTGATATGGTTGATCATAAACTAATATGCCATCAGCTGAGAAATATCAGGATTGACGGTACAGTTAGCAAATAATTCTCATCATTTCTCTCTAACAGAAGATTTCAAACTAAACTGGGCAGCCAGATACCTGACACCTTCTCGTGTGATACAGGTGTCCCTCAGGGGTCAGCCCTCTCAGCAACACTATTCAACATATACATGCTCCCACTGTGTAAATTACTAACAAATCTAGAAATTAAATCTTCCTGTACACAGAGGACCTACAATTCTACATACCACTCATCAGATCATTTGAAAATACAATAGTGATAATATCTAAATACATGAAAGCAATACAACAAGAACCTGAATGTAAACTGATGTATTATTATTATTATTTATTTTTTATATACCGGCATTTGATCTCAATTGAGATATCACACCGGTTTACATTCAGGTACTATAGGTATTTTTCTGTCCCCAGAGAGCTTACAATCTACGTTTTTGTACCTGAGGTAATGAAGGGTAAAGTGACTTGCCCAAGGTCACAAGGAACGACAGCTGGACTCGAACCCTGGTCTCCTGGTTCATAGTCCACTGCTCTAACCACTAGGCTATTCCTCCTCTAAACCCTAAAAAGACTGAAATAATTTGGCTAAGTAGAACCTCATCAATAGTTAAACCACACACATTAGATCTTGGCGACTTTCAAATTAATCCTTCAAATCAAGTATGGGATTTAGGTGTACAGCTAGATGAGAACATAACAATGAAAATGCACATCAGGAATCTGATACTACAAAGATTGAAACCACTATTAACTGCTGTAGACTTTTGTACAGTGTTACAAACTCTAATATTCTCAAACCTAGACTACTATAACTCCTTACTTCTAGGTCTCCCAGGAAGCCACTTAAAACCACTACAACTACTTCAGAATGCTGCAGCAAGACTAATATGGGACGATTTTCAAAGATACGTGCTGCACATCCATGTACGTGCAGTTCCCGGGGCGCACACATGGATGCGATAATTTTATAACATGCGTGGGTTGGCATGTTATAAAATACAAAATCCATGTGCATGGCCCACAATGTGCACACAAGGGGGAATTTTCGATAGTACATACAGCAACACAATCAGACCTTTGTCCAGTTCCCTCCTAGTCCGCTCCAATTAAGAAGCAGACTGGGAGGGAACTTTCCTTTTCTGCTACCTACCCTTCCTCCCTTTTTCCCTCTCCTCCCCAACCCTTAAACTAATCCTACCTATCCCCATTTTTTAAAATTTTAATACTTACTGCTCCTCCAGAGCAGAAGTATCTTCCACACGCCGGTCAGCTGCGAGTGTGCTTCCCTGGGACAGTGTCTAATGAAGCTGTCCCAGCCCACCCCACCCCTCCCGGCCCAAATCATGCCCCCCAGCCCACCCCTTTTGAAAGGCCTGGCACTTCGGCATGTAATGGGGACAGGCTTCCAGAATCTACAATCCAGAATCTACTATAAAGTAATAACGATAATATTCAACATCATTCACTCCAATAACTCTGGACTGTTAGGAGTGACTCTACAGCCATACAACCCTCAATGAACACTACAATCCCAAAATAAAGGACTACTAAGTATTCCCAAAATACAGAGCACACACCTGACACAAATAAGAGAATGAGTATTCTCCATAGCGGGTCCAAAGCTCTGGAATTCTCTACCTGAGACATTATGTAACCTACCAGACTGATAGAAATTTAAAAATAAACTAAAAACATGGCTATTCATAAATGCATATAATTTAATTTAAAAACACAGACTATATGGAGCCACAAAGACCTGAATGACAAAATATAATTGTATCACAAAGAATAAATCAACTGAGAGAACGCAAGATTCTCAAACAACCCACTGACTTAGATGTGAAAACTAGCATTCTTATCTGAAATTACACATACTCCACACCTTTTGAACTAGCCTAATTCCATAGGTCCAAGAAACCGCCTTTAGATAGATGGAAATTAATACCTACAGAAGACTACAAACACTGTAACCAGTTGTTTTGTTTCTGATTTTGCTGAACCTATAACTATGTATGTCACTTTGTAAACCATTGTGATCTATACATGGAACAATGGTACATAAAATGCATAAATAAACAAACAAACAAACAAATAAATAAAGGATGTAGTAGCCAGGATGGAGCCAAGGTGAATTAGACAAGTAAACAGGATTGATGAGTAATCATAGTGAAGCTGCCCTGCGCCTGATGCTTTCTTTTTGTTGGAAAGAAAACAATAGAACTAGGGGTCATGAAATGAAACTCCAGGGGTGATGTCTCAGAACCAATGTCAGGAAATATTTCTTCATGGAAAAGGTGGTGGATACCTGGAATGCCCTTCCGCAGGATGTTGTAAAGATGAAAACAGTCAAAGAATTCAAAGGGGAATGGAATAAACACTGTGGATCTCTAAAGACTAGAGGATGGAAATGAGAAAGGCATGCAGGAGGTAACTTGCTGGAGCAGCAATTACCACCCTTAACAGATGCTCCCTGCTTAGACGGCAGGGGGGGAACAGAAGAATTGGATTCAGACAACAACCAAGGGCCCCGACCTCTATGGTCTGGGATACTGATATGCAGGCATAAGGGAGAAAGCACAGGACTGCTTCTACAGCCAAATCCTAAAGGAAATGAAGAAAGTGGATAATTCGCTGGTATGGCAGTTACTACCCTTAGCAGAAAGCATGGAGATTACTATCCTTAACTAATAAGCCTTGATGCTTTAAATGCAACTGAAACATTGTTCCTCACTTCAACAGCTGGGGGGAAAGGGAACTTGGATTCCGACAACAACCAAGATGGTCCCCATTTCTACGATCTGAGGTATTGATAAGCAGACCTAAGGGAAAAAACACAGGCCTACTTCTACGACCAAGTCCATAACTAAAGCACGTCAAGCAACACTGTCTGATTTTTCAAGAAAGCTTATCACCCAGTAAAAATGTTATGAGCTGAAATTATCTGGGTACCATAAGGTTTGTGGATAACTGCACAGAGTGACAGTAACTACCCTTAAGAGAAATATGGGAGTAACCTGCACAGAATGGCAGATACTACCTTAAGCTGGCTGGGCATACTGGATGGACCATTTGGTCCTTTTCTGCTGTCATTTCTATGTTTCTATGTTACCACTTAGCCTTGCTAGCATACCACATACACTACATCTTGGGGGTCGTGCTGTAACTGCCTTGTAGTTATACTTCTTATGGTACACATTGTGTGGGTGGGGTAGGGGATGGGAATGAGTCTTGATGATACTTTTTCTTGCTGATATACCTCTTATGATATACCTTGAGGGTCTTGCTGTGACCCATCCTTACTATCATAGCCCAAACTCTACACTCTGGAGGTCCTATAGCCACTCTTCCCAGCTATATACACTTTTGCTACGCCTTTGGGGTATTGCTGCTACTTTGTCTAGCTGCCATGCCCCTGAAGCTACACCTTGGGGTCCTTGACTCCATGTTGTCTTGCTACAGTTCTCCTTATGAACCTCCTTGGGAGTCTCTCTGCCAGTCAGCCTTGCCGTCATACTCCAGACTCTACACCCTGGTTTGTTCTTGTGACTGTGGGGGGCTGCATTGCACCTCTTATAGTGCTTTGACATGTTCATGCCACTCTTTATGCTGCATTGTCCTTCTATCTGTGCCTGTTTTTTTCTGCTATCTTTACTCCTTTGTCCCCATTCATGGTACCTTAGAATGTTCATGCCACATTTGGTGCCACTTTGCCTCTCTCGTGCTGCATTTGGGGGTTCATGCCAGTATTATTGGCTCCCTCCATTGAAGGCTTAAGGTGCCATTTTTGCTTCTGTTTTTCTCTTCTGACAGTGCCTTAGAGAACTCATGCCACTGCTGGTACCCTTTTGTCTCTTTACGATGCCTTAGGCTATTCATGGTGTCTTGCAGTTCTGTGTACCCTGCTGATGATATCTACCTAGAAGTTTCATTAGAATTGATTAGAATAACCCAAAATCTCAAAATAGACTGCATTGCTTCCCCCATTGTTTTTAATGGGAAACAAACCAAATGTATGTAGCTGACCTACAAAATGAATAAACAAACCAGCACTAACATTTTGCCTTTCCATATCCTTAGTTTTCAGTGCTTAAAATATGTTTAGTGTGCATAAACCATGATAAGCATAATTTTGACTGAGCACACTTTTCTATATTCCTGATGCATTACCATGCCATTTGCTTACTGCATCAGGAGTTAACTTATTTTTTAGGTCATGAGTAAAGAAAATGTATGCTGAAGTTCAGCGCACATGTTTACTCATGTCTTATTTCATTAGGTTCATGATGGGATACAAGGGAATGTACCTTGTACCACTCTTGGAGTTAAAGAATATCTTTACCCTGTAGTAAAGCAAAAAGCCCTTACACACTTTTTTCCTTAACTTCAAGTCAGGGTATACATTATCAGAGTAAGTAACAACTTACTGGAGAAATGGGCCCAAGGGTACATCTCCACACTTTCATTATTTATTACTTAGCAATAAGGTAGGACAGCATCAAGATAAACCAACAATTATATGGACTACCACTTTTTCAACAGATCCAGAACTTGGGTCAGCCATACCATCATGCTATCTTCAGCAGCATAGTCCCAGAATATGCTGGAGATAGAATACCCTTCAATAATAGAGCTGAAAGAGGAAGAAGAAGAAGGAGCTGAGTTTCATGACCTACATGGGCAACAGAACCTGGAAGAGGTACATGCTTCACAGTGGGCATTATCTCAGAGGGACCTGGATATTAGAGATGAGAATCGTGTGATCGATCGTCTTAACGATCGATTTTGGCTGGGGGGGGGAGGGAATCGGATCGTCGCGGTTTTGTTTTTTATAAAATCATGTAAATCGTAAATCGGGGGAGGGCGGGAAAACCGGCACACTAAAACAACCCTAAAACCCACCCGACCCTTTAAAATAAATCCCCCACCCTCCCGAGCCCCCCCAAAATGTCTTAAATTACCTGGGGTCCAGTGGGGGGGTCCCGCTGTGATCTTCCACTCTCGGGCCACGGGTGCGTTAATAGAAATGGCGCCGGTGCTACCTTTGCCCTGTCATATGACAGGGCAAAGGTTAGCGCCGGCGCCATTTTGGTTCCTGTCCCCCGACGTCACGAGCGCAGGAGATCGCTCCCGGACCCCCGCTGGACCCCCAGGGACTTTTGGCCAGCTTGGGGGGGCCTCCTGACCCCCACAAGACTTGCCAAAAGTCCAGCGGGGGTCCGGAAGTGACCTCCTGCACTCAAATCGTATTTGCCGTATTGCAAAATGGTGCCGGCCATATGGCCGGCGCCATTTTGCAATACGGCAATACGGCAATATGGCCATACGGCCGGCGCCATTTTGATTTGCAATACGGCAAATACGATTCGAGTGCAGGAGGTCACTTCCGGACCCCCGCTGGACTTTTGGCAAGTCTTGTGGGGGTCAGGAGACCCCCCCAAGCTGGCCAAAAGTCCCTGGGGGTCCAGCGGGGGTCCGGGAGCGATCTCCTGTGCTCGTGACGTTGGGGGACAGGAACCAAAATGGCGCCGGCGCTACCTTTGCCCTGTCATATGACAGGGCAAAGGTAGCACCGGCGGCATTTCTATTAACGCACCCGTGGCCCGAGAGTGAAAGATCACAGCAGGACCCCCCCACTGGACCCCAGGTAATTTAAGACATTTTGGGGGGGGGTGTTCGGGAGGGTGGGGGATTTATTTTAAAGGGTCGGGATGGGTTTTAGGGTTGTTTTAGTGTGCCGGTTTTCCCGCCCTCCCCCTTCCCCTCTCCCTTCCCCCGATTTACGATTTTTGACGATAAATTGGGGAATTCCTAGTGTATATCGCCTCTAACGATTTTTGACGATTTAAAATATATTGGACAATATTTTAAATCGTCAAAAAATGATTCACATCCCTACTGGATATCTTCAGTCTTCTCCGGAATCAACCCCAACAGGAAATAGATGATAAGGGTATAGGAAGACATGATGATGAAGCCCCCTCCATCCAAGGCTTCATTCAGCATCTTTTTACTACTCATTTCTCCCACCCCTTTCTTTGAGATGCTCCCAAGCACCACTTCTGGAACCCGGGCATCTAACTCCTCACCACTACAGGAGCATGAGATTGTCACAGGTCAGTCAGAGATGAGGTATAACATAAAAATTGGAGACAGAAGAGTAAAAAATACCAGTCAAATATCTCTGCAAAGATATCTGGCATTTAATTTAATTTAAAATAAAACTTTTAACCTGCTTTTCCCAGTTACTTAAGTGCAACAAGGCAAGATATACTTGAGAATGTAGCCAGATAACTATAAGCAAGTACTGTATATTTGGCTGGATAACTTGTCCACTAACTGGCCTACTGAATATTGGCCTGAATAATAATAATAATAATACAATTCTAATAAGGCAAACACAATTATAAATAAACAATAAGCAATGAAACAGACTGAAATATATACATCAGCAGTTGGTGATTATATGCCAGACTGTTAGAAAAACCAGGATTTTAGGGCTTTTCTTAAACAAAAAGAAAAAAAAGATGATTTAATTCAAGTCACATTTCTCATGGAAATGTGTTGCAGAGTGTTTGTGCAGCCAAAAGTTATATTGATAATTCTTGTGAAGCTAATGTTTAAAAAAATTAGGTGCCTAACTTATAGATCGATCCAGTAAAGTGCGGCCGCGTTTACCCCGCTCCTAACTCACGTTCTACTCACTTTCCGGCCGCGTTAGCCCTTCCTGCGATACACTATCCCCTTTAACCTACTCCTACCGCGTCCTAAAATCCCCGGGCAACCCCTTCCGCACGCGGCATGTATATTGCATGCAAACGATCAAATTAGCTATTCCCTACCATCCAGTAACGAGTGCCCCGACTATCGCTATTTTACCCTGCCGTTTTGCCCCGCGTTTAACCTGCTAACTTACAGTCTACCCCTACCCCTGCATTAGAGGCAGGGGTAGGGGTAGGCGGCAAACTTTCCCCCAGCCCCCGCTCTCCTGCCCTGGCCGCGTCCATGGGTGCTGGTCTCCGGGGCAGCCCCAGTCCTCTCCCCTCCTCCCGAAGCAACAAAAGCAAAAAAAATCGAAAAAAAAATTGCAAGAGAGAGAGGGGAGAGAGGACGGGCAATCCTACGCTCGGAATGGCCAGTCCCTCAACCCTCCTCCCGAGGCAAGGCGTGAAAAGCAGCTTTGATCCGGGAGGAGGGGAGAGAGGACTGGCAGTGTGAAGCGACCAAGCGAATTACTTTTTTTTGCAGCCCTCCGGAGGAGACGGCCATCAGCAGAAACGGATTGCGGCTCCCCTCCCCTGCCTCCTGGCAAAGATGGACGCCTGCACGGGGGAAAGCGGCCCCTGTGCATGCAATTGGCCGCTCAAGACGTGACGTCACATGCCGTGACGCCAAACATTGTGACGTCACGTCTTGCGCGGCCAATTGCACGCACAGGGGCCGCTTTCCCCCGTGCAGGCGTCCATCTTCCCCGGGAGCAGCTATCCGTTTCTGCTGATGGCCGTCTCCTCCGGAGGGCTGCAAAAAAAAGTAAGTCGCTTGGTCGCTTCACACTGCCAGTCTTGTCTCCCCTCCTCCCAGAGCAAGGCTGCTTTCACGCCTTGCTTCGGGAGGAGGGGAGAGGGCTGACAATCACCCGCCCGACAGCTCCCGCCTCGATGACAGCACGCCCGCCCGCTGGCTCCCGCCTCGATAACAGCCCGCCGGCTACCGCCTCGATGAACTCGCTCCCGCCTCGAATGCGCGCCCGCCAGCTCCCACCAGTAAGTTAACTTTTTTTACACTTTTGTTTTTTTACACTTTTGTTTTAATTTTCGCCTGTGCCTTGCTTCGGGAGGGGGGGAACCATCCACTTCCTGGTACCTGTCATCTCAAATGTCAGTTGAAATGACATTTGAAATGACAGGTACCAGCGCACCCAGGATACTGTATAGGCGCTGTATTAAGCGCCTATACAGTAAAATGGGTTGCGCGGGCCTAACCCTTCGCCTAACACTTCGCAGACGCGGCTTGCATTTGCAAGCAATTTAAATAGAGTATCGAGCGGTATGTGAGCAGGACTGTGCGTGCGGGGAACGAGGGTGCGCCCGGCACTGCCGCACTCTTTCTAACGCGGCCTTGCTGTATCGACCTGACAGTACCTGATTCACTAAGAGTTTTTCCCATAGACACAAAATGGGAGAAAAGTCTTAGTGAATTTGACCCTTACGTTCCAATTTTCAGTCAAACTTAGGATCTAAACTTTGGGCTGACAATTCACCAACATTTAGAATGCTAAATTTAGGTAAGCTATTCATTTTCCTAGATTTAGGCCCCAAAGTTAGGTGCCTACTGCTGAAAAAAGTGTTAACTAAGCACTTAACTTGCTTTTCCTGTCCCAACTCTGCCATTGTAGTTAACCACTTTGTAGGCCCCTAAATTTAGAAAGCTAGTGAAACTATGAGCCTAAAACTAGACACTCAGCTGTAGTACATTTTCAAACGAGTCAACTTAAGGGCCAGAGTCATAAAATTAGGCACCTATACCCTTGAAAACTGGTTTCTGTGCACTTTACCCTCTGAAGTAAAAGTGTAGTAAGGAAGGCTTCCTGGGTTAATATAAATTGGTGAACTATAAGATACCAGAAAATTGAATTTTTTAGGTACTGGGGAACTACACAGCACTCATCACTCAAAGAAATTGATTAGATTCATCTGACAAGATTTACCTAAGAACATAAGAAATTGCCATGTTAGGTAAGACCAAGGGTCCATCAAGCCCAACATCCTGGTTCCAACAGAGGCAAAACCAAGCCACAAGAATCTGGCAAATACCCAAACACCAAGACGATCCCATGCTACTAATGCCAGTAATAGCAGAGGCCATTCCCCAAGTCAACTTGATCAATAGCAGTTAATGGACTTCTTCTCCAAGAACTTATCCAAACCTTTTTTAAACCCATCTACACTAACCACGTCCTCTGGCAACAAATTCCACAGCTTAATTGTGCATTGAGTGAAAAATAATTTTCTCCAATTAGTCTTAAATGTGCTACTTGCTAACTTCATGGAGTGCCCCTAGTCCTTCTATTATCCGAAAGTGTAAATAACTGATTCACATTTACCCATTCTAGACCTCTCTTGATTTTAAAGACCTCTATCATATCCCCCCTCAGTCGTCTCTTCTCTAAGCTGAACAGCCCTAATCTCTTCAGCCTTTCCATATAGGAGAGCTATTCCATCCACTTTATCATTTTGGTCGCCCTTCTCTGTACCTTCGCCATCACAACTATAACTTTTTTGAGATGCGGCGACCAGAATTTTACACAGTGTTCAAGGTGCGGTCTCACCATGGACAGATACCGAAGCATTATGACATTTTCTGTTTTGTTAACCATTCCATTCTTAATCATTCCTAAAATTCTGTTTGCTTTTTTGACTGCTGCAACACACTGAGCCTACAATTTCAATGTATTATCCACTATGATGCCTTGATCTTTTTCCTGGTGGTAGATCCTAATATAGAACTTAACATTGTGTAACTACAGCAAGGGTTATTTTTCCCTATATGCAACACCCTGCACTTGTCCACATTAAATTTCATCTGCCATTTGGATGCCCTATCTTCCAGTCTTGTGCAATGTATCACAATCTGCTTGTGATTTAACTATTCTGAATAATTTTGCATCATCTGCAAATTTCATAAACTCATTATATTAATTTCCAGATCATTTATAAATATATTGAAAAGCACTGGTCCAAGTACAGATCCCTGAGGCACTCCACTGTTTACCCTTTTTCACTGAGAAAATTGACCATTTAATCCTACTCTGTTTCCTGCCTTTTAACCAGTTTGTAATCCAGGAAAGGAGATCGCCTCCTATCCCATGACTTTTTAGTTTTCCTAGAAGCCGCTCATCGTCTGTTTTGAAATATTATTTTTATTATTGTAGTTTACTGTTATGATTGTTCTACATTTCATGATTTTGCTTTATGAGGAATGTTAATTTTTCTGTTTTTTCATTATTGCACAGCATAGGAGACTGGCTTCTGGCAGTTTCCAGTTCAGGTTTTGTCTGCACAAAACCTGTCTGTGGTCTGCATTAATGACTGAGTTAAGGTATTCTGTTAGTGTTTAGTTTCTGTGTACATATCTGTAGCAGCCTAGTCTGTTCTCCTTTCCTAATAGGAGATGTATGATGTTTTAAGGCCTGGTGTAATATTTGCAGTGTTGCCCTTTCCTAGATAGGGTTATTATTGATTTGAGTGCTGGCAGTTAGTGCTCTTTTGATTATGGGAGGTATACTATATTTTAATTCCATTTATTCATGGCTTTCTGAAGGCCTAGCCTTCACCCAACATGCTTTAGAGTAGGCCTAATACCATATCTGTTCCAAGTGTCTTTTCTCCAGGTTTTCTGGTTAACCACAGCTGTACATGTAAATGCTGTTATAATTGATTATTTTTATCTCAGAAGATTGTACTTTGAATGCCCCTTTTCATTAATATCTCTCTTTTTAGGATGGGATTAGGGAATTAGTTAATAAGGGCATTATCTGTGTATGTGAGGGTAGGAGGGCTTGAGGTGGTGGTGGTGCAAGGTTGTAAGGTTTAACTAGGGCACCTTGCACCGGGACCTGAGACACACCCAGACTCCTACCATTCACCTGTGTCCCAAATCCCCAGGCTGGCAGATGCTGGGGAAGGATTGGAGGCATTTGGTAAGGTCCTAAGGAATATGGTAGAGGTGCCAGCTCCCTAGAAATATTATCACTGACACAATGAATCACTCCTCTGAGGAACCTGACTCTGCCTTCCCCCCAGCATCTCAAATTGTTGAAAGGGCCAGGCTTCTAAGGGGACTCATCCTGTGGCCACCCCTTCAGTAATTGCACTTGGGCTGTGCCTTGGGTGCGGAGGGGGGAGGGAGAGCCATCTCATCCCTCGCCTCAGGCAGCAGATTGTCTGGAGCCGCTCTGGAAAGTAACCATGCTGTTAGACCAGATACATATTATCTAAATAATTATTTTGGGTATTCTGAAACCAGACCTGTCTGTGGATGTTGAGTACTAGAGTTGAACAGTCTTGCATTGCTACATTAAAAAAAAGCCTCCTTTGCAATGCTGATACATTTTACTGAAGATTCGACTCAGTTCCAGTTTTTCCGTTTCTCTTCTATGGCTCTTTCTTTCCTTTTTATGTGAGTCACAGAGAATGGGAAGGGAGGACAACTAATTTCTCAAAGGTCTTATCAAGGACATATCTTGATAAATCAGTCTCATTTTTGGGGAAGGAAATAAACTGTGGGAGGATTACAGTTCTAGACAAAACACAAATCCCAGTTTCCACAGTGAGTTATCATTTTGTCATTATTTGTTGGCTGCTTCAGAAATTGTGCAGGTGTTCTGTAACAAATTGCACAGGATGCTACCCTGCTTCTCTGAAAATACCTTGATTAATAGAAGGGATTCTCAAACACTTAATACAAAATACAAACAGCTTCATAAAGAGAGCACAGACGTTCTGAACAGGTTAAAAAAACATCAAACAGCAACCATCCGACTCTTGCCTAGCTACTATGGATGCATTCATTCTATACAGCAACTTTATGTTTTCTGTTTATTGCATCTGATATGCCGCATAAGTTTATAGTCCTAGCAGTTTACAAAATTACATTTCCTAGGCAGATGACATAACTATGTAATGGATGGTCAGGGCAAATCCCTATCCAGGTTATAAGGTTCTTTACAGTCAAGGGGTTGATCAGATGTTGTGGTGAACCTTAGTGGGCAAAGACTGATCAGGCCTCTCAGTGGATGGGTCAATTATCTCTTGTGGAGTGCAGACTAAAAGTAGATAAAAGAAAAGCACTGGTTGCTGGGGTAAGACTTGGTAATGATTCACTCTACTCCAAAATCTGTGGTTCTAAGGATGTCTGCCTTCATTTACAAGATAAGCAGATTTACATAGGCCAATCTTCAGGACACTTAATAGTAAGGGACATATCAGATTGTGCTTTGACAACAGTTGCAGGCACAAAATCTAAACTCTTCAATCCATAAAGGCTGTTGTTTTGGGTGAAAACTTGCTATAGGAATATTCAAAGTCATAAGCATCTAAGTAGTAGCTATAGTGACCGAGTTCCTACCCCATAAGCTAATTCAGTTGACTTAGATTAATATTAGGACACCCAGGAAACACTGATATACATATCGATTTTCTAGCTAAGGGACTTGAGTCTTTCAGTCCTTAACATGGAAAAGATTAATTACTCATAATCCTCAAATGCTGACACCAGAAAAGGGAACAGGAAGAAGGATATTCCAATGGTAGTAGTACATTGGTCATCTAGAGGCATTTTGCAAACCCAGTCTAGGACTTGTTGGGTTAATGGAATTTTTCATGCTGGAAAACTGGTGAGATATTCACTTTTTAACTTCCCTCCTGCAGACTCAAACTGCCCCTCTTAGATCTTACCTCTCTAGGGGACTTTCAAAACACTCAAAGGAGTCTAGTGACTTAGGGGGTCATTTATTAAGCTGCGTTAAATGTTTACCATGAGGTAAATGCCTTAACACAGCAATAACATGGTATTGCTAATACCACACATTATTTCACCAGCACTCCCCGGTAATGAGCTGATTTGCATCGGCTTATTACTAGGCAAAATCATGCAAATCAAACAACATGGCCTGCCTTAAAAATCACAAGCTGCTTTATATGATTTAAAGCTATCCACAGCTATTGAGTTAAAGTAACTTTCCTCTGGGAGAATCAGAATGCAAATGAATATTTTTGATTCTGGGACCATGAATAACCTTGAAACTGTGCCATAACTCCCAGGCATCAAGAAAGACCCTCTGCTGCTCTGGGAGGTGGCACTAGCGAGCCAAAATTTTTAAAATGTGCAGATCTGCAGAGCAGAAATTCCCCCATTCTAGTTCTCTCCTGATTCCCCCTTGCCATACATTTATATCTCTGTTAGTCTAATGGCGGTCCTCTCATGCCCTCTAGACTCTGGGCCCTGTGCTGTCACTTTCAATTTGGCATCAGCCAGCCGATGTTATACTTTTGTTCCTATCACATAATAATTGGCTCTGCCTCCTCACTTTGTCATCCTGGGCTGACCATAAGAGCCAGCCTGCTGCAGGATGTATTATGCATTTCATCATTTAAACAGACAAGACTGGATGAGGTGCAAGAGTGCCTCTTATGTCAAAAGGACAGCTAGCTGGAATACCTTACCAGGTCCTACCTGAACCACTGTCTCCTTAAGCTTAGAAAATTGATAAAAGTATACCTGTTTCAACAAGCCTTTGATTTGAGAGGTATTCAGCAAAATATTTTAGAACAGTTGCAGTAATCCAGGGAGGTTTAAAGCAATGAATTGTATATTAAATGCAGAGTCCCATACTGTATGTGCAATATGTTTTACAGAAAGGCCACTATTTTCTTTTTGTGATACATATTGATTGTGGTAGTTTTTTCCTCTACGTTTATTAATTTGTGCAATATGTATGTCATATGTTGAATTGTGGAACTATGCTATATTGTATGTTTTATAATCTTTTAGTGTATATTTATTTGTTTTATGTCCTGGTTTTAGCCATTTTTACTTTTCATTTATTTCTAAATGTTTTTTATCATAAACAGTTTAGTAAGGTTGATAAGCAGTCTAGAAATTTTTTTAAATAAATAAGAGCCAATCTGCTGGTAGCAGGAGTAGAACTGTCAGGAGGTAAGCTGCTGCCTCCGTGCCAATTGGCCTTCCTTCCTCCCACTGATGTCATCTCAGGCCACTGAGAGGGTAGGTTGTCCCTGGGCATTTCACTCCCATAGGGGTGATTCCAAAGGGTTTTGCCCCTATGGGAGCTCCTTCAGAAGCAAGCAAGAGGGTTAAGATGTATTTATTTTCTGGGGATTGGTTGGGGTAGAAATATTAGTTGGCCGTTAACCTTCCTGATTCTTTCAGAGAGGAGGATGGGGGGTGGATAGTCAGGGTTTTTTAAAAATGTAAATGCTACTGTATGTTTTATGCTATTGTTCTAATGTTTTGTATTTACAGTATATGCTGTTGTATTTGTTGTATTTTGATGATGCATTTTGATAATGTATTGTCCTGGTTTTTTTTTTATGGAGGTGGTAACATATACATTGAAAACTAATAGGCTAATTTTAGAACGAGAGTTGTTCACCCATACATGCATGAACCATCGCACGAGTGGAGATACACTTGAATTTTAAATCATGCATGCTCTTGCGTGTGTATGATTTAAAATATGCCTACCATGCATATGTATGCTCCTAATTTTAAGAGATTACTCAAGAAAACCAACTTCGCAAAACTCCCATAAGACTCTCTCGGCTTTAAAGTGCATATATAAATGGATTTTAAAATGTGCTCGCCTGAGGAACATTCCCAGTTTTCCCAATTAGCCTACCAGTTTGCCCAGTCAATCTCGTAGTCATCCCTACCCCTCTGGTTTTTCATCCTGCACACACACCCCCAGTTGACCTGGACCCCTCACCCTGTTGTGTAAGCCCCAAAACACAAGATCTGCGGACTTGCCCCTCATCAGCAGCACTAAATTTTCGTGGCTAACAAGCCGCCATGCGCTGCAGCCTCTGGTTTTAAAGTACGGAGTTACGTGCGTAACAGATGGCCCCGCTCCACCTCGGAATGCCCATGCCCCACCCCTACTCTGCCCCCTTATTTTTTGCTCGCACAAGCACATATATGCATATAAATCAAGGCTTTTATAATCTGCGTTGCTCACGTGCTGCCTGCATACATGTGTGCGTGTGTGTGTGGGGGGGAGGGGGGGAGGGCATTTTAGCACGAGCGACACTTTTTTAAAATTGACCCCATAGTGTAATATTTTTAAAAAGGGCTTTTCAGATGTGATGCTTAAACTTAATTGGGTAGAGCTGAGAGTCATGCTACCCAGCTAAATTTAGCAGGATAAATCCAGTCCCGTTCAGACAAGGCCTAAAGTTATCCAGGTACATGTAAACAGATAATCAACCTATAGTGGAAGAGTAGCCTAGTGTTTAGAGGAGTGGCCTGTGAATCAGGTAAGCAGCATGTGTTCAAATCTTGAAGCTACTCCTTGTGACCTTGGGCATATTCCATTGCCTTGTGTACAAAGTTAGATCTGAGCCCTTCTGGGAACAGAGAAACGCCTTCAGTACCGGTATATAATCTGCTTTGAAGTCCCTGAAAAAGCAGAAAATAAATAAATATAGCCAGTTAAGAAAAAAACAAACCTGCCTGATTGTACCACCCAATCCAACCTCTCCTGTCCCCTCAACCCGACTTAAAAAAAAAAGAAAGAATGTTGGGTGTGTAGTGAAAAATTCTCCAACCCTCTTGGCAAGTTATTAACATTGAAAATCCTGACTCTTTGCAGCCCCCTTTCCCTACCCCATGGGCAAGTTATTAAAATTGTGAATGCTTGTCCTATGCAGCATGCTGCCCCCACTGACATATTTTTTAAAATTTTAATATAGGGGCTTCCATGGACTGATCCCCCTACCTTTTCTGTATTTCCAAAAATAGAACCAATACCCCCAACTCCCCAAAATCTTGAAGTATCCCAGCAACTTGAGGGGAAGCTCCTACCTCCACCCTGGGGATGAATATCTATGTGCCAGTACCGCAAACAGATACTGGCACTGAGGCATGACATTACTTCACTTGCCTTAAGATGTGGTCAGCTTCACTGTGTTGCAACTCTGGCTATTGCGTGGCCTCCTCTCCACCGGAAGACTCCCGTGAGCTTGACTCTGAACTACCAGCATGTCCTTGGTACTTCGTCTCTGCCTGCTGTACTACCTCCACTCCACCAGGGGATCACTATTAGCACATCCCTCAGGCTGATCAAGCCCTTCCCTCTGCCTTGCAACACACCCACACTGCAGCCCTATTTAGTCCTGTCTCTCCCATGCCTCCTTGCTTCAGCATTGAGTCCTTCTTGGTTCTCTGCTTTAGCCACTCTTGCTGTGCGACCTTCTAAGGCCTTTCCTTATATTTCTGCATGGTCTCCGGGCCTACTGATTCTAGTTTCCTTGAACTTTGTTCCTTGTTCCTTGGCCTTCTATTTCCTGGTTCCCCTGCCTATCCTGTGGCCATCTGGCCTTTTGTTCCAAACCTTGACTTGGCCTTGCCTGAGGCTTCCTTAGCATCTCTCTGTTTCTTGGCCTTGCCTGCCTTGCCCCTCGAGGCTTGTTTTGACTCTGCTGCCTTTGGAATTTCTGTGTTCCATGTTCTAGGTAGCCCTTGTCCTGGTTTGTACTATCTTGTTCTAGCCTGTCTACCCCTGTCTCACACCAGTGTTCCAGTTCACGCTTACCTGCATCTAGCTCCATGCTTACTTTCACTCTGTTCCTGCGTTCCAGTTCCACCTTTACCAGCATTCAGCTCCAGTGTTCCAGTTCCATGTTTACCTGCATACAATTCCATCTTAAGAACATAAGAAGAACATAAGAACATACCATACTGGGTCAGACCAAGGGTCCATCAAGCCCAGCATCCTGTTTCCAACAGTGGCCAATAGGGATGTGAATCGTTTTCCATATCGTCTTAACGATAGAAATCGTGTGGCAGGGCAAGAAAATCGTCTTAGGCACGATTTTTTAGTTAAAAAATCGTTAAAAATCGTTTTTTCCGATTAGTGCGCACTAACTGGGAGTTAGTGCGCACTAACTGAAAATGATACAATTTGACACTTTTCAGGTCAGTTAAGGTCAGTTTAGGAATGAATATGTATTCCTATTGGCTGCCCTCTTATTTATTCATGTTACCAAGTTTCCTACTGACAGTATATGGGGGATGGGAAATGGAAACAGTTGGTAGCTTGACAAAACAAGTAATGTGATCAGTCAATGTGACTAGAACTTGTGCCCTAACCCTGATACCAGGGGTATTGTGATCTTCCTGCACACAGTGCCCTATCCCTATTAATACCAGGAGTGTTGTGATCTTCCTGCACACAGTGCCCTATCCCTAATACCAGGGGTGTTGTGATCTTCCTGCACACAGTGCCCTATTCCTGATACTGGGGGTGTTGTGATCTTCCTGCACACAGTGCCCTATTCCTGATACCGGGGGTGTTGTGATCTTCTTGCACACATCCCGGTATCAGGGATAGGGCACTGCATGCAGGAAGATCACAACACTCCTGGTATTAATAGGGATAGGGCACTGCATGCAGGAAGATCACAACACCCCTGGTATCAGGGATAGGGCACTGTGTGCAGGAAGATCACAATACCCCGGAGGAGTGAGGGTCAGGCAGCTCCCCCCTGTCTGTGAAGCCAGCCTCTCACTAGTAATGCAGGGAGGGAGCTGTCTCAGACTTCACCATCCTCCCCCCCCCCCCTTACCCACACACCATTCACTAGCTGGGACATGGGGGAAGTCAGGAGTGAGGGTCAGGCAGCTCCCCCCTGTCTGTGAAGCCAGCCTCTCACTAGTAATGCAGGGAGGGAGCTGTCTCAGACTTCACCATCCACCCCCCCCCCCTCACCCACACACCATTCACTAGCTGGGACATAGGGGAAGTCAGGAGTGAGGGTCAGGCAGCTCCCCCCTGTCTGTGAAGCCAGCCTCTCACTAGTAATGCAGGGAGGGAGCTGTCTCAGACTTCACCATCCTCCCCCGCCCCCTCACCCACACACCATTCACTAGCTGGGACATGGGGGAAGTCAGGAGTGAGGGTCAGGCAGCTCCCCCCTGTCTGTGAAGCCAGCCTCTCACTAGTAATGCAGGGAGGGAGCTGTCTCAGACTTCACCATCCTCCCCCCCCCTTACCCACACACCATTCACTAGCTGGGACATGGGGGAAGTCAGGAGTGAGGGTCAGGCAGCTCCCCCCTGTCTGTGAAGCCAGCCTCTCACTAGTAATGCAGGGAGGGAGCTGTCTCAGACTTCACCATCCACCCCCCCCCCCCCTCACCCACACACCATTCACTAGCTGGGACATGGGGGAAGTCAGGAGTGAGGGTCAGGCAGCTCCCCCCTGTCTGTGAAGCCAGCCTCTCACTAGTAATGCAGGGAGGGAGCTGTCTCAGACTGGTATCAGGGTTATGGCACTGTGTGCAGGAAGATCACAACACTCCTGGTATTAATAGGGATAGGGCACTGTAAGAGATGACTGTAGTAGATTGAATAAAGATCTGATGTTTCTGCTCTCCTCACACCAAACAAAAACAACACATAAGCAGAGAAGCCCTTCTTACAAAGCTGAGCTAGTGAGTTAAGTAGGAGGAAAAGTAAACATACTGGTGCCAGTGTGGCTACTTAAAAAATACACTTACCAACAATCAATTACATATATTTGAACTGTGTACAGTTCCAGCCAGGACCACCTTTCTAAAATGCACAGTGATTGGCAAATTCAACATGCACTAGCATTTCAGGTGCCTGCTAACAAAAATAATAAACAAACAAGTTCTAGTCACGTGAGTGCTGATCATTACATTACTTTTTTTGTCAAGCTTCCAACTGTTTCCATTTCACATCCCCCCAACCATATTGGTAACATCAATAGATAAGAGCACAGCCAGCCAATAGGAATACATACATACATATTCATTCCTAAGTGACCTTTACTGACCTGGGAAGTGTGAACACTTTGTTTCATTTTCTGTTGGTGTTCGTTAGTTTCCAGTTCCATTTCCCATCCCCCCAACCATCACCTCAGTGGTAACCTTGGTAACATCAATAGATAAGAGGGCAGCCAGCCAATAGGAACACATATTCATTCCTAACTGACCTTCAGTGACCTGGAAAGTGTTTATTTGTATCATTTTCAGTTAGTGCGCACTAACGGGGAGTTAGTGCGCACTAACTCGAGTTAGTGCGCACTAACACGATTTAACGATTTTTAACGATAAATCGTTAGAATTTCTATTGTATCGTGTTCTATAACGATTTAAGACGATATAAACATTATCGGACGATAATTTTAATCGTTGAAAAACGATTCACATCCCTAGTGGCCAATCCAGGCCATAAGAACCTGGCAAGTACCCAAAAACTAAGTCTATTCCATGTTACTGTTGCTAGTAATAGCAGTGGCTATTTTCTAAGTCAATTAACAGCAGGTAATTAATAACTTACCTCACTGTTATTATTTGTGATAGTTGTGGGTGGATCCTTGGGCCGGTGGCAGATGACCACGCCCACAGGGGAAGATCCCGGTCAGTCTCAGAGTTGGGAGACAGACACACACAAGTTCTTTTATTAAACAGTTCTTGAGAACCACCAGAGGTGGCAGTAGTGAGCTGGAAGAGCCCGGCTGGGCTGTAGTCCCTCAGGCACTGGAACAGCGATCCCAGAAAGGCTGAGCTGTAGAGAACTAAGACAGTGAGTAGGCAGAGTAGGCAGAGATCAGGAACAGAACCTTGATGGTTCTGTTCCTGAACTTAGAACAGCCCGGGAGCAGGAATGAAGTAGGCCCTCGAGGAGCGAGTACCTGGTTCCAGGGAAAGCTCTGAGAGAGAGATGGTAACTCACTGGTGTTGTAGGCAGCGGTGACTTCCTGGCAGAAGTTATATTCAGTAGCAGGTCCAGGAATGTGGGCCCTCGAGGCGCGAGTACCGGTTCCAGACTGCGACCTGAAAAGTAAAAGAGAGAGCGAGGCCCCTGAGGAGCGGGTACCCCTGGTAAAGTCCGAGGAGGCAGAGTAGCAAGGTATGCGGAGAGCGAATCCCATCCGCAGCGATACCTGGAGGCAGCTAGGTAGGAAACCCTTTGCTAACTCGATTAGTTAGTGAAATGAAAGACCTTCAAATATCCGAAGATGATGACGTCATCTCAGGGGGACGCCCCTGAGGTTCGCGCCACTGCTGGTACTTGAGTCGGGGCCGCGCCACGCGCGCGCCCTTAGGCCTCAGGAGAACATGGCGGAAGGCAGTGTCTAGCTGGTCCGGGAACGCCGGAGGAGGTCGGCAAGATGACGCTGCGGCAGCCAAAATTCCATCAACCCAGGAGGGAGTCGAAAAAGAGGTAAGGAGGGCGGAGTGGAGACGTCGGGCAGCGACGGTCGCAATACTCACTCTGTTTCTGTGGTACCAGTTCCACTCTTTCCAGCACTCAGTTCCAGTGTTACAGCATTCCAGTGCTCCAGCCCAGCCTGCACATTGTTCCAGTGCTCCACCCTCACCGAACCATCTATTCTAGGAGGTGGTATCTCCAGTTGCCCTTCATTCAGAAGACACTAATACTGATCAATCTACAGCTGGAATTGAATTCTGTACTGGACTTGGTCTGTTCACTGAAGTGGTCCAGAATGCTTTCTTATCGTAAGCATATATTTAACATGTATCTTTTAAAGCACATTAAGAGGTATGATGAGGAACAGGCCAATAGTCCATTGAGCCTAGCTTCCTTTCTCCAACAGTAGTCATTTTGGAGCACTTGGAAGCACCAAGCAGCTCCTAATAAGAAAGTCTGTTCCCTATTGCTCTCTCCTGAAGTTGAGACACACAAGTCTATTTGCCTAATAATTATTTATGGAACTGTCCTCCAGAAAGGGCAAGTGAAAGGAACCCATATATATAAACACTTGTTTTACATCTTCTAAGATTGCTTATTGCATGGCAAAAGGTATATTAAAAGCAAACTTCTTATGTCAAATGTTTTCTCCCTTTTCTGCTTATGATTATGCTTGGCCATTAGTTTTACTAGTTTGAGCTTACAATATGGAGAAGCTAATGAGACTTTTTTATGTAATAGCAATTATTTTCACAATATTGAGTATGTCATATGTTGCCAGTTCATGGTCTGCTGAGGACACGAATTTAAACAAATGAGTTTGCTTCTTGCATCTGCTTCCTCCTCTATCACAACCCACACTAGCTGAAAACAGAAAATAAATGAGAGAAAAGCTTCTAAACCATGGACGGCTAGTGAAGAAATATGCTTCTGTGTATAAAGTAATAAATGCTCTTGCACTTTAAATAAGACTAATAGAGGTAACTGTCAGATGCAATGCTTCCATGACCCTAGTCAGAAAACTGGTTATTCAGAAAAGAATGGCACAGCCTGAACAATGCATCATGCAACATAAAATAAATTGTCAGGGACCTTTTACAGTTTTAAAAATAGCATCTTTTTTATGAACCTGACAAAATCTACCTCGAGTGATGCACCCCCCTCATTTAACATTCCTTCCAATCAGAATTATTTGCATTCTGGTTGCATTCGGGTGGCATGTATTTGAAGGCACTTGGAACTTGAATAGAAGGCATTTCAAACCCATCAGAGAAGGACTGTGGCATGCTCCAGGAGCACCAAAGTAATAAAAAGCTCTTTTAAATTGGTATCTTTTCAGAGTTTTCTGTGCAGTGTACATAGAAAGGTAAGACTCTTCTTGTCAGCTGATTAATATCTGTGCCGCCACATTGCTTTTCAGTGGGGACTCATTGGTATCACTGTGTTGTTTTAGTGTGCCCTGAAAGTGCAGAATACCAGTGATAAAACAGTGTGTGCCAAACAGATAGCTAAGGATGGCTTTCACCGCACTGTGTGCATTATTAAGACTTGGGTAGCTATCTGAGAGTTTACACGTGTACTTTTACGATTTCTGATTGGCCTCATCATTCATCTTCAGAGTCACAGAGCAATCATGGAAGGATTGCTGTTACTGCTAACATTGTCATAACTGCAAAAAAACCCCAAAACCCTATGAAATCATATTTTTCACAAATAAAGTATGTTTTCATCTGTACTAGTTGAGTTGTAAGAAATATATTAACAGAGAAAATGTAAGTTCTTCTTTAAAGAGTTTTCAAAGGTGCACTAAGTTATAAGGCTTTTTCAACTTTCCCTTGTTCAACCTTACAATTTATGTGTTGGTCAACTGTTCTAATTAATGAAGCACTTAATTGTGGATTAAAGACAATTATGGTTAAGGATGATCTCATTTGGTGTGTGTCATAGAAGCATAATTTTTTTTATTTTTTTATTATTTTTTGTATTTATTTCTTCAACTTACATACTGCCCATTCATAAAGGCTCCAGGCTGCTTTACCAAAACAGTGAACACAAAAGAGAGAGTAAACATACAGCATAAAATACAATAAATAAAATTATAAACAAAAAAACAAAACAAAACATAAAACAAAAAATTACACTTAAAACCAAAGCATAATATTAAAATGTACGCATTTTGAGAGCAATTTTCAAATTTGTGTGGACAGATGTAATGTCCATGAATTATTTTACTCATGGCTTTTGTATCAGTTCTCAAAGGGAAGGTACACACTCAGAAGCTTTCACCTGACTTGTCTATGAGTAATTGTTTAGGCCAAAACAATGTGCATATTTTTGAAAATCCAAAACTGCACATGCTGCTGCCTACATTGACCTAACTCCATTCCTGGAGTGCCTCCAGAAAAATGCAGGTTCCATAAGGTGCATATTTTTTATGTGCATACAGTCTGGGCAGATATCAGATAGCCTATGAACCTAAGTAAATGGACTTAGAAAATTGTTCTCTAATACTCTATTACTGCTATAAACCTTGTCTTGTCAACACAGAATTTATTCTCTTGGTTAAAAGAGAATTATTTTTTTGCTTGTTTTAAAGAAAAAAAAATTGCGAATATCAGGCCTTCCACTCGCTTACTTTTTCAGTATTTTTGAAGTGCATCAGCTTTTAAACTAAGATTAACTGGAATTCTGTTCCCATCACATCATGTAGTAGGAATGTGCAGAGGGACGCCATACGTTGCATTCGGGATTCGTATTCGTCGGGGGGCAGATTCGTTGCATTCGGCAAGGGGGACCCCCGATACGTACATGCGTTAATTCTTATTTGTTTCCCAGCTAAAATTGAATTAAGTACAACCCCCCCTCCTGACCCCCCCCCAAGACTTACCAAAACTCCCTGGTGGTCCAGCGGGGCGTCCGGGAGCCATCTCCTGCACTCACACCCTCGGCTGCCGGTTTTCAAAATGGTGCCGATAGCCTTTGACCTTCTATGTCACAAGGGCTACCGGTGCCATTGGTCAGCCCCTATCACATGGTAGGAGCAATGGATGGCCGGCGCTATCTTGTGCTCCTACGATGTGACAGGGGCTGACCAATGGCACCGGTAGCCCGTAGGACATAGTGAGAGCAAAGGCTATCTGCGCCATTTTGATTACTGGCAGCTGACGGCCTGAGTGCAGGAGATCGCTCCCGGACTCCCGCTGAACCACCAGGAACTTTTGGCAAGTTTGGGGGATTCTCCTAACCCCACAAGACTTGCCAAAAGTCCCTGGTGATCTAGTGGGGGTCCAGAAGCGATCTCCTGCACTCGGGCCATCGGCTGCCAGTATTCAAAATGGTGCTGATAGCCTTTGCCCTCACTATGTCACAGGGGTCGACCATTGGAGGAGATGGCTCCCGGACCCCCCGTTGGACCACCAGGGAGATTTGGTAAGTCTTGGGGGGGTCAGGAGGGTGAGGGGCTTGTTTAAATTTCTCCTTTAGACAGCCAAATAATTTGGCGAAGATTCGTTGTATTCATGGGGAATCGCGATACGTTTCGCTTCCCCACGAATACAACGAATATGGCCCTATACGTTGCAGATTACAAATACGTAGGAAACAAATGCACACCCCTATCATGTAGTATCTTGCTGTGTGGAAGCTTGAACCGCAAAACTACTTAGAAATGTTCAAGGTAAAACCAACAAAAAGCAAAAAGATGAAAAGAAGTAACTTACCTTCCAATATTGAAGCATATGCTTTCTGTTGTGCTGCCGCACATTCGATGGACCCTTGGGCCGAGACAAGGTCGATGCTTCCTCTAGGAGGACTTCCCACAGGCCCTCGCCATCGGGAGGCGGTCGCTGGAGATTGAGGCCCAACAAGACCTTCACCTTTACCAGCCCTCGTTCCCCGCAGGTTGAGCCCTTGGATGCCAAGGCTGGCAGGACTTAGCAGTTGGTCTGAAGACGAGAGGCAAGACAGAGTCAAACGTACCAGGGGTTGAGGCCAGCAGCGGGCAGGAGGATCCAAAGATAGGCCAGAGGTCAGGGCAGGCAGCAGGCAAGACAGAATCCAAGAACGAGCCAAGTCGAAACCAGAGAAGCAAGCCGAGGAGATAGGAGCAGACGAAGACAGAGCTGGAACTGAAGACACGGGGCTGGAACAGAAGACATGGAGCTGGAACTGAAGACACGGGGCTGGAACTGAAGACATGGGGCTGAGGCTGGCGGCGTGGTGACGGCCCTGCTGACTCCTCACCGCAATTGGAGAGGGCGGCAGTGGCCTGGGGAGCTGTGGAGGAGGCCAGGATTGCCACGGGTAGTGAGTGTGGGCGTCTGCAAGGCCCCGCGGTCAGCTGCCATAACAGTACCCCCTCCTTTAAGCCCCCTTCCCAGAGGCTTGGGTTTCCTGGGGTGAGCGATATTGAAATCCATAAGGAGTATTTTATCCAAGATATTGGATATGGGCTCCCAAGAATTCTCTTCCAGGCCATAGCCCTCCCACGCTATCAGGTACTCTCACCTCCTGTTTCGTCGACAGACGTTCAATATTTCCTTCACTTGATATGTCTCTTCTTCTTCTGAAGAGACCCTTTGCGGGTCCAAGAAGCAACAAGGTGGGCGATTTATAATAGCCCTCAGGATAAACAAAAGGAGATAGATGCCAAATGTCTTTTGCAAATATTTATTATGGTGGAGACATGTTAAAAATTGCCCTACTCAGGCCGAGTTTTGCCACTCTTTGAAGTGGCTGCCTCAGGGGCTCAAACGCTTGTTTGGACCAAGTGCCATTCAAACAAAGGAAAATGTTTGTAATGTAATATCATTTAAAAGACATCCACAGTGGTGGTGTATCTTCAGTAGTGTGTTTTGTATTGCATAAACTTGTTTCTTTGGTATGCCAGTTTGTGGACCCATATAAAATTTGCATTGCAAATCGGGCTGTGCAATAAGCGTTCATCTCTGCAAACGGATGTTCAGAATAGCACTTGGCCAAAATAAGCATTTGAGACCCTGAAGCAGCCACTTCAAAGAGTGGCGAAACTTGGCCTGAGTCGGGCAATTTTTAACATGTCTCCACCATAATAAATATTTGCAAAAGACATTTAGCATCTATCTCCCTTTGCGTGTCCAGCAGCTTATGACCAGGCCAGGCCAAGATTACCGGTTTCAGTAGGGAGACATGAAAGCCATTGTGAACTCTTAGAGACGGAGGAAGGTGCAGTTAAGAACATAAGAACATAAGAAATTTCCATGCTGGGTCAGACCAAGGGTCCATCAAGCCCAGCATCCTGTTTCCAACAGAGGCCAAAACCAGGCCACAAGAACCTGGCAATTACCCAAACACTAAGAAGATCCCATGCTACTGATGCAATTAATAGCAGTGGCTATTCCCTAAGTAAAATTGATTAATAGCCATTAATTAACTTCTCCTCCAAGAACTTATCCAAATCTTTTTTGAACCCAGCTACACTAACTGCACTAACCACATCCTCTGGCAACAAATTCCAGAGCTTTATTGTGCGTTGAGTGAAAAATAATTTTCTCTGATTAGTCTTAAATGTGCTACTTGCTAACTTCATGGAATGCTCCCTAGTCCTTCTATTATTCGAAAGTGAAAATAACCGAGTCACATCTACTCGTTCAAGACCTCTCATGATCTTTAAGACCTCTATCATATCCCCCCTCAGCCGTCTCTTCTCCAAGCTGAACAGCCCTAATCTCTTCAGCAGTGGTGGTGTATCTTCAGTAGTGTGTTTTGTATTGATAGGTATTGATAGGTTGATAGGTAACAGGGGAGAACTGTCGCAGAATGGAGAAGGGGCCAACGTAATGGGGTTCCAGCCTCATAGAGGGTACCCAAAGTCGTAAGTTACGAGTGCTCAGCCACACTTTATCCCTGATCTTGAATTGCGGGGCAGGGTGACGGTGCCTGTTGGTAAAGGCCTTCGCTTTCTGGGCTGCCTTGTGGATCATGGTCTCAATTTGGGCCCATAGCACCTGGAGCTCACGTGCTGTTAGCTAGGCGGCCGGGGATGGAACAGACAGTGGCACCGGGATGGAGGGAGCGGGTGTTTCCTGTAAACGCTGAAGAAGGGTAAAGATCCTGTAGCTGTGTTAGAGTGAGAGATATGTGAGAATTAGGCCCATGGCAGGAGATCGGCCCAATTATCTTGATGCTCATTTATGAAGGACCGCAAAAAGGTTTTCAGGGGATGGTTAGTCCGTTCTGTTTGGCCATTGGCTTGAGGGTGGTAGGCCGTAGTGAAGTCTAACTTGATGCCGAACTTGCGACAGAGAGCTCGCCAATACTTAGCCATGAACTGGGCTCTGTGGTCTGAGACAATGTGATGAGGCAGTCCATGGAGGTGGAAGACATGGGTGGTGAACAACTTAGCCAGTTCTGTAGTGGATGGGAGGGCAGGAAGGGTGATAAAGTGAGCCATCTAGGAGAAGTGGTCGTTAACGATCCAAATCACTTGGTTGCCGCTAGAGAGGGGAAGATCTACCAAATCGGTAGCGATGTGAGTCCAGGGTTCCTTGGGGGCAGGCAGCGGCTGTAACAACCCCCAAGGTCGTCCTTCCAAGGGCTTTTGTCGAGCACAGGAGGGACTCAAATCCACATAGGCTTTTATATCCTTGTCCATTAATGGCCACCGATAGTATAGCTTAAGCAGAGACAGGGTCCATGCCTGGCCCGGGTGGTCGGCTATCTTGGAGTCATGGGCCCAGTCCAATACTCATTGTTGTAGTTGAATTGGGACCACCGTCTTTCCTGGGGGAACTACTTGGGAGGCAGTGAGCAGGATACTAGCTGGGTCGATGATATAGCCAGGTGGGTCCAGGTTATCCTCAGGCTCCGAAACCCGAGAGAGCGCGTCTACCCTGATATTTTTGGTGGCTGGCCTATACTTTACCACGAAGTTGAATCAATTAAAAAACAGAGACCAGAGAGCCTGGTGGGGATTTAGACATTGGGCATGGCGAAGGTGCTCCACATTTTTATGATCAGTGTAGACAGTAATGGCATGTTGAGCTCCCTCCAGTCACTGCCACCATTCCTAGAAAGCCAATTTTATGGCCAGAAGCTCTTTGTCCCCAATGCCATAGCCTCTTTCCGCTGTAGAAAATTTCCGAGAGAAATAAGAGCAAGGATGGAAAATGCCTTTAGTAGAGAGTTGGCCCAAGACTGCCCCGATGGAGGTGGCGTCAACCTCCAGAAGGAAGGGGCACACAGGGTCTGGGTGGTGGAGGCAGGGCTCACAGAGGAAGGCTTCTTTTAGATTGGAAAAGGCATCTAGCACCCCCACCAGTCATATTCTCTGGTATTGGCTCCTTTTTTGGTCAGTGCAGTAAGAGGAGCAACTAGTTGGGAGTAGGGAGGAATAGAATGCCTATAGAAGTTGGCAAATCCTAGAAACCTCTGCAGAGAACGAAGCCCAGATGGCTGGGGCCAATCTCGAATACAGGCCACTTTATTTGGATCCATTTTAAACCCAGTGCTTGAGATGATGTACCCCAGGAAAGGAAGCGATTCTGCTTCGAAGATGCATTTCTCCAGTTTCACATAGAGTTTCTGGGCATGCAGGTGCTGAAGTACTTGTCAGACATCACGACAATGAGACTGGAGATCCTTAGAGAAAACTAGCATGTCGTCAAGGTAGACCACTACATTAGTGTACAGCAGATCCAGAAATATCTCGTTCATCATTGACTGGAAGACCTCTGGAGCATTGCACAGGTCGAAGGGCATTACCAGATATTCGAAGTGGCCGTCACGGGTATTGAACGCGGTCTTCCACTCGTTTCCGGGTCTAATCCGGACAAGATTGTACGTCCCCCGGAGGTCTAATTTGGTAAAAAATTTGAGCACCCTGTAACCAGTCCAGCAATTCCAGGATATGGGGCAAAGGTTACCGGTCTTTCCTTGTTATGGTGTTTAGCCTCCTGTAATCAATGCATGGCCGGAGGGTACCGGCCATGAAAAAGAAACCAGCTCCTGCCGGTGATGTTGGTGGGTGAATAAACCCCCTGTCCAAGTTCTCTTGGATATATTTGGCCAAAGCCTGGATCTCAGGATGGGATAGGGGGTACACCCTTCCCCATGGGGATATGGTACCAGGGAGCAGATTGATTGCACAATCAAACTGGTGATGTTATGGCAGGATTTCCGTGTTTTCCTTCGAGAATACTTCGGCATAGCTGGCATATTGAGGAAGTATACCCATGGAAGCAACAGCGAGGGACACCGTGGGCAGACGCGTGACTGGGAGAAGGCATTGATGGTGGAAATGGGGACCCCATTTGGTCAGCTGAAGTGTCTCCCAGTCGATTGCAGGAGAGTGCAGACGAAGCCAGAGCATTCTGAGGTCAATCGGATGGATGGCTCTTTCAATCACATGAAAGTTAACTCTTCGACATGTAACAGGCTGGTCCAGAAACATAAGGGTAGAGTGGTCCTGGTGATCCACCCGGGAAGGGGATCCCCCAAGATTGAGGAGATCACCAAAGGGGTATCCAGTAGCTCCATCGGTAGTTTGAGATGGTCAACTAGATTCTTCATAATAAAGTTCCCCCTTGTGCCGGAGTTGAGAAGGGCCAGGGTGGAAAACTCTTGATTGTTCAAGGTCAAGGTTACTGGGAGGACGAGTTGGGGAGCAGACCTGGTGTAACCTAGAACCACCTTCCTGGTTGGTCCTAGGCCCTGGAGTTTTCTGACTTTTCGGGGCAACGAGCCAGGAAATGCCCCTTCCCAGTGCAGTAAAGGCATAAGCCTAAGGTCTGTCGGCGCAGTCTCCTTCGGGAGTCAGGAGACTCCTCCCCAATTGCTTGGGCTCCTCCTGCCGGGTGGTTCTGGCTGTCAGTGGAGGTGCCGACAAGGGCTTGGAAAAGGACGGTGTGAGAGGGATTGGTCTACTGAAGGCGACGGTCTATCCTACCGGTGAGATTGAAGAGCGCATCTAAAAACTCCGTAAGGTCCCACGCGGCCAGCTCATCTTTAATATGGGAGGATAGGCCCTCCAAGAAGATGCTACTCAAGCTATCCTCCCGCCAGTTCAGCTCCATGGCTATGGTACGAAATTCGACAGCATAGTCGGACAGTGGACGTGCCCCTTGCCGGAGGTGCAAGATATCTGAGCCGGTGGCAGCCAGACAACTAGGATCATCAAAGGTCCGCTTGAAGACTGTTGCATCAGAGGTGGACCCTTGGACTGAGGTGGGGTTGACACAACCCATAGGTGAGGACCTATGGGTCCTCACCTACGGGTCGTTGCCCTCGGGTTGAGCCTTTGGGTGCCGGGGTCAGCCGGACTTAGGTGGGCCTCGAGGTTAGCTAGAGATGAAAGGTGATTCAGCCCAGAGACAGCAGTCAGTAGATGGCGTAGTCCTATCTTGGACTGGATTCAGTACTGGAACTCAGGCGCCAAAGGAACAATGAGGAACTGGAGGCGCTCAAGCTAAGGAAGGCCTAAGCCTTGAAGGTCCACGTCCAGAGGATAGGTGAGGAGAGGTGTCACTGACAGGCTAGGATCAGAGAGAGCGGTGAGTGGAAGTTGTGGCAAGCAATGTAGAATTCTGGATACTGGAAAGTCTGTAGTGTAGTCATTCAAAGCAAGAGTCAGGGCACGGAGAAGGCAGGCATAGTCAATCAAGGCAGTGGTCAGGGCATGGAGAAGGCAGACGTGGTCAATCAAGGCAGTGCACAGAGAAGGCAGGCATGGTCAATCAAGGCAGTGGTCAGGGCATGGAGAAGGCAGGTGTGGTCAAGCATAGCGGAGGTCTGGGGCTGGAGAGAAGCTGAAGAGTAGTCAGGCATAGCGGAGGTCAAATCCCGAGAGTCAGTTCAACACATAGACGAAACAGGAACTAGGAGAACAGGAACCGGGAGCCACATGAAAACAGGAACACAATGATGAGACGATTCTAGGATCAGCAATGAGTACTCAGAGTATGAGGAGACTTGTTGCAAAGGCAACGCTATGGAGCGAGGCCTGAACTTTTATATGCTGAAGATTCTGATGTCAGCATCCGGGTTTGCAGCCAGGTTCCCGCTGCGGGCCCTTTAAAAGAATCAATGGTGTGCACGCACGCATGCCTAGGAAGGGGCGCGGTGCTGACATCTTGGCTTGCAACACTGGGTAGCGTGGCAGGGCCGGAGGCATCGGAGGGAACCTGAGGTCGGAGCTGGCGGCCCACCGCCGCCAGTGAAGAGGAGCCAGGAGCTGGAGTCCGTCTGAAAAGATGAGAGGGCCGCGCTGCGGGGCTGCCGCAGGCAGCACGCGTAACAAAGACTTGGACAAAGCGTTGAAGGTCCTGAAGGAGCGGATCCGCTCTTTCCCATAGGGGGGATTCCCAGGCGACAGCCTTGCCGTCCAATAGAGAGAGGATGAAGGTGGTCTTCACAGCATCAAAAGAGAACTGTGCTGGCTGCAAAAAGAAGTGCATGAAGCACTGATTGAGAAAGCCCTGACATAGCTCCGGATTACCAGCATATCGTGGAGGGGCTGGTAGCCGGAAAGAGGAAGCTGCATTCGAGGCTGCAGAGGCATCCAGACGGGCGTTCAAACGTTGTAAGGAGGCTGCTAAGGTTTCCAGGAATTGCTGCTGCTGTTGAATCTTCAGTGCTAGGCCCAGGATGGCCTGTAGACCAGAGAGGTCTGCCTGGTGCATGGCCTCAGCAAACTGTTGTGCTGCTGTATAATCAATGGACCCTTGAGCCGAGATGAGGTCGATGCTTCCTGTAGGAGGGCTTTCCACAGGCCTGTACCCCCTCCCCATCCCGATTAGGATATAGTGAGGTCCCACGCATGAGCACTGTATGGTCACCTTCCCTTTTGGTGCATTTTAATGAGTTTTCTCCTCACACCCCTCTCTGCATGTTATAGTGAAGTCTCCTGTATCTCTCTCCAGGCATGTTGTAGTGAGGTATCCTTTCCCACTCTCCTCCCCTTGGACATGCTACAGTAAAGTCTCCTTCCAGTTAGCATCGATTGACTCTCCCTTCTGTCTCTTTCTGGCTTCCCTGCACTCCCTCTCCTGGTCCCCGTGGCTATATTCTGCTTCTGATCCAGCTTGTGCAAAGTGAGAACGTGAGGAGTACCCCTCCCTCCCCCCCCTCCCCCAGCCAATGCCAAATATCAGAGCAAGAGCTCTGGGCCCAGTACCAGAAATGGTAAAGGGCAGATAGAAAAGAGAAAGCTGAGGGAGAAAAGAAGATCCATGGGTGTGTTGAACATCCCATCAGCCAAGGTGAGAACTGGAAGATGCAAGTGACACCACAAGTGACAAGCTACTGTCACTTGTGGTGTTGAAAAGAGGACTATTCACCTTGTGGGGCAGCCACTCTTAGTCCACTTGTTTTGTAATTTACCTGTAGTTGAGGGAATAATTTTGTCTTCTGCTTCAAGATGTGGATAGACAAATTGGATGGGTCCCATTGTCTTTATCTGCTATTATGTTCAATGCTTGCAAGGGTTTTATTTCTGAACAACTTGAACACTTATTTTAGCATATACCTGCATAATAGGCTGGTAGAATGAGTCACTGGAATGCAGCATTATGTTGCTAGGTGTTTATCATTCTGTACTTTTAATCTTACCCATTCTTTAAAAAGCCATGTTATGCCTGCAGCATATATTTATTTCCAAGAGGGAACTTTGCCCAGTTCTGCAAAAACTATAACTTGAATATAAACTGAAATTCAAGAACGTTACAATTTTCTTTTTTTTTTTTTTTGTAGGGGATATGAATTTTTAAAACTGGTGTAGACAGCGAGTAGAACAGATAAATGGGCAAGGGAAGGGTAGATTGTAAGTGAGAGAAGAAATTGAGGAGTAAGAGAAGGAAGTGTGAGTGATAAGGGAGAGGAGGGAAAGGAGGATGTGATTGAGGAAAGTGAAGAAAAGGGGAAGGTCAGCGAAGCTGAGTGAGAGGGAAGAAAATGGGAAGATCCTCAAGGTATGAGTGAGAGGGGAAAGTGGGAAGAAAAGGAGAAGGAAGGGGTGAGAGAGAAGAAAAGGGTAAGGGGTGGAAGAGGAGACTGAGATAAAAAAAAGTGTGGACATAGGAGAGAGTAGGGGAAAGAGGAGAAAGTAGAAAGGTAGCAAGCTTTATGGGGTGGTGTGAGTGGGAGAGAGTGTTTTTACACACACATACACATTCACACACCCCTCCTTTCCCCCAAATATAAATGATAGGGAAGAGTGGGAGGCAGGTGTTAGGTTCCCAGGAGTGTGGCAGGGTTGCCAGGATCCTAGAAATATTATCACTGACACTCTATTGGCCACCTTTGGGAACCCTGACTCCTGTCACTCCCTTTCCCCAACATTTCAAATCAAAACTTCAAGGATCCCTCCACCCCTCTATATTCAGCAAAACTCCAAGGCTACCCCTCTACCCTTAGTACCTTGGGAAGGAGGCATTTCAGCCTTTTCTCAAGAAGTTGATTGCTTTGAGCTGCCCCTGGTATAAATCTCAACTTTGCCCCAAATCAGACCCCCGGAATCCCTGTTTTTATGCAGATAAATGTATGAACAAATCAGCTTTTGCACATTGTTTGATGACCACAAATGTCAAATGCCATGCAGTTTTATAGCAAGCCATTTACGTACATAAACATATGCCTTATGCATGTAAATTACTTTAAATATTACCCCTACAATGAGGCTAGAAGGGGGTAACTCATTATTAACATATGACAAACATTTCTTTTCATAAATGGTAGCAGATGTATGGGAACCTTCCCAATTAAGATTATGATTGAAATAAATGGCTTCCAAGAAACCATGGGATAAGAACTGAGATTCATTGGTGGTAAAGAATCAAAGGTAAAGCCAGAGGTCATGTAGGATCTAGGGATGTGAATCGTTTTCCATATCGTCTTAACGATAGAAATCGTGTGCCAGGGCAAGAAAATCGTCTTAGGCACGATTTTTTAGTTAAAAAATCGTTAAAAATCGTTTTTTCCGATTAGTGCGCACTAACTCGAGTTAGTGCGCACTAACGGGAGTTAGTGCGCACTAACTGGGAGTTAGTGCGCACTAACTGGGAGTTAGTGCGCACTAACTGAAAATGATACAATTTGACACTTTTCAGGTCAGTTAAGGTCAGTTTAGGAATGAATATGTATTCCTATTGGCTGCCCTCTTATTTATTCATGTTACCAAGTTTCCTACTGACAGTATATGGGGGATGGGAAATGGAAACAGTTGGTAGCTTGACAAAACAAGTAATGTGATCAGTCAATGTGACTAGAACTTGTGCCCTAACCCTGATACCAGGGGTATTGTGATCTTCCTGCACACAGTGCCCTATCTCTATTAATACCAGGAGTGTTGTGATCTTCCTGCACACAGTGCCCTATCCCTAATACCAGGGGTGTTGTGATCTTCCTGCACACAGTGCCCTATTCCTGATACTGGGGGTGTTGTGATCTTCCTGCACACAGTGCCCTATTCCTGATACCGGGGGTGTTGTGATCTTCTTGCACACATCCCGATATCAGGGATAGGGCACTGCATGCAGGAAGATCACAACACTCCTGGTATTAATAGGGATAGGGCACTGCATGCAGGAAGATCACAACACTCCTGGTATTAATAGGGATAGGGCACTGCATGCAGGAAGATCACAACACCCCTGGTATCAGGGATAGGGCACTGTGTGCAGGAAGATCACAATACCCCGGAGGAGTGAGGGTCAGGCAGCTCCCCCCTGTCTGTGAAGCCAGCCTCTCACTAGTAATGCAGGGAGGGAGCTGTCTCAGACTTCACCATCCTCCCCCCCCCCCCCTTACCCACACACCATTCACTAGCTGGGACATGGGGGAAGTCAGGAGTGAGGGTCAGGCAGCTCCCCCCTGTCTGTGAAGCCAGCCTCTCACTAGTAATGCAGGGAGGGAGCTGTCTCAGACTTCACCATCCTCCCCCCCCCCCTCACCCACACACCATTCACTAGCTGGGACATGGGGGAAGTCAGGAGTGAGGGTCAGGCAGCTCCCCCCTGTCTGTGAAGCCAGCCTCTCACTAGTAATGCAGGGAGGGAGCTGTCTCAGACTTCACCATCCTCCCCCCCCCCCCCTCACCCACACACCATTCACTAGCTGGGACATGGGGGAAGTCAGGAGTGAGGGTCAGGCAGCTCCCCCCTGTCTGTGAAGCCAGCCTCTCACTAGTAATGCAGGGAGGGAGCTGTCTCAGACTTCACCATCCTCCCCCCCCCCCCTCACCCACACACCATTCACTAGCTGGGACATGGGGGAAGTCAGGAGTGAGGGTCAGGCAGCTCCCCCCTGTCTGTGAAGCCAGCCTCTCACTAGTAATGCAGGGAGGGAGCTGTCTCAGACTTCACCATCCTCCACCCCCCCTCACCCACACACCATTCACTAGCTGGGACATGGGGGAAGTCAGGAGTGAGGGTCAGGCAGCTCCCCCCTGTCTGTGAAGCCAGCCTCTCACTAGTAATGCAGGGAGGGAGCTGTCTCAGACTTCACCATCCTCCCCCCCCCCCCCTCACCCACACACCATTCACTAGCTGGGACATGGGGGAAGTCAGGAGTGAGGGTCAGGCAGCTCCCCCCTGTCTGCGAAGCCAGCCTCTCACTAGTAATGCAGGGAGGGAGCTGTCTCAGACTTCACCATCCTCCCCCCCCCCCCCTCACCCACACACCATTCACTAGCTGGGACATGGGGGAAGTCAGGAGTGAGGGTCAGGCAGCTCCCCCCTGTCTGTGAAGCCAGCCTCTCACTAGTAATGCAGGGAGGGAGCTGTCTCAGACTTCACCATCCTCCCCCCCCCCCCCCTCACCCACACACCATTCACTAGCTGGGACATGGGGGACGTCAGGAGTGAGGGTCAGGCAGCTCCCCCCTGTCTGTGAAGCCAGCCTCTCACTAGTAATGCAGGGAGGGAGCTGTCTCAGACTTCACCATCCTCCCCCCCCCCCTCACCCACACACCATTCACTAGCTGGGACATGGGGGAAGTCAGGAGTGAGGGTCAGGCAGCTCCCCCCTGTCTGTGAAGCCAGCCTCTCACTAGTAATGCAGGGAGGGAGCTGTCTCAGACTTCACCCTCCTCCCCCCCCCCCCCCCTCACCCACACACCATTCACTAGCTGGGACATGGGGGAAGTCAGGAGTGAGGGTCAGGCAGCTCCCCCCTGTCTGTGAAGCCAGCCTCTCACTAGTAATGCAGGGAGGGAGCTGTCTCAGACTGGTATCAGGGTTAGGGCACTGTGTGCAGGAAGATCACAACACTCCTGGTATTAATAGGGATAGGGCACTGTAAGAGATGACTGTAGTAGATTGAATAAAGATCTGATGTTTCTGCTCTCCTCACACCAAACAAAAACAACACACAAGCAGAGAAGCCCTTCTTACAAAGCTGAGCTAGTGAGTTAAGTAGGAGGAAAAGTAAACATACTGGTGCCAGTGTGGCTACTTAAAAAATACACTTACCAACAATCAATTACATATATTTGAACTGTGTACAGTTCCAGCCAGGACCACCTTTCTAAAATGCACAGTGATTGGCAAATTCAACATGCACTAGCATTTCAGGTGCCTGCTAACAAAAATAATAAACAAACAAGTTCTAGTCACGTGAGTGCTGATCATTACATTACTTTTTTTGTCAAGCTTCCAACTGTTTCCATTTCACATCCCCCCAACCATATTGGTAACATCAATAGATAAGAGCACAGCCAGCCAATAGGAATACATACATACATATTCATTCCTAAGTGACCTTTACTGACCTGGGAAGTGTGAACATTTTGTTTCATTTTCTGTTGGTGTTCGTTAGTTTCCAGTTCCATTTCCCATCCCCCCAACCATCACCTCAGTGGTAACCTTGGTAACATCAATAGATAAGAGGGCAGCCAGCCAATAGGAACACATATTCATTCCTAACTGACCTTCAGTGACCTGGAAAGTGTTTATTTGTATCATTTTCAGTTAGTGCGCACTAAATCGAGTTAGTGCGCACTAACGGGGAGTTAGTGCGCACTAACTCGAGTTAGTGCGCACTAACACGATTTAACGATTTTTAACGATAAATCGTTAGAATTTCTATTGTATCGTGTTCTATAACGATTTAAGACGATATAAACATTATCGGACGATAATTTTAATCGTTGAAAAACGATTCACATCCCTAGTAGGATCTGTACTACTACAGCAGATAGGGAAAATGTCCACATTAAATGGAGATCATAGTTCTCTATTCCTAATCTTTGGTAGAATCTGTTTATTTTACAGTTTTCTTTCTCCATAAGAGATTATTGTCATTTTTTCTTTGCTATTTTCTCCTTCAGTTCTTTCCCTTCAGGCTAGCTATGTTCAGAAGGTGTACAGAGAGTGATCATCTTCTCCCTTTATTTTCATGGACACTTTAGAAAAGGATGCACATTCATTTGAATGGACAAAACATAACAAATTAACTGACATTTCTTTCATGTATGGCCCCCACAAAATGAATGGAGGGGATTCCAACAAATGAAACAAATAATATTTACCCCATTTATGTTTCCCATTCATTTCAATGACCATTGAAGTCTATGGCTGTGTACTACTGAGAAAAACAACAACTGGTAACTATAGAAGCCAACTGTTGCATGTGTGACCTCATCACCTTCTGAGTGCCTTGTCAGAGTCAAGACAAGACAAGTTGGCAAGGAGACTAGCCAGAAGACAAATCATTATGCAGCATTTTTTTAAGTAGCCTATAACTGCTATTAAATCAAGAACACTGAGTTCCTCCCACTGTAAAGTCCAAGCATGTGAATGAAGCAGTCTGTATTTCCTCTCTAGTTGATCACAGAGAAGAATGTGCCTGAAGAAGTTCTCAGAATTTCATAAAAAGCTTAGCTTTTGGCTTTGGTAAAGGGCTGCTTCTAATCTTCTCTGTGCTGCAGTGGTCTCACTCACTGTGTCAGGAAGACAGGCAGTGCACTGCTGCTGATTTTGATTTTTCTCTATACTCTTCACTGACGGAGAATCAGGGTGAAAGTCGGTGTGGAATTTGCAGTTGCAGGAGTGCTAGTGCTTGTTTTTGTCTCTGGACAGTGAGGTGAGCACAGAAAGCTCAGAGATTCAAGAGAAGACTGTTACCAGGATGCTAGTCTTTTTTGTCTGCTAATATTTAAATTTTTTGTGTGAGTGTGTGTTATGTTGGCCAACTGCAGAACTCACAACTGACATTCCTCGCCTTCTTCATCGCCCTGCCAGGGGCGGTCTCCAGCTCCGCTGCAGGGCAAGGGGGGCGCTCCCACACTGCCAGAGAACATAGAATCACAGCAGAGATGCTGCCACCATCAGCCCCTCGCACACGGCTCCCCAGGCGCGCTGGCGCGCCTCTCTAGAGTATTTAACGGGCACACGGCATGCCGGCTGCCTGCCCTTTTCTGTGCTATCACCGGTTCAGGGGCCTATATTAGGTGAGCCCTGACTATCAGGACTGCCTTAGCAACTGGTCTTCACACTAGTCGTGTGTTCAGTTGCTTACTCCGCTGTTTGTCTGTGTTCCTGTTTTTCCTGGCTCTGACCTTTGCTAAGCCTGACCATGCTACAGACTGTCTCCTGATTCCGACCTCTGCTAAGTCTGACCACGCTATGGACTGTCTCCTGATTCTGACCTCTGCTAAGTCAGACCACGCTACAGACTGTCTCCTGACTCTGACCTCTGCTACTTCTGAACATGCTACGATTGTCTCCTGACTCTAACCACTGTTACCTCTGACCACACTATGGATTGCCTCCTGGCTCTGACCATTGCTTCATCTGACTACGCTGCTGCCTCCTGGCTGGCTCTCTCGTTGTCCTTCTGAAGACATTGGACGGAGGCCTACTAAAGCCCAGTCAGCCCTGGTACCCAAGGCTCAACCTGTGGGGAACAAGGGCTGGTACTGGCGACGCTCTAGCCGGCCTCCATCAGTCAGCCAGCTACACCTACTGATGGTGGGGACCTGCGTGGCTCCATCCCACAGGTAGCGTCAACCCCACCTCGGCCCAAGGGTCCACCTCCAGTGTAATAGATTGCCAAGGTCATGGACTCAGCGGATCTGTCTGCTCTCCAGGCATTCCAGGCCTGGCCCAGAAGATTCAGGAGCAGCAACTATTCCTGGAGGCGTTGGCTACTTCTATTGAGTGCCTAAATGCCCGACTGTATTCTCAGCCGGTGGACTTGGCTGCGTTGAAGTCTGTTCCTGGGCTCATTCTGAACCTCCAGAATCTACAATGGACCTTGGAACTGGTAGTGGTGGACGTAAACCATCTTGCCTCCCGTCAAGACTTCCAGACCCAGCTTAATGCCCCACCTCCGTACCCAGTGGCCCCCGTGCCAATTTCCGATCCCAGTCGGGTGGTCATCCCTTTGCCAGCACAGCCTCATTACACGGGAGACCCTAAGTGGTGTCAGGGATTCTTAAACCAATGCCACATGCATTTTACCCTTCAGTCAGCGCTTTTTCCAAATGACTTGGTCAAGATGATCTTCATTCTTTCCCTTTTGGATGGCAAAGCTTTGGCTTGGGACTCCCCCTTATGGGAGTGCTCTGACCCCTTGCTTTCAAACCTGCTGCACTTTGTCTCGGCCTTTAAACAGGTTTTGAAGAACCAGGCAGGTTTCCCACCATGGGCTCTGATCTTCTTCATTTGCGACAAGTGTCTTGCTCCTTAAATGATTACGCAATTGAATTCTGAACCTTGGCCACGGAATTAAATTGGCAGGGGAACAGCTTACATGCCATGTTTCTAGATGTCTTAGTTCCCCAAATTAAAGATGAACTTGCAGCATGATAACTTCCTACTTCTGTTGAGGGCTCATCACAGGGAAGATCAATCGACGACTCCAAGAGCGGGCCCGGGAGAATTGCTCTACTCAGTGAGCTCATGCCAAGGAACTACTCTTCTCTGGTGGTGATCATTCTTTGTCATAGAAACATAGAAACATAGAAATGATGACAGAAGAAGACCAAACGGCCCATCCAGTCTGCCCAGCAAGCTTTCACACTTTAAAATTTTTTTTTTCTCATACTTATCTGTTTCTCTTGGCCCCCATCAACAACCCCCTGGTTCCAGTTTCCCTCCACCCCCGCCATTGATGTAGAGAGCAGTGCTGGAGCTGCATCCAAGCGAAGCATCCAGTTCAATTGGGCAGGGGTAGCAACTGCTGCAATAAGCAAGTTACTCCCATGCTTATTTGTTTGCTCCCATGCTTAATTGTTTACCCAGCCTATGCCATACAGTCCTTGTTATTTGTTGGCTGAATATAATTCCTCTTTTCTTTATTCCCCCTGCCTTGTCCTCAGAAGAACCGATGCAACTAGGCCGTGGCCAGCTCTCGATTGCTGAGAACTCCCGTCGCCGCCAGTTAGGGCTTTGTCTTTATTGTGGAAACTCTATTCACTTGCTGTCTCGTTGCCCAGAAAAGAAGAAAGTAAATCCTCGTCGGGAGATGTCAGAGTTGGTAACCCTCGGTTTTACTACAGCATCACTCCTGTTCCTATTGCCCGCCTCCTTGGAACTATCCTCCACCTGTGTTTCCCCTCAGGCCCTAGAGGACTCCAGCGCTGGGGGAAACTTTATTCAGCAGGACCTCGTGGATCAATATCTAATCCCCACATGTCCTTTGACTCCTCTGTTGGCTTTCTCCTAGGTCCATGGGGACTTCCTCCCTGGTGTGGTGACACGGGCCACATGGCCTCTTTCTCTGAAAATTGGACTGGGTCACTCTGAATTCATTTCCTACTACATCCTTCCTACAGCCGTGAATCCGGTAATCCTGGGCCTGCCACAATTTGACTGGTCCATAGCCAACCTGATTCAGTGGAGACCGTGGTGTTCAGAGCCCTGTCTAGAACCTGTAGAATCTCCCTGGTCCCTATGTGGCCACCACTCTTCCTAATCTCATTCTTCCCTGCAAGAAGTCTCAGGAGACTCAGACCAGGCCTTGTTCTCTCCAGAGGAACATCTTGAGGGCTGTTTTCACCCAGTTGAAGGAGCAGCTGATGCAAGAGATGGCCGAACACGAAGCCCTCGTAAAAAAGCACAATCGAGCCATGAAAGGATTTGTGTCCCTGCTGACCTACAAGGAGGAGGAGATCCAGAATTTACATACACTTTTGCAGCTTGAGAAGGGAAAATGGCATAACCCTGCGGCCCTTTCACTCCTGTCGAGGGTCCTGGTCGTTCCTCGAGGTAATTCTGAGACGGTCATCCCTCTGTGCTCCGTGGGATGTCAGTCCATGAATCCGCAAGAGCTGGAGAACAACTGGCCCCCTGGCTACTTAGACCCTCAGAAGGGGGGCCAAGAGGAGGGGGTACTATTACGTCGGCAGGCCACAGAGCTCGTGACCGGCCTTCCTCACCTTCTTCGACACCCTGTCGGGAGGTCTCTGGCTCCACTGCAGGACAGGGGGAGTGCTACCAGTGCTGCTCTCCTCTTTGCAGCCCTGTCCACCACGGAAGAACCTAGAGTCACGGCAGAGACGTCGCCGCCATCAGCCCCTCGCACCTGGTTTCCCAGACTCACAAGCATTAGGGGTGTGCATTCGTTTTGAACTTAAATGTAAAACGCTACTTTTTTTTTTTTTTAACTTAAAAAAGTGATGAGGCGTAAACGATCGGATTTCCAACTTATTCAACATAGCTATGTTGAATACGTTAGAAATCGCGATTGTTGATACAAAATAAAAATTTAAACCCCTCACCTTCCTTAATCCCCCCCCAAAGACTTACCACAACTCCCTGGTGATCCAGCGAGGAGTCAGGACGCCATTTCTGAACTCCTTTGCGAGGAGCACGTGACGTCGGCGCCAAGTCGGAGTGACGCGGCGTCATGTGATTCCCCGCGGGTTCCCTCCGGCACACTCGTTCGGCCCAAAAGGAACTTTTGGCCAGCTTGGAGGCCCCCCCAAGCTGGCCAAAAGTTCCTTTTGGGCTGAACGAGGGTGCCGGAGGGAACCCGCGGGGAATCACGTGACGCTGCGTCACTCCGACGTGGCGCCGACGTCACGTGATTCCCCGCGGGGTCGCTTCCGGGATCCTCATTTGGCCCAAAAGGAACTTTTGGCCAGCTTGGGGGTGTCAGGAGGCCCCCCCAAGCTGGCCAAACGTTCCTTTTGGGTCGAACGAGGGTGCCGGAGTGAACCTGCGGGGAATCACGTGACGCCGCGTCACTCCGACATGGCGCCGACGTCACGTTATTCCCCGCGGGGAATCACTCATAACAGTAGGTAGCCCTACTTCATGTAAGCATCTCTTATTTAATTCAACTATGCAAATTTGACTCACAATGGATACTCCAAACTGCACCAACATTATCAATCTGCCCAACCACACAATCAGCCAGGTCGAGGAAGGTGTCCTTTCATGGGGGCTTTCCTTCTGCCCCACCAAATCCACACATGTTACAATTCTGTGCTGATCTGACACCCCCAAGCCTCCTGATACCCCCAAGCTGGCCAAAAGTTCTTTTTGGGCCGAACGAGGATCCCGGAAGCGACCCCGCGGGGAATCACGTGACGCCACGTCACTCCGACGTGACGCCGACGTCACGTGCTCCTTGCAAAGTTGGTCAGAAATGGCATCCTGACCCCGCTGGACCACCAGGGAGTTTTGGTAAGTCTTGGGTGGGGGGGGAATTAAGGAGGGTGAGGGGTTTAAATTTTTATTTGCACATATGGACATAGACTCAACTTATGGAATTCTCCATATGTCCATATTGACCGCAAATGGGACCCCCTTTCGACTTATGGACATATGAACTTAAACTTTTGCTCTGCACATCCCTAACAAGCATGCCTCTCTAGAGTATTTAACAGGCCCACGGCATGTCAGCTGCCGGCCCTTTTCTGTGACATCACAGGTTCAGGGGCCTATATTAGGCAAGCCCTGACTATCAGGACTCGCCTTGGCAACTGGTCTTCACATTAGTCGGGAGTTCAGTTGCTTGCTCCGCTGTTTGCCTGTGTTCCTGTTTTTCCTGGCTCTGACCTTTGCTACACCTGACCATGCTACAGATTGTCTCCTGATTCTGACCTCTGCTATGTCTGACCATGCTATGGATTGTGTCCTGACTCTGACCACTGTTACCTCTGACCACACTATGGATTGTCTCCTGACTCTGACCATTGCTTCATCTGACTACTCTGCTGCCTCCTGTCTGGCTCTATCTCGTTGTCCTTCCAAAGACCTTGGATGGAGGCCTACCTAAGCCCAGCTGGCCCCAGTACCCAAGGGCTCAACCTGCGGGGAACGAAGGCTGGTACTGGCGAAGTTCCAGCTGGCCTCTGTCAGTCAGCTAGATCCGCCTACTGATGGTGGGGACCTGTGGAGCTCCATCCCACAGGTAGCGTCAACCCCACCTCGGCCCAAGGGTCCACCTCTGGTGTAACAGTGTGTGTGTGTGTGTGTGTGCCATTACACACAGCACAGCACACACACATTGTGCAAGTTTCTTTGTGAGAGAGACACACAGTTCTCCATTCAGTGAGTGGTATTGTGAATGGGAGTACAGTTACTGCATTGATACATTTATTTATAATAACCAAACCCCCGGTAGGTAGTGCATTTCAACAAATTATATTATGTTAGGAAAAGAGAGAGAGAAGGGGATCTTGGCAGAGTTGGCAGCTTTGACAGGGGAATAAATAAAAACGGGACTCCAGAACCTAAATTGAAGAGGAACATTTTTAGATCCCGAATCACAGAAAAGAAAGACCGCTCAGTGGAAAAGAAATTAAAAATTGAAGAGCATGTGCCACCACTGCCTATTCCTCTCCCTCTTGTTTTGGAGCAGAAGGAAAGATGGAAGAATTATTCAAGAATGGCATTAGTAGACCAGGGTAGCAAAAGTGCAATGCCCAAAACCAGCAGCATGATCCTCTCTGGTTCCTGCATTTGAGGCAGTAAAGGCAAGGTTTGCACCAATTGATTCAGAGGAAGAGCTAGTAGCCAAAGAGAATTTTAGTTTAGCCAGTAGAGTCTTAGCCTCCAGTTAAGTGATAGGGGAGAGAGATAATACTGATAATTTTGAGATCAATCCCCAAGAAGAGCAGGCAGTACAAGTAGAGAATGTGAGAGATGCCCTGGATATTTTTCCTCAGGGATCATCCTGTATATCAACTCCAGTGCCAGCATCAGCATTCAAGGATGCAGAGAAGGGGTCATGGAAGAAATCCCTGTTCAGAAAGTACTTTAAAGTGATAGATGACCTGTGTTTTGCTCAAGGTTTTTGCAGGAAGAAATCAGTAGAGAGAAGGAAATGGGGTATCTGAAAAACACTGGTATGAAACATTAGGGATGTGAATCGTGTGCCTGATCGTTTTAACAATCTGGATCGGCTGGGGGGAGAAACAAATCAGATCGGCATGATTTTTTTTGTAAAAAAATTGTTTTTCTGAATAGTGGGCACTAACGTGAGTTAGTGCACACTATCAAAAAATTGTTACTTAATGGTTTAAAAGTAACATGGTTTAAAAGTTACATTTGAGGAAATGTTCATTAGCTAGAGGTGCACACTAAGCCGCGCATGCTTGGTGCTGTCCCCCGTGGCCATTTTGCTACCAGATATAGCACGCACTAGCCAGAAAGAGAAAAAAAGTGCCAGCAGGCTGCAGCAGTGACAGTGCCAGTAGTAGCCACTAGCCAGTAGCCAGTCTAGCCTCAGCCTGCTCTTTAAATTTAACCACTGTAAATATAATAAATTAATAATAAAGTTTTTTGTTTAGGTTTTCTATAGTATGTTAATGTTTTGAAGCTCAGGTTGCAAGTTTCTTTATTAAATGTTTTGTTTCACTAAAGTACAATATAGAGAAGTACTTAATTTCATGTTATGTAAAGTTTCTTTAGTTTAATACACAAAGTACTTCATTTTATTTTATTCTACTCTAGTGAAAAAAAAGTTTAGTTTAACACAGGAACTGCAAACTTGAGCACAGTGAATGGGGAGGGGGGGGAGAGGGATGTGAAGGGGGAGACAGCCCCTGCATTCAGCAGCTCTGATTTTCTGAAGAGATCTGTCCTTCAGAGACCAGGGAGTGGGACTGCTTGGCCCTTCATCTCCCCCTTTCCCTTCCCTTTGTCAAGCTACCAACCGTTTCCATTTCTCATCCCCCATATATTAAACCATCACCTCAGTGGGAACCTTGGTAACATTAATAAATAAGAGGGCAGCTAATAGGAATACATATTCATTCGTAACTGACCTTAACTGACCTGAAAAGTGTCAAATTGTATCATTTTCTGTTAGTGCACACTAACTTCCGTTAGTGCGCACTAACTCCTGTTAGTGCGCACTAACCTGATTAACGATTTTTTTACCATAAATCGGGGGAATTTCTATTGTATCGCACTCTTTAATGATTAATGACGATATTAAAAATATCGGACGATAATTTAAATCGTTAAAAAATGATTCACATCCCTATGAAACATCACCTGCAAAGGCAGCATCCACTAGCTTCGGCATCAGATAAGAATCTGCTGCATGTATTTGTGAACCATTCTATTGAGATCTGGTATCTATTGTATGGTATATAAGTAACAAGAATTGAATAAAATAAATAAATTTGTTAACCCCCAATTACATTTAATAGAAAGGTCTTCCCAAACCTATAAAATCAATGCCTTATTTTCATTTAGGCAGAGCTGGTTAAGGCAGAAGGGAGTAGCATGCATTTCACCAGCAATATCTGGACCAGCATGAATACTATAAATTCTTACACCTCCCTGATGGCACACTAGTGGGACATGGCTGAGACTGGGACTGGCAACAGCTCCAGTGGGAATGGAAGACCACAGTGGAGATGGACTTTGCTGCATAACCAGTTGATGCAAACCCCCCATACATTGTGCAATATTCTATCAGCCATAAGAAAGATGCTGGAGTGTTGGTAACTAGACCAAAGAGGCAAGAATCTTCTGACAGGTTTCATTGTGACAGAGGTAAAGGCAAAATATGTTTAGGCTTCCAAGGTATTTGCTGCTTTGTAAATTTGCAGCACCTAGCAGTGAAGGAGCCAATGATGATGGGAATCCATTTCTGAAGAGCCTGCTAGAAAGGTGCATGAAAATAACAGGGTATTTTTATAGAAGTGTGAACGAGGGGCAGCTTCTCCATGAGAAATAAGAAGAATTTGGAATGCAAGTACCTAATTCAAGATTTGGGCACCCACTGGAATTCCACATATATGATACTGCAGAGGCAGTGGAGAAGCAGATACCCCTTGATGATCTGTCTCTAGAAAAAGAAATAGATGTGCATTCCCCAGTGGAGCATCATCATAGTACAAATCCCGAAACCCTTCAAGGATGCTATGGAGGATCTGAGATCCAGAAGCACTAACCTGGGTGGAGTCATCCCTCTTGCTCATGGAAAAGTTAGAGGACTTCCATGAGCAAGAGGGAATGGAATCAGAGGAGTCAATTTTCGTGGACTCCTTGCAGCAGCAGATACAAGAAAGACTGAAACCTCTCACACAAAACAATACCTCTAGATTTAAGAGTGCTAAGAGAAATTAGGGAAGCTAACCAAATTGGTAGTGCAGTAATAATTAGGGATGTGAATCATTTTACGACGATTAAAATTATCGTCCGATAATTTTAATATCGTCTTAAACCGTTATGAAACACAATACAATAGAGATTCTAACGATTTATCGTTATAAATCGTTAGAATCGTGAGCCGGCACACTAAAACCCGCTAAAACCCACCCCCGACCCTTTAAATTAAATCCCCCACCCTCCCGAACCCCCCCCCCAAATAACTTAAATTACCTGGTGGTCCAGCGGCGGTCCGGAACGGCAGCAGTCCGGAACGGGCTCCTGCTATTGAATCTTGTTGTCTTCAGCCGGCGCCATTTTCCAAAATGGCGCCGAAAAATGGCGGCGGCCATAGACCAACAGGATTCGACGGCAGGAGGTCCTTCCGGACCCCCGCTGGACTTTTGGCAAGTCTTGTGGGGGTCAGGAGGCCCCCCCCAAGCTGGCCAAACGTTCCTGGAGGTTCAGCGGGGGTCAGGGAGCGATTTCCCGCCGCGAATCGTTTTCCGTACGGAAAATGGCGCCGGCAGGAGATCGACTGCAGGAGGTCGTTCAGCGAGGGAAAGATTGATTATGTCTGTTATTGCTTTGCTTATTGAGTCAACAATCAATGTAATTGTTTGAATGGGAATGCATTGTACCTGAAGACTGGAGGATGGCTAATGTAATCCCAATATTTGAATAGGGTTTTAGGGGCAATCCGGGAAACCATAGACCAGTTAGCCTGACTTCAGTGCCAGGTAAAATAGTGGAAAGTGTTCTAAATATCAAAATCACAGAGAGCATATAGAAAGGCATGGTTTAATGGAACAAAGTCAGCATGGCTTTACCCAAAGCAAGTCTTGACTCACAAATCTGCTTCACTTTCTGAAGATAAAGTAGATAAAGGTAAACTGGTAGATGTAGTGTATTTGGATTTTCAGAAGGCATTTGACAAAGTTCCTCATAAGAGGATTACAAACTGGTTAAAAGACAGGAAATAAAGAGTAGGATTAAATGGACAATTTTCTCAGTGGAGGGGGTGGGCAGTGGAGTGCCTCAGGAATCTGTACTGGGACCTGTGCTTTTCAATATATTTATAAATGATCTGGAAAGGAATACGATAAGTGAGGTAATCAAAACTGCAAATGATAAAAAATTATTCAGAGTAAATCATAAGCAGATTGTGATAATTTGCAGGAGAAACTTGTGAGACTGGAAAATTAGGCATCCAAATGGCAGATGAAATTTAATGTGGATAAGTGCAAGGTGATGCATATAGGGAAAAATAGGGATGTGAATCGTTTTAGGACGATTAAAATTATCGTCCGATAATTTTAATATCGTCTTAAACCGTTATGGAACACAATACAATACAGATTCTAACGATTTATCATTATAAATCGTTAGAATCGTGAGCCGGCACACTAAAACCCCCTAAAACCCACCCCCGACCCTTTAAATTAAATCCCCCACCCTCCCGAACCCCCCCCCCAATAACTTAAATAACCTGCGGGTCCAGCGGCGGTCCGGAACGGCAGCGGTCCGGAACGGGCTCCTGCTCCTGAATCTTGTCGTCTTCAGCCGGCACCATTTTCCAAAATGGCGCCGAAAAATGGCGGCGGCCATAGACGAAAAAGATTGGACGGCAGGAGGTCCTTCCGGACCCCCGCTGGACTTTTGGCAAGTCTCGTGGGGGTCAGGAGGCCCCCCACAAGCTGGCCAAAAGTTCCTGGAGGTCCAGCGGGGGTCAGGGAGCGATTTCCCGCCGCGAATCGTTTTCGTACGGAAAATGGCGCCGGCAGGAGATCGACTGCAGGAGGTCGTTCAGCGAGGGTTCCGGCGCCTCGCTGAACGACCTCCTGCAGTCGATCTCCTGCCGGCGCCATTTTCCGTACGAAAACGATTCGCGGCGGGAAATCGCTCCCTGACCCCCGCTGGACCTCCAGGAACTTTTGGCCAGCTTGTGGGGGCCTCCTGACCCCCACGAGACTTGCCAAAAGTCCAGCGGGGGTCCGGAAGGACCTCCTGCCGTCCAATCTTTTTCGTCTATGGCCGCCGCCATTTTTCGGCGCCATTTTGGAAAATGGCGCCGGCTGAAGACGACAAGATTCAGGAGCAGGAGCCCGTTCCGGACCGCTGCCGTTCCGGACCGCCGCTGGACCCGCAGGTTATTTAAGTTATTTGGGGGGGGGTTCGGGAGGGTGGGGGATTTAATTTAAAGGGTCGGGGGTGGGTTTTAGGGGGTTTTAATGTGCCGGTTTTTCGATTTTTCGATTTTTTCGATTTTTTAACGATTTTTTAATGATTTTTCACGATATTTTACCCCCCCAAACGGCAACAATACGATTCCCTCCCCCTCCCAGCCGAAATCGATCGTTAAGACGATCGAGGACACGATTCACATCCCTAGGGAAAAATAACCCATGCTATAGTTACACAATGTTAGTTTTCATATTAGATGCTACCTCCCATGGTGGATATACATTGAAATCGTTGGCTCAGTGTGCTGCGGCAGTCAAAAAAGCAAACAGAATATTAGGAATTATTAGCAAGAGAATGGTGAATAAAATGGAAAATGTCATAATGCCTCTGTATCACTCCATGGTGAGACTGCACCTTGAATATTGTATACAATTCTAGTCGCCACATCTTAAAAAGGGGAACAGCTCCCCTTTGAGGAAAGACTAAAGAGGTTAGGACTGTTCAGCTTGGAGAAGAGATGGCTGAGGGGGGTTATGATAAAGGTGTTTAAAATCATGAGAAGTCTAGAATGGGTAAATGTGAATCAGTTATTTACTCTTTCGGATACAAGAAAGACTAGGGGGCAGTCCATGAAGTTAGCAATTAGCACATTTAAAACTAATCAGAGAAAATTATTTTTCACTCAACTCACAATTAAACTCTGGAATTTGTTGCCAGGTTAATGCAGTTAGTGTAGCTGGGTATAAAAAAGATTTGGGTAAGTTCTTGATGGAGAATTCCAATGACTGCTTTAATCAAATTGACTTAGAAAATAGCCACTGCTATTACTGGCATCAGTAGCATGGGATAGACTTATTTTTGGGTACTTACCAGGTACTTATAGCCTGGATTGGCCACTGCTGGAAACAGGATGCTAGGCTTGATGGACCCTTCGTCTGACCAAGTATGACATGTTCTTATGTTCTTATGTTAGTTATACTGGGGTGTTTTGTCCCGAGAAACAAATTTTGAAAAAATAAATCAAATAAAAGTTTTTCCTCCCATCCAATCTAAATTCTTGTTCTCTACCTTACTAGGATCCAGCCTATATCTCCCACCCTTCTTTTTTATTGTTTATTGTTCTCCCCAAATTTCCTTAGTCAAAAGAAAGAAATGTAAGTGTTGTGCTTCCTGGCTGTGCTGGTGTCATGACCCGGCCTGCTCACCTGGCACGACCGTCTACCAGCTCCTCTCTCAATCCCAGCTCTGCTCGACTGCGGCATCCACGAGTGTCCCCAGGCCCATTGGGGCCTTCAACCTTGCAACGCTCCTCGCGCCGGGGCTCTGCGTCTTCCTTAGCATCGGTCCCGCCCCCTAGCGCACGCGCATGGAACTCTAGCAAAATTAAAGGGCCAAGCGTGGGAAACCCTCGGGCGGCGCCCGATTTTGATGTCACCTGAGCCCTGTATAAATGCAGGGCTCAGATACTAGCTCATTGCCTTGGCAATTGGGTCGTACACTCAGGTGTTCTCTAGTTTGCCTGTTCCAGTGTCTCCTGTTCCAGTGTCTCCAGTTCCAGTGTCTCCTGTTCCTGTGTCTCCTGTGTCTCCTGTTCCAGCATCTCCTGTTCCTTCGTCTCTCCATTCCTGGTGGTATGCTTTGGACTGATCTCACGGTACTGACCTTTGCTTGCTCTTGACCTCGTCTGACTGCTTCCTGGACCCAATCTCTGTCTGTTCATTGACCACTTCTGACTGCTGCCTGGAACTGACCTCTATCTGTCCACTGACCTCGCCTGACCGCTGCCTGGAACTTGACCTTTGCTTGACCTGACTACTCCCGGATTGACTACAGGTACTGACCCCTGCTTCGGCTGACCATTCTGGACTGATACCCTGGCCTTGATCCTTGCTATCCACTTGGACACTCTCTTCTGGCCTCCTGCAACCTCTGGACATTCTTGCTTGGACATTGACCGTGCACCCTTATTCGTGGTGGGCACTCCCCTGTGCTTCCTCTCTAGGAGATCCTGTGAGGCCCACCTAAAACCAGGTGGCCCTGGTAACCAAGGGCTCAACCTGAGGGAACCCCCGGTTGCTATTTACGAAGCTCCAGCTAGCCTCTCTCTCCTCCTGTGCTCCACCTCCTGGTGGCAGGTGCTCTCTGGGTCTGACCAATACTACACCAGGCTAAGGGTCCACCTCCACTCAACAGTAAGCACAACAGAAAAGATGCATGTTCTGAATGTGATAAAGGATTCAGTTGGAAAAAAGAACTAATGTAATGCTAAAAAAAACAAAACAAAGGGAAAATACTTTTTTCAGCTACAGAATATGGGAAAAGCTTTCTTAATAAAGTAAACTTCTCTAATTACCAGGAAAACCACACTGCTGGTAGAACGTTTTCATGTTCTGATGTTGAGAAAAGTTTCAAACAGAAAGCAAATTTCACAAGAAATCCAAAATTCCAACCAGCAGCAAGATCATTTTCAAGAATGGAATATAATAAAAATCTTATAAGAGCAATATTAATTAGAGATCATTCTATTGTATTAAATCTGACATATGGGAAGTGCTTCAACAGGAAGACAGACCTCTCTAATGCCACATTGCCTTACTGCTGTACCAGTCATGCTGCACCTTGGGGTCTTTCTGCCTCTCAGCCTTTCTGCCATACTCAGACTTTACATCTTGGATATTCTTGCCACTGTGGAGGGGCTGCTTTGCACCTCTCATGGAGCCTTGGTGTATTGATGCCACTCATTGTTCTGCTTTTTCCCTTTATCCACGCCTTAGGGTTTTTCCTGCCATTTTTTCTGCTTCATTCTCCATTCATTGTGCCTTAGGATGTTGATATCACTCCTGGTTCCACTTTACCTCTAGTGCTGGCTTCAAGGGCTCATGCCACTATTGATGGTGCCCTATTTTGAACCCTTGGGGTGTTCTTCTCCTTCTTGTTGTTGCTTTCCTCCTCTGAACCTTAGAGAACTCATGCCACTGCTCATACCCTTTGCCCCTTTACAGTGCCTTAGGCGATATTGCCACTTTTGGTGTCACATGCATACTGGACATAGCCTTGATGTGTTGTCATACCTTCATCCTTTTGATTTTTACCCACCAATTTTATCAGAATTAATAGGAGAACCCTAATTTTGAAGCCCAAAATAGGCTGCAGTGCTTACCCTGTAGACTTTATTGGTAAACAAATGAAAAAATAAAACAAATAAGTGATTTATTGTTTGTTGTTTTTAAATAATTAACTGAATGGAGGTGCCCTAGGAAAGGAATGAAGAAACCAAAATGAAAATTTTTCCTCTTCACACTCCTAGCTTCAAAATGTACTATTGAGGAAAGGGAAGAATTGGTAAAGTTAAGTAAAGCTGCATTCCTTCCACCTAGGGGCTTATACAGTGCTCAATAAAGATGTTGCTTTTCAGTTTTGTTTCAGCAATTAACAGGAATGGAAATGGAAAGGATGCATAAACATGATTTTTTTTTTTTTACCACTTTTCAACATTTGTCTGTTGAAAAGTATCTCAGCCTCACTAGGTTACCCTAACAAAACAAATCCATTCCCCCTTCCTCCAACACACGCACTCTCTAGCAAAAGTTTGTTGGGGTAGTCATTAGCTGGCCAAAATGAGGCAGCACTGGGGTCATTCTGGGGGCACATTAAACTTTAGCTGTTGAGTGCCAATATCTAACACTACCCGGCTAAGGTTAGCTGGGTATTTTTGTTTGGAAAACTATCTTCCCTAAAGACACCCTGTTAATTTAGCTGGGCATGTTAAGTGGATCACCTATTCAGATAAGTTCCACTGCATATCTGAGTAAAGGTACCAAGGTTACTTTCCAACTCACATTCCAATGAATATTAAACATATTTGCTTGTATTGCAGCTTTATTAGCTTGCAGAAGCAAGCAAGGGACTACATCATGTTTATAAAACCAATCTAATTTAGAAAATGCATAATGTACTGAAAAAATATGCAGATTAAATATATCTTCTTCATTAAAGATTGAAAAAGCCTGTCCTCTGTAGCTGTTATAATTTGGCCCCTTCCCTAGGCACATACAATAATGAATTGATTTGACACATTTGGACTATGAGTCAGGTTCTCTAATTTATTTGGTGGGTTCAGAAAGATGGAGTCATGCAGATGGTTAAATGTCCCAGTTAGAGTCAGTGGGATAGGTCACTCTCCTTGTCCGGTCAGGGAGTTATATCCATTACTCTCCCCTATATGATTTCTGTCACTCTGTAGCACATTAGTACTTCTCACCCTTGAGGTTCCATAAAATCCATTCCACTCCGGGTGTAATCAAACACTAAACTTTTATTTTCTGGATGGTACAGCCAGAGGGTATACAGCGCATACAGAATTTGTTCAGAGTTCATGGGGTATTCAGCAAGACTGAACATTCAATAACAAGGGCGATAACTTGAATCTCAGGATTTGGATTATCTCCTTCTCCTTCCACATTCAGGCATTCCTTCCATTCTTCCACCACAACTCTCTCGAAACACCATTAAATGGAATATAGAGCTTAGATCCCTTCATACTTAGTTACACAGGATTTCTCCAAAGTACTAGATCCCCTTTTTCAGCCAAAGAGAGGGGAAACACACTCTCCAGATTCCTCTTCTTTTAAACACCAGAATCCAATGTAGGACATGGGACTCACATCACTAACTTCTGGGAGCAACTTACTCTGGTACCCCTCCATCTACTCACATTTCAACAACTGCATCTCTCCTTAATCATCCAATTCCAACTTTCTAGAAGTCTGCAAGTCTCCCCAAGCTCCTCCATATTCAGGCCTCCTTGGGCACTTCTTCTTTTGAAACAATCTCTTACTTCCAGCTCTTGGTCATTTCTTCAGGGGGAGGAATTGTCTCTTCTTCATCATCCTTGGCCTCAGGTCTCATTCCTTGTGGGAAAAGCCCCTGAAGAGACCCCACTTCCAACCTGGAAGGTCCCTGGTTCCATTAGTAAGCCAGCTGGCTACTCCAGACTCCCTACATCCTAGTCATCCCTCTCTTCCTCTGCTTCATACTCAGAAAAGGGGTCTAGTCCTGCCAAATTTACACAGGATTTATACCTTCCTAGGTCACTCCCAACCAATCATTGCTTCCTAACTCAATTAAGGAGAAACCCTCCCTCCCCCCCCCCCCCGGTAACTTCAGGTTAAAATATCACTATAAACCAATGTAATCTACAGCTCTGCACTATGCTTGATGCCATCCAGTAGTTGTCCAGCAGTACTGCATGCCCAATAACATTTCTCCTAGTAATTTCAGATTAATGGTACTCCAAGGTCTCCCGAATCAAAAAATCCCATGAAATATTAATTTGTTAATGGGGATACAACTGATGAACCTGTCACAGTAACTTTCCTTGAATACAGTTCAAAGTACCAAGTATCATCTCCTTTACTGTTTACCTCGAGTCTGCGAGCACAGGCATTGGCCCTTTTTGATTTGAATTCATATTGTATATTATAGTTAGAAATAAAATGTTAAACTTTTATGTGTAGAAACCGCGTGTTGTAAATGTATGCAACAAACAAAGGCAAAAATAAAAGAGAAACCGTCTAAAGACTCAAAAACCCAAATCAATGAAATTAAACATAAGAACATGCTGGGTCAGAATAATGGTCTACATCTGCTGCAAATACATAAACAAACAAATAAATAAATAAAATTGATTCTGGTCCTTCCCCAAACCCCTGATTCCCTCATCCTTCTTACGCTCTTTGTTGCTTTAAATTTTCTTCACGAGGCAAGAGCGAGCCTTGGTTGCTCCTGCCCTATTGTCAAGTCAATTGCAAATGATGCTAACTAGCAGAGCTGCACAGCGGCTGAAAATGTACCCCGTTGTGATCACTATTGCCAAGAGGCTCCATCACAATTACCTCTCTTTCAAAATCCTTTGCTCCACTAAGAACTAGGTCTAAAATAGTTTCCCCTTTTGTTGGTTCTTGTACCAACTACTTTTTCTTTCTTTTTTAGTTTTGCTTGTTGATTGAGCAGCAATATAATTTATCATCAATGAATGCATTGAAAGAGTACAATTTAATTTCTTGGCTCAAAAGAATGTTGAGCAATAATGTTTGCTGACAATTAAGGACTGCAGTTTATTTACATATTTTATATACTACAAATTCCAAATTAAATTGACCAGAGTGGCAGATTGGTTACACCCACTACTGAGTCAGAAAAAATGTTCAATGCACTTGCTCAACTACATAATCCAACAGCATTCACATATAATTTGTTTTCTCACACCACCAGTGTATTGTTTTGAAATTAACCCACAGTTTATAAGGTAGTATTTCTTTCTTCTAAAATAAGCACTTCCTAATAATTAAATAGAAGAAAGCTTCTCATGAAAATCCTAATTAGAGTTTTTGATGTGATTGGATGTCAGCCTTTAGACAGATGCTCTAAAAAACTTCGATACAAAAGGGAGCAAATCTCCTTCTTCAAACTTTGCTTAATATAAAGCAAGAGGGGAAATCACCCTTCTAAACAGCGGTTAAACTTATGAGTGCTCATCCTCCTGCATATAGTCTCTGCATACTGCCCTATTATCTACATTTCTAGAGGCAAAATGCTCACCCATAGCAAAATCTCAGCAACAAATTAACTACATCCGGTGCATGAATTTAAGCTTTTATTTAAACCTTGCCACTGTAATTTTAAAACTAAAATAATGGCTCAATAATGTGACTGCAGTGAAAAATATCTGTATGTCACTATTTTGCTAATATGCTGCCTACTGCTTCTTATTTTGGCCTAGGCAGAATGCTGAATAATTAACTGAAGATGTATACACCTCCAATGAATTCCTGCAAATATTTGGTGACTTGTAAAAATACATTTGAACTGCATAAATGTGTGCACCTGAGTGAGAAAGTCTACTGGAAGAATTTCAATATTTTCACATTATTGTATTTATTGTAATTTATTTATGACAATTGATGACATTTTTGTGAATTCCCTATGAACATGGGTATATTCTTTAAAGGACTATGGCATTGTTCTTTTAATACATATACATTTTTTTAGCATCCCTTCTTCTGTCCTCTGGAGAGATGGGATTTGAAGGATTATTTCCTTATGAAAGAAGATAAACTTCAGGGCCTTACTGGTGTCTCTCTCAGGAGCCTGGGTAGAAAATATTCAAACACCACACTCTTAGGGATGTGAATCGGGTGCCCGATCATTCCCGCTTTCGGGGATCGCTATTGTTTTTTTCATGAAAAATAGGTTTTCGGGTTAGTACGCTCTACCGGAAGTTAACACGCACTAACAAAAAATAGCAAAAAGTAACAAAAAATAACAAAATAAACAGTTTAGTGCGTGCTACCGGGAGTTAGCGCGCACTAACCTGAAAAACAATTTTTACAAAAATTCGGGGGAAAAGTGATCGTTTCTTTCTTTACCCAATATTTAACGAATTTAGAAATATTGTACGATATTTCAATTTGTTATAAAAATGATTCACATCCCTACACACTCTACACAAATCTGTACCTATACCCTGAAAGTTGTTCACTGCAATAGATGTGGATAGAATAAACAATTACATAAATGTTAACATTATGGTGACAGCACAATAGGGCAATAAAAGAGGAGCATATAAAACCAAAGATAATTGAATGATGAATAAAACAGTCATGGTCAGCTGTAAGAAAAGTTGAATCCTCAGCATAGCATGTGTTGACTATGGAAAAGTTTTTGATGGCATCCTAATACTCCTGGACAATAAATTGTCTTGAAATGTGAAACCTGGGGTTAATCAAGTACATTATCTTTATCATGAAAATGTGGCAGACTACATTTCCATCTGAATTATGAAGATGGACAACATGCCATTCCTAACTTCATGATCCAGCAAAGAATATTTCTAATAGATTCCTTGTCACCACTCATATTTTGTTCGGTACTGAATCCTCTAAGCATTCTTATTCATTCTTTGGGCAATGGATTTAGCCTTAATTCTACAAACATTACTGATCCATGGATAACATCGACCCAGGCCAGGATTTACTTACCCTCTCCTTTCCCTTCTAAGCCTAGAACACTCACCAGAAGCAGCAAGGGCTGCTGAAGCTCTGTCCTCATGATCTTCTTCCTTAGCGCCCATAACCAGTCACTCCCATGCACACAAACATACACTCCCTAGTCATCTTCCTCACAGTCTCTCTCTCTCTCTCACACAGAAACACATCACCTCCCTGACCAGTCTGTCTCTCAATCACACACATGCTCTCTTATATACAAGCTCTCAGTCATACACAAATGCTCTCGCACCCATTCACACCAACTCTCACTTGTGATTCCTCTTTACAGATAATTTATAAATAAGTTAAAAAGCATTGGTCACAATTCAGATCCCTGAGGCACTCCACTATTTACCTTTCTCCACTGAGAAAACTGTCCAGTTTGTCCTACTTGCTGTTTCCTGTCTTTTAATCAATTTGCAATCCACAATGGGACATTGTCTCCTATCCTATGACTTCTTAATTTTCTCAGGAGTCTCTCATGGGGCACTATATCTATCCCCTTCTGAAAATCCAAATACACTACATCCACTGTCTCATCATTATCCACATGTTTATTAACCCCTTCAAATAAATGTAACAGATTGGTGAGGCAAGATTTCCCTTCCGTAAATCCATTTTGGATGTGATTTTGTTCTTTAGAATAGTTTCCATGATTTTTCTTGGAACTGAAGTCAGACTCACCAGTCTATAGTTTTCTGGTTCACTCCTGGAATCTTTTCTAAAGATAAGAGTTACATTGTGTACCCTTCGATTTTCAGGTACAACAGATGATCCTAACGTAAGTTACAAATTACCAGTGATAAATAACCACCACCTAATCATCTCATCTGGTGTGCCTAATGTCAAACCAATCCAAAAAATAAAAATAAAAAACAGTAACATTTTCCCCAATTATATAAACTTTTAATATCTTTTTTCATGCTTCTTAATCGCCACATTTATCTTTTATGATTTGCTTTAAAAATCCTCAAAAATAAAGTAATGCTTGTGAAACCTCCAGTCTATTTCTCGTTTATCATATCTGAAGCACCAGTGCCTAGGCTTGAGTTTTGAATTTTTCCATGTGTGAACATGTCAAGAATTGTGAATAAGGGAAATTGTTCCTCAAATGCTGTGGGTGAAAACTTGAAAAATACAAAGCCGCATCTGTAGACTTCCTGCACAAAGTGGTAGAAAAACCATATGTAGTCTTCATAATCCAAATATCCAAAAACTAAAGAGCTGTCAAGTCATACTGACATAAATTTAATACACAGATTCCTTCTGTATAACCAGTCTACAAATTCAAGTAATCTCGCTATTGATACTCGCCACAAAAGGAACAGGTCATCAATAAAACGCTTCCACACCATTAAAGAAGAAGATAAAAGAGAAGCATATGCTCAGTATGATTCAAACTCAGACATAAACACATTTTCCAATGAGGGGGCAAAAGTTGCCCCATTGGTGTTCCCAAAATGTGCCATATATTTGGCCATCAAACAGATGAGATGTGATTTTAAATAAATGTTCCCTAGATCTAATGGTATTGATTACTGAAATAACAAAAAAGAATGCTGTAAAATTACGTGAGGAATTGGATGGTCATCTTTCAGTATTGAAAACAAATGCACCTCACTCATTGTTCCCATCTCTAGATTATTTAGAAATGTGTTAAAAAGCAGTGGTCCCAGTACAAATACCTGGAACATTCCACTATTCATGTTTCTCCATTGAGAAAATGTATCATTTTGCCCTTTTATCTGTTTTCTATCTTTTAACCAGTTCTCAAGCAACAGTAGAACATTGTCTCCTATCCCATGACTTTTTAATTTCCATGTGATGCTTTGTCAAGTACTTTCTGAAAATCCAGATACACTATATCAACTGGCTCACCTTTAAGCCCATTTCTTCACACATTCAAACAAATGTAGCAGATTGATGAGGCAAGTCTTCCCTTGGCTAAATCCATTTTGGCTTTGTCTCATTAAACTATGACTACCTATATAATCAATAATAGTTTCAATCATTTTTCCTGGCACTGATGCCAGTTTCACCAATCTATAGTTCCTGCATCACCCTGGAACCATTTTTAAAACCGAGGATTATGTTGGCCACACTCCAGTTTTCAGGTATTGTAGCTTATTTTAATGATGGTTTACAGATTACTAATAGCAGGTCTGCAATTCCATTTTTCAGTTCTTTTAACACTCTGGGATGTATACCATTTGGTCCAGGTGATTTGTCAATTTGTCCTATTATGTTTTCCAGGATCACTGAGATTTGTTTCAGTTTCTCTGAATCACCACCTTTAAATATCACTTCTGGCATGGGCATTTTGTTACATCTTCCTCAATAAAGTCCAAAGCAAAGAATTAATTTAATCTTTTTGCTATGGCGTTGTCCTCCTTTAGTACTGCTTTTAACCATCAATGATCTAATGGTCCAACTGACTCCCTCACAGGCTTTCTACTTTGAATATACCTGAAAAAGTTTTTAGTATGAGTTTTTGCTTGCACAACAAGCTCCTTTTCAAATTATGCCTTTGCCTTCCTTATTAATGCTTTGCATCTAACTTGTCAGTATTTATGCTGCTTCCTGTTTTCTTTATTCAGATCCCTTTTCCATTTTTTGAACAATGTTCTTTTGGCTAGAATAGCCTCTCTCACCTCATCTTTCAACAATGCCTGCAGTTATTTGGCCTTCCCAAACAAATGACATCTCTCTAGGTAGAAATCCTTCAACATGACTGATTCTCCACCTGATGTTCCCCCTCTCTTCTAGCTTAATCTGTGTTTCCACCAGCAGGAGTAAAACAGTGGTAGCACTTCTTACTTGTGATTGCTGCTTCCTCCTCTGCCAGTTTCACTATGAATTTAGACCTGTGCAGTAACCTGCAGCCTCATGGGATCTATTGCATGGGGCTAATTTCATAGGAGCATATAATAAGCAAAAATAGATGCCCAGATCATAGTCCATATAATAAAAAAATATTGAAAAATCTCCCCAAAAAATCACCCATCCACTCCAAATATCCAGTGCATCAAGTCTGTCACGCAGTAACTGCCATACAATACCAGATTAGAATCCAACATTGGGGAAGCAGAGAAAAAAACTAAACCTCCAGCCCCCAGCCCACAGCAACTCTTACCCAAAAATAAAAGAAAAGAGAACTTACCACAAGAAAGGTAAGAACATGATAAGGAAACAATAAAAACCAGCAAGTAGCAAAAGGAAGAAAGGGGAAAGAAACCACTCTGACTCCAGCCCCCCCCCCCCCATGAAAATCCTCCAAAAAATAATCTAAATATATAAAAAGCAAATAAAAAGAGAAAATAGCTCCACTAGTACATTGTATATATTTGATAAGTATGGTGCTAATAAAAAATAAAATTTACAGCCTTCATAGCATTCCAATGTTTGCAAGGATGCATATCTATCCAATTTGAGGGATAGCATAGTTTCCAAAATTCTATACAGAATCATAAACACTCCCAATCTCAATAAGTAGACAGAATAATAATACAGGGCAATATAAATTAAAAGAAGAATGAAAAAAAGAGAAAAAAAGCCACTCGATCTTAAAAAGTAACTCTGGTAAGGATAAAAAACCGCAGAGCCATTGCAAAGATAAGCAGTTCAGCCAGAAGCAGATTACTCCATTTCTCTGAGCGCTCGGGTGAAGAAAGTCTGTACTTTTTCCTAAAGTTGTAACAGCTTCTTCTTCAAGAAAAATTCTGACTAGTCTAAAGCAGTAGGAGAAGTGATATCTCTTCTGGAGTAGCTCTTCCAGCAATATGTTCAGGGACTGCCCTACATTCCTCCAGACCGACAATGCAATACTCCTTTAAATCAAATGGGAAGACCAGCGATACCGTACAACTTTTTTATGCTCCTCCTCGAACCTTCAAATACCATCTCCGGTCCCAGGATGGGGGTGGGGCACCTCCTAGCACATCGGCCCGGTTGGCATCATTTTTAAAAATGACACTGACTGGGCTGAGTACAAGGGGGTACCCCTGGCTCCAATGAGGGATTTGGTCTTGATTTTCAAGGTTCAGGGGGTGCGGGAGGAGGGTCTAGAGGTGGGGCTGTTGCCTGGACTGTGGTGGGGGTGGAGGTATAGAGGGATGCCCAGAGCACATTTTTTGCTTCAAGCACTTTAGGGGGCTGGCGGAGCCATAACAATTTTTTTGGCCATTTCAACACTTTGGGGGGAGGGGAGAATGGGATCCCTGAACCCCCAATGAGGTTTATTGCATTATGTGATGGGGAGGAATGGTAGGGTGAATGGTTCTGGGCATTTTTTTATTTACATAACTTTGGGGGGGGGGGGGTTTGGAGGTGCTGTCGCTAAATGAGCAACATCTAATTTTAAATTTTTGAGCAGTTGGGGCCACCTCAAGTGGTGCCTCTGGGTTAAGAGAGGATCTTCTCTGACCCCCATTCAACCTTTCATTGAGCCACAATATTTTTTTATTTTTGGGCCAGCACTTTAAATATGAGATGGAAGCTTCCGTATTAGGGTCTTGGGGCTCCCGCCTCATATTTACTGCGTTTCAAATAGGTGTTGTTATTTTATCATGACTGAACATTTTCTCAGTCAGCCATGATAAAAGAAGGCCATTGTAATAAGGGAAGTTTAATAACATGGCCAGTCATGGCTTAGGAAACAGCAAAGAGGAATAAGGAGGCATATTCTGGCTGTTTCCTTAGGTATAGTTTTTTTAAAGTGAGAAAGTCAAAATCATACAAATAATGCATAGGTTGGGTTTCTGCCTGCTCCAGAGGGCCTTTCTCATCCTTCTGGGCACTGCCTTATTATGTTAGGCTGAAGGGATCCTCCCTGGGCCCAGAAACTCTTGATGGGTTGGGACTTAAGTAGGATCGGGCCAGATAGCTGTTGCCGGCCCCTTAAGGTTGTCTGAGGGAGTTACCTGTAGACTCCCTCACAGGAGGGTACCAGAGCAGGGACATGCAAAATGTTGCATTTATCATGTAACATACACTGTTTAATGCAAGTTAGAGCATTAATGCATCTTGTTGCATCACACCCGCTGAGGTAGATCTTTAAAAAGTACGTGCACATGTAATTTTGTTCGCGCAACCGGCGCCGGATTTTATAAGATACGCATGTAGCCACGCGTATCTTATAAAATCCGGGGTTGGCGCGCGCAAGGCTGCGCAAAATTGGTAGCCTGCGCGCACCGAGCCGCGCAGCCTGCCTCTGTTCCCTCTGAGGCCGCCGGGTGAGCAGGGGCTCACCCAGTGGAAAAATTCAGTCCCTCTCCTGGGCTTGGGCTTTCTAGGTTCATTCTCATTCGCTCTAAGCCTCATGATGTCCTGTGATTCATTGTTGGATTGCTCTTTCTAGTTGGCTTCTGTTTGATGATGATGAGTTCCATTCCTCTGTTAGTGGGTTTTTTTTCCTTCTGGAGCCCTTAGCAATTGCTGCTGTTTTGTTCCTATGTTCTGTGTAAGTTATAGTGATATTAAACGTACCTTAATATCACGTAAGATCTTTGCTGTTCTTTTTCCACTGGGAAGTTTCATGATGGTTTTCCTGCAACAGCCCTATCCTGCAATCGCCCACATGTTGGCCAAGGCTGTTGACATTAGATATTCAAAAGACCCAATTTAGGATCCTAATTTTCAAAGATAAGGTATCTAAACTCTTTGAAGATCAGCCTCAATGCTCCTAGCATGTCCAAGAAATTCTAATATTAAACAATTAAATGTAATTATTCCACTTTACAATTGTTTCTCTATAGTCATCCTTGTGAGCAAGGAAAACAATTATAAAATAGCAAAAAATGGAATAATCATTGAGAGGTTCATACAAAGTATTGAATAATTTTATGCAACATAGAGTAATTCATTACGCTACAAAAAATATTAGATTTAGGCCTTTATTTTGCATAATTGAATGAGGTTGGTATACACATTAAAAAGTGTATCACATTATTGCTCTACTAACGACAAAAAACAAAGATATTTTAATTCTGTACATTTGGCCTTTGATCGTTTCCTCTCTGATGAAAACTATGTATTCATTTATTCATCTTCAAAATGTAATTTAACCCAATGAAGGCATTAGTCACAGATCGAACTTAAAGCAACAAAACAGAAAACAATTTTCAAATGATCTTTTACAAGAGTTCATAGGATATTAAAATGTTCTTTAGTTTACAAAGACATATAAACCTCAGATTAAGTAACTGAAGAGAGGCACAAAGATGAAAGGATTGGAGACTTGATAAAGTGAAGTAATTCTTTCCTCCCTCCCCAAGTTAAAGTGAAAGCAAGAGGAAAGGAAGAAACATTTCTCATTATCAAATCTCCCAGGGTGGCAAGGCTAAATATTTTATTTTGTTTTCCCATCTGTTTCATTTTCGTGGTTTCATTTCATCTTAGTTTTAGGTGCTTACATTTTCACCTTTTATTTCAATTTGCCTGGGAATTTCAACATTAGAACAAAAAAGAAATGAGTGTAAAATGACTTTTCTACTGATTTTTCTCCTGTCTGTTAAATAAATGTTATTTTTCCACTGACATCTTTTATTAAGATATTGAAATCCCCAAGCAAAATAAAATAAAAACTGAAAACAAAGATCTCCAATGCACACTAAAATTACATTTTGTCCAGGTCCCAATCACCATTTTAAATTAAAATTTGCATTGTCAGATTTTTAAAAAGCTCCCTGGGTTTTCACTCTGATCCAAACAGTTTTCATTGGGTCAACTGTTTGATTGACTATCTCATTGGCATATCATTAACTTGGGGGATGCTGGGTGTGGATGGTCATGTGACTTTTTGTGGCCGGTGCGATTGGTCAAATAGCCACTGACATTCATTTAAAAATGGCACAACCTACAGATTTACAATGTCATTCTCTTTATAAGTTCCCTGAAGCAGGTAGTTTGAAACATCGATGTCAGGATAAGTGGAATGAAGTTCACTACAGACTGATGAAGCTAAGCACAATTTGAATGGTCCTATTATATTTTTTGACTGACACTGAAACAAATTTTCTGGAAAAATATGTGTGGGGATTAGGAGCTTGGCTTTCAGGCAGTTGGCAGGCCACGTCAGAGGGCAAAAGTCTATCGCCACATCTAACGGTCTTTTCCTTGGGCCTACGCTTAGTGCAGAGAAAATGTCATGCTCAGACCGCAGTGGGCTTAGCAAGTAAAAACAGCCTTCCTCTAACAGGAAACCAGTCTGCAGTAAACATATCTAGTGCAAGCTTTTTGCAGCCCTAAAACAGTTCATGTCCTACTTGCCTTTCACACCTAGATAGTTCAGTACAACTGCCTCATGACCAGCTAATGACCTCCCCCCTCCCTGCCTGCAGACTGACCGCTTGCACCTACTGCCCACTTGCGCCTACTTAGTAAAAGGTCAGCACAAACATTTATGGTGGAAAACATTGTAGCAGCAAAACATGTGACGTATGTATCCTATGATATGATATGAAATCATTTACAATAAAAGGAGAGGCTTCCCAGAAGCCGGAGAGCACGCTTCACCATGAATGCTGTCTGAGGTGTCTTCATTGCTGTTGCTACATATTTGCTAAATGAAGTTGGATAAAGATTTTATCCTAAGAAGAGATGGGATATTTTTATGTGCAAGTTGAAAAATTAACTTTTCCATAAAAATAAGAGGTAAGTGATAACATGCAGAAAATGTTTTCAGCTGACAAATTTGCCAGTGCTACCTGTTTGATGCCTTTTTAAATATTCTCTAAGAAGTGTTGTTGAATTATATAAGTGTTATCTTCTAAATTATCTCTCCCAGTAGTTTATTTGGTTACATTTTCCTTTGAGGTAAAGTAGCTGTGAATGATGGTAGAAGAGAATAATCAATAGGAAGGTGCTATACCAGGGTATATATTATACCACAATGATAGGGCGGATCTATTTGATGGGGTGTGACTCTTTATGTTAAGGATGGCATAGACTCCAACAGGATAAAGATCCTGTAGGAGATTAAATACACAGTTGAATCATTATGAGTGGAAATTGTATGTATGATAGGGAAGAGTATAGCAGTGGGGAATATACCAGCATCTGCCTGGCCAAAATGAACGATTGATACATTTTAGCTTAACCCTCAACAGCTGGAAGTTATTTATTTGTTTGTTTTGCCTGTTAGTTTTACTTTGTATATATTATTTTCTGTATATTTTTTCTGAAATTTTTTAATTAATCCTAAATTTGCCTATTGTGATGAGTGTAAATAATAAATTCTTCATAAGCAGACAATGAAATGCAAACAGAAATTAGGGAAACTAACAAAATTGTCAGCATAGTAATAACGGGAGATTTCAATTACACCAATATTGAGTGGGTAATTGTCACGTTAGGACATGCTAGAGAGACAAAGTTTCTAGATAAATTAATGATTGCTTCATGGAGCAGCTTGTCTGGAAACTGATGAGAGGATCTTAGTGGAATGCATTATTTGGCCAGAGAGGTAATGGTAGAGGGGCTGCTCAGCAATAGGAATCATAAAGTAATCAAATTTGAGTTAATGATGACTGGAGGGATAACATTTAGTTAAGCTTGCCAACTGGATCCTGATTTTCAGGAGTCACTAGGGATGTGAATCGTTTTAGGACGATTAAAATTATCGTCCGATAATTTTAATATCGTCTTAAACCGTTATGGAACACAATACAATAGAGATTCTAACGATTTATCGTTATAAATCGTTAGAATCGTGAGCCGGCACTCTAAAACCCCCTAAAACCCACCCCCGACCCTTTAAATTAAATCCCCCACCCTCCCGAACCCCCCCCAAATGACTTAAATAACCTGCGGGTCCAGCGGCGGTCCGGAACGGCAGCGGTCCGGAACGGGCTCCTGCTACTGAATCTTGTTGTCTTCAGCCGGCGCCATTTTCCAAAATGGCGCCGAAAAATGGCGGCGGCCATAGACGAACACGATTGGACGGCAGGAGGTCCTTCCGGACCCCCGCTGGACTTTTGGCAAGTCTTGTGGGGGTCAGGAGGCCCCCCCCAAGCTGGCCAAAAGTTCCTGGAGGTCCAGCGGGGGTCAGGGAGCGATTTCCCGCCGCGAATCATTTTCGTAAGGAAAATGGCGCTGGCCATACGCGTATGGCCGGCGCCATTTTCCGTACGGAAAATGGCGCCAGCAGGAGATCGACTGCAGGAGGTCATTCAGCGAGGCGCCGGAACCCTCGCTGAACGACCTCCTGCAGTCGATCTCCTGCCGGCGCCATTTTCCGTACGAAAACGATTCGCGGCGGGAAATCGCTCCCTGACCCCCGCTGGACCTCCAGGAACTTTTGGCCAGCTTGGGGGGGGGGCCTCCTGACCCCCACAAGACTTGCCAAAAGTCCAGCGGGGGTCCGGAAGGACCTCCTGCCGTCCAATCGTGTTCGTCTATGGCCGCCGCCATTTTTCGGCGCCATTTTGGAAAATGGCGCCGGCTGAAGACAACAAGATTCAGTAGCAGGAGCCCGTTCCGGACCGCCACTGGACCCGCAGGTTATTTAAGTCATTTTGGGGGGGGTTCGGGAGGGTGGGGGATTTAATTTAAAGGGCCAAGGGTGGGTTTTAGGGGGTTTTAATGTGCCGGTTTTGCGATTTTACGTTTTTTCGATTTTTTACGATTTTTCACGATTTTTCACGATATTTTACCCCCCCAAACGGCAACAATACGATTCCCTCCCCCTCCCAGCCGAAATCGATCGTTAAGACGATCGAGGACACGATTCACATCTCTAGGAGTCACTGATCCGGTCCTGAATTTTCTACACTACCTACATGGACTTTTCTCAGGGGAATCAATAGGAACACCAGAGCTAATATTTGTGCAGTACAGTAAAACAAGGACTAAATAAACCTGTCCTGAAAATCTGGAGTCAATTGGCAACCCTCTACTGTTCTAGCATTTAACATTCAAAAGGGAGATTTTGATAAAATAAGGAAAATGTATAGCAACAAAAAAAAAGACTTTGCATCAGGCATGGACATTTTTAAAAATATCATCTTGGAACCCCAGAACAGATGTATTTTACGCATTAGAAAAGATGGAAGGAAGGCCAACAGACTGCGGGCTAGGAATGTGCATTCGTTTTCAACAAATGTGCAATCCGCAATGCATAAGTCCCTATTCGTTGATTCGTGGGTTTGCGAAACGCATTGCGATCCCCCACGAATAAAACATATCATATTAGTTTCATTCTTTTGGTTCGCGATGATTTCTTAGCAGCCATTTGAAATAGGAGAAGGCATGTGGGAATATTCATAGCAAACATCAGCCTTTTCCTGTGAGTTATAAGTGACCTCACAGCCCTTTCATAGAGTAGGTCAGACAGGTTGGCAAGGAGACAAGAATTCAGTCTATCAGAGCTAAGCATTTTTCTAATGCAGCCAATCGCCGCTCTCACTCACTGCTCTGTGACGCTGTTCCTGATGATGCTATACTATTTATACCTTAAGCACGCAGCGTGCCATGCTCTTTCTTTGTGGGGGTGGTCTGGGGAGGTGGTTGAACTCAGAGCTAGTCTGAGTGACTCCAATCTGTATCAATTGCTAGCTACTTTGATAGAATTTTCCATTGAAAAAAATATTTGTTCGATTGTGCTGCAGTGCTAGCTAGCCAGGCTTTTTTTGACCGCAACTTTTTTTAATTGATCTCAGACGGTCTCTCTGTTTGTCCCACTGAGACAAGCTGCTAGCAGTGGCATTTTGCTGCTTATTTTACCCCCTGGGGTAGGTTGCAAGCAGGATTTGGGTGTTGTGGGTGGGAGATATATTCAATTTCTAGCTAGTTTGATAGAATTTTCCATTGAAAAAGATATTTCTTTGTTTTTGCTGCTATTTTTAACTGCAGTTTTTTAACTGCAGTTTTTTTTTAATTGAACTCAGACTGTCTCTCTGGGCTCTTTTAAGCCAACAAAGCAGTGAACTGGGCATCAGTGGGCAGTTTTTCAGACTCACATAAATTGGGACAGCGCTGCTCTTTGAAGCCAAATCCCCAGTAGGCCTCTTTAGTAGTTACAAGTTTGGTGTGTGCACATACATCGGACCCTGTAGTAGTGTACATCCAGGCACTGACTTGTGGGCCTGTGAGCAGTTTTGCAGACACACATATATTGGGACAGTGCTGCTCTTTGAAGCCAAATCCCCAGTAGGCCTGTGTTGTAGTTACAAGTTTGGTGTGTGCACATACAGCGGTCCCAGTTGTACTGTACATCAAGGCACTGCCTTGTGGGCCTGTGGGCAGTTTTTCAGACTCACATATATTGGGACAGCGGTGCTATTTGAAGCCAAATCCCCAGTAGGCCTCTTTTGCAGTTAAAAGTTTGGTGTGTGCACAAACAGCGGTCCCTGTAGTAGTGTACATCCAGGTACTACCTCGTGGACCTGTGGGAAGTTTTGCAGACTCACATATATTGGGACAGCAGTGCTCTCTGAAGCCAAATCCCCAGTAGGCCTCTTTTGTAGTTATAAGTTTGGTGTGTGCACATTCAGTGGCCCCAGTAGTAGTGTACATCCAGGCACTGCCTCAAGGGCCTGTGGGCAGTTTTGCAGACTAACATATATTGGGACAGTGGTGCTCTATGAAGCCAAATCCCCAATAGGCCTCTTTTGGAAATAATTCTTTTAATTGAAATCCCTAGTAGGCAGTGACATTAAATCCATAATGTCAGGGAAAGCTAGACGTGTCTAGTGATTGGGACTGGCAAAGGAGGCACTGGCAGAGGAAGCATTTCAAAAGGCTGTGCCAATCCCTTATTAAAGTTAAAAAAGGACCAGTTCCAATCTAAAATCTCTGGAGGGGCAGGCATTTCCATCAGGAAAAAACTGAAATTTAAATATGATGCATTGCCACCACCTGTTTCTGACCCTGTAGTTTTGGAGGTGAGGGAAGGGGAGGCTGAGTCATGCAAGTCAAAAGGGCGAGACCCAAAAGCAGCAGTGTGACAGCAGACTCGACTTAGCATTGAAAATGTAGCGCATGCACTGTTTGCTTCTGATTCCAATGAAGAATCATCTTGTGTGGGATTCTCATCATCAGAAATGGAAGAAGTAATAGCTGAAGAAGTTTTAGGAGGATTAGTTAGTTCTGTCTTAGCCTCCACTTCAGTGCTGCAGGGGAGAGATGAAACTGATGATGATGAGGAGGAAGAGCAGTCAGCGCAGGCACAGAGTGTGACTGATGCAGCTGGCATTGGTTCTCAGGGTGCACCCACTACTTCAGCTCCAGTGCCAGCATCCACCCCGAAGGCTATAGAGATGGGATCACGAAAGAAATCTGTGATCTGGAGCCACTTTAAAGTGATGGAGGACCCGTGTTTTGCTCAGTGTAATTACTGTGCCAGGGCTATTAGCTGAGGGAAGCAAATGGGACATCTAACTAATTTTGGCATGATGCATCATATGCAGAAGCAACAGCCAACAATACTGCCATCTGGAGATGGTGGCAGTACCAGTCATGGGACCCCTTTTTCCAGGCAGCATAAACTAGTTGAAAAGGAGCAGAGTCACCCCACGCCCTCAGCTCCTTCTAGCAGTCAGGTGGCAATCCAGCAGCCCCCTGCCATGGAGGAAAATGGGGTGGTGTTCAGTAACGCTATCCTGGGGAAGGAGGCAGGGGGCTGCCTAAAATGTTGTAACCAGGAGCATTGGGGAAATGATTGCCCTTGATGACCAGCCCTAGCAGATAGTGGAGAATGTGAGTTTCAAGCATTTTCTGTAGGTCTTAGTTCCAAATTACAAAGTCCCCTCCAGAACCACATTTAGCAGAAAGGTCATCCCCAGCCTGTACAACCAGTGTCACAGTCGCATCCAAGCGCTGCTATCTAAGGCACAAGGGAGTGTGCATTTCACCTGCAATATCTGGACCGCACTGAATGCTACACACTCTTACCTCTCCCTGACAGCACACTGGTGGGACCTGGCTGAGGCAGGGGCAGTCAGCAGCTCTATTATTGAAGAAGTATCAGGGTGGAGGTGGGCTTTATTGCACACCCACCTGATGGACCAGGCCCATACCTCAGCCAATATTCTAGCATGCATTAGACAGATGCTGGCAGACTGGCAGCTTCACTAGTGAGACAGGACTCTTCATGCAGGGTTCTTTGTCACAGACAATGGTGCAAACATGGTAAAGGCAATATGCGACAGGGCCTTTCAGAACATCCAATGTTTTGCATACACTCTGCACCTGGTAGTGAAGTCAGCTCTGGGGTTGGAGTCCAAGCACCAAGAGAATAAATACCTGCAGGACTTAATACACAAGTGCAAGAACATAGCAGCGCACTTCCACAGAAGTGTGAAGGCGGGGCAGGTTCTCCTACAAAAGCAGACTGATTCAGAGATGCCTCACAAGCATCTCATTCAAGAAATTGCCACCCGGTAGAATTCCACCTATATGATGCTGCAGAGATTAGTGGAGCAGCAAACACCCCTTCATGAACTTTCTGCATCAATGGACATAGGTGTGCCAAGTCCCCTAGGGCATCATGATTGGTTAGTCATGAGTCAGCTGGTAAAAATCCTGCAGCCCTTCAAGGATGCCACAGAGGAGCTGAGTTCCAGAAGTGCCACCTTGGCTGACATCATCCCTATAGTTAATTTTCTGGAGGAAAATTTGGAGGGCTTTAAACAGGCAGAGGGAATGACAGCAGAGGTGCTGCATTGTCTGGACTTTTTGCAGAAGCAGGTGCAAGAGAGATTAAGGCCTTTAACAGAAGACCACACATAGATGCTTGCCACAGTCTGTGATCCCCGTGTGAAAAGGACACTCGCCATACAGTACAATTGTCTCCTATTGAAGGACCTGTTGTTAGTAAAAGTCCATGAACAGGAGCGCCATAGGCAGAGACAGATTAGGCATGAAGCAGAGGAGGAAACAACGGGCACTTCAGAGAGTAGTGCTTGCCCAAGCAAGAACAGCACTCTGTCAGCAACAGCTAGTACTTCCTCCTCTACTTTAGTACGCCAAAGCCATGTTGCTCAAAAAAAATGATCCATTCTGGAACGGGCTAGAGAGAAAGCAGCTGGCATGAATGACTCTTAGCCCTCCCAAGCAAAGGAGACAGCAGCACAAATGTCAGTGACACAATATGTCTCAGAGCCCACAGAGGACATGCAGACAGATCCGTTGGCATATTGGGCACACAAGTCCACTGTCTGGCCACACCAAGCCAAAGTGGCTTAGCGATATCTGTCATGTCCACCAACCAATGTGCCCAGTGAACGTGTATTGACAGGGGATATCATGAGTCCTCACCGGTCAAGGCTGGCAGCAGAGTTGATGGAAATGCTAGTGTTTGTGAAAGTAGACCTGCCTTTGCTTGGGTTTCCAAATTTTCCCTGTGAATGGCAAGATGAATAAAAGCAATTGAAAGCCTTGCAGCAGCTCCATCTGCCTCCTATGCTCCAGATAATATCAGCACATGTACTTGACCTGAAATACTGTGCCAGTCTGTCCACTGTCCAGGCCATAAGTCCCAAGAACGTCCTGACCTCAAACGCTGTGCCTGTCTGAGTTCAGTTCTAGTATTTCTAATTTCAGTTTCATGTATTTGTGCATCACTTCTTTCCAGAATATTCTTTTTCCTGTTTAGCAACATTTGGAATGTAAGAACATAAAAAGAAAATTTAAGATGTTTGGAGCTAGCATATTTCATATGCTCAATAGTTTTCATGACCTTCATAATATGGGCCATTTTCCCTAAATCTTTCTTAGGTGCCTACTAGGGATGTGAATCGTTTTAGGACGATTAAAATTATCGTCCGATAATTTTAATATCGTCTTAAACCGTTATGGAACACAATACAATAGAGATTCTAACGATTTATCGTTATAAATCGTTAGAATCGTGAGCCGGCACACTAAAACCCCTAAAACCCACCCCCGACCCTTTAAATTAAATCCCCCACCCTCCCGAGCCCCCCCCCAAATGAGTTAAATAACCTGCGGGTCCAGCGGCGGTCCGGAACGGCAGCGGTCCGGAACGGGCTCCTGCTCCTGAATCTTGTTGTCTTCAGCCGGCGCCATTTTCCAAAATGGCGCCGAAAAATGGCGGCGGCCATAGACGAACACGATTGGACGGCAGGAGGTCCTTCCGGACCCCCGCTGGACTTTTGGCAAGTCTCGTGGGGGTCAGGAGGCCCCCCACAAGCTGGCCAAAAGTTCCTGGAGGTCCAGCGGGGGTCAGGGAGCGATTTCCCGCCGCGAATCGTTTTCGTACGGAAAATGGTGCCGGCAGGAGATCGACTGCAGGAGGTCGTTCAGCGAGGTGCCGGAACCCTCGCTGAACGACCTCCTGCAGTCGATCTCCTGCCGGCGCCATTTTCCGTACGAAAACGATTCGCGGCGGGAAATCGCTCCCTGACCCCCGCTGGACCTCCAGGAACTTTTGGCCAGCTTGTGGGGGGCCTCCTGACCCCCACGAGACTTGCCAAAAGTCCAGCGGGGGTCCGGAAGGACCTCCTGCCGTCCAATCGTGTTCGTCTATGGCCGCCGCCATTTTTCGGCGCCATTTTGGAAAATGGCGCCGGCTGAAGACAACAAGATTCAGGAGCAGGAGCCCGTTCCGGACCGCTGCCGTTCCGGACCGCCGCTGGACCCGCAGGTTATTTAACTCATTTGGGGGGGGTTCGGGAGGGTGGGGGATTTAATTTAAAGGGTCGGGGGTGGGTTTTAGGGGGTTTTAATGTGCCGGTTTTGCGATTTTTAGATTTTTAGATTTTTCATGATTTTTCACGATTTTTCACGATATTTTACCCCCCCAAACGGCAACAATACGATTCCCTCCCCCTCCCAGCCGAAATCGATCGTTAAGACGATCGAGGACACGATTCACATCCCTAGTGCCTACATTAATGTTTTTAGTACTATAGAAAACTGGTGGTAGTTGCACTCTACTTCATTGTCTGTGTTCCCATAGTTTGCAGAGGCACTGTGTAAACTACAAAGTCAACATAGGTTGATATTGTAGATTTGGACTTGAGTAGCAGTTTTCTTATTTCTGAGAGCTCTTCAAGTTCCTTTGTCATCAGCTTAAGTGCATAAGTACAGTTAATAACTTCTGGGTATTTACAAGGGCCTGACCTCAAACGCTGTGCCTGTCTGTCTAGGCCTTACGTCCCTACAAGGGTTTGATGTCTAATGCTGTGACTGTCCATCCAGGTCTTACTTCCCTACAAGGGCTTGACCTCTAATGCTGTGCCTGTCCATCCAGGCCTTACGTCCCTACAAGGGCTTGACCTCAAATTCTATGCCTGTCTGTCCAGGCCTTATGTCCCTACAAGGGCTTGACCTCTAATGCTGTGCCTGTTCATCCAGGCTTTACGTCCCTACAAGAGTCTGACCTCAAACGCTGTGCCTGTCCATCCAGGCCTTATGTCCCTACAAGGGCCTGACCTCTAATGCTTTTCCTGTCCATCCAGACCTTATGTCCCTACAAGAGCTTGTCCTCTAATGCTGTGCCTGTCCGTCCAGGCCTTGATGGCTGGTGCTCCACTCTAGGGGCGGGAATTTTGTAAAATTGCGAAGCCATAATGCATGATATCGCACAGTTTTAACTCCGAAAATATTGACACCTTTTTAATTAGTGTTAAGCTGTGCGATTTAATGCAATTTTTTTGCAAATTCTGTTTTGGGCATTTTTAGGGCCTGAGATGTGAGAGGGGATTGGAGAATTGGGGGAAGGGCCTGAGGGAGGGGATTAAGGGAAGGGTCTTAGATGTGGGGGGAGAGGAGAGGGAGAGATAGAGAGATAGATAAATAGAGAGAGAGAGAGAGAGAGAGAGAGAGAGAAAGCGAGACAGTCTCTGGGGGTGGCACCATAGTAAGCAGCTATTTATGCTACTTTAGGAGGCCCACCTAGTAACTCAAGGTGAGGTTTAGGTAGTTGTATAGGTGTTAGAGGCCACTTTGACATGCAGAGTCAGATGTACAAACAGAAGAGTACACTCTTATGAAGATTTGATGACTTTCAGAGTGAGGAAACTCACACAACAATGAGATTTGTACAATGTTCTCTCAACCTAGCTTGATGTTACCCAGGTAGAGAGTCCATGAAGCTAAATATAGCAAAATGATGAATCTAGGCCTTAGTTTATATCAAGTATTTTAATTTTTATATTACTAATAAAAATGGCTCTTGAGGTGCTTAGAATGGGTTTTTCTGGCTATGAGTAAGTATGTAACACCTGAGGAAGGTGGGAAAGAGAATAAGTATTATTTTAAAACATTTAGTTACTTTATTTAAGTTTTCTGTAGCAATTCATAATCATTTACTTGAATGGATTTTTCCCATATCCATTAAAATCAATGGGACTGAGATAAAAAAACAAGGTCCGTTGGTAAAAAAAGAAATAATCCAAAGTGAACATTCTGAAATCATTACCATGGAGACTTCATGACAATTCCATCATAATTAAGCTTTTACCTGATGCTAGGTGTAATCAGGTTCAACAAATTATAGGAATCATTTTTAAATTATCCTAATTTAGAAAAGTTTCAATGATCTGTAAATGTCCCTTATTGTTACGGTCGTGGACCCTTGGGTCGGCTGAGATGGTGGATGGAATCCTGTGGGAACCCACAGGAGGCGTCACAGCCGGGAGGTGGCGCTGAAGAGACTCTGAAGAGGACTTCACCACTGGAAGCCCGAGGTCCCCCCAGGAGGAGCCCGTAGGAACCTGGGCCTCTTGGACTTAGACGGGACCCTATGAGACCAAGGATCCGAGCAGCGTCCGGAGAGGTGGACGAAGGGGACGAAGGGGACGGCTGGGCCCAAGAGGCTGGAAGAGTCTTCACCCTCGGAATCCCACAGCTCCCCCGGGAGGAGCCCGTGAGAGCCCGAGCCGCTGGGACTTAAGAGAATCCTCTGGGCCAGCGGGTACCGGATACTGGAGATGGTGGAAGAAGCAGAAATCGGAGTCCAGGGCGAAGCCGGATCAGAAGCCAGAAGTCAGAGATCCAAACCAAAGCCAGGGGCGGAAGCTGTAGACAGAGTCATGGAACAGAGCTGGGTCAGAAGCCAGAAGTCAATAACAAAATCAGGAGCTGAAGCTGAAGATGTAATCAGAAGACAAAGCCAAGTCAGATGCCAGTAGTCAGAAGTCAATACCAAATCCAGGAGCGGAAGCCGAGGACGTAGTCAAGAACAAGCCAGGTCAGGAGCCAGAAGACAGGATGATCAGGACATACTGCAGCAACTAATAACTCAGGAAAACTGAGGAACCTCGTTGCAAGGCAAAGGCTTGACCAAGCTGCAGGGTTTAAATATCCTGCAGCATGTGATGTCATCTGGAGGCCGTCCCTTTGATTTCCCGCTCTGGCCCCTTTAAGAGCCGATCCCCCATGCCTAGGGGGCAGGGCCCAGCGTGTTGGGTCAGCGGCGTCTCCCTCATGAAGGGAGAGCCGCGTGGCAGCCATGCCGGGCCTGGACTGCAGAAGATGAGTCCGTGCGGGCCGGGCCGGCCCTGAGGTAGGAGGAGGGACCGGGGCACGGCCCGGTCCTGTAACACTTATGGTCTGTTTACTAGTAGCGGAGTATTTTTATAGGGATGATAAGGTATTTTATAGTATATTCAAATGGACTAAGAACTATTTTCAATTCTTTATTAAGATAGAGACATCATGGATCAAAAAAATACTAGCTGACAGTTTAGAACTTCAGAGTGAAAGAGACTGAAACTACACTGAGGGCACAGGTCCTGCGCTGCTAGAGTCATTATTTCAGGCCTAACTAAAGTGAAAAATACTCAATTTAGATAGGAAACACTTAAGTGTGTGTATGAATAAATGAAATATATCTTATTAACTTGAAGAAATCTTTTGAAAAAGGTAAGAAAGATAGTAGTTAAACATAAAACTTGACAATCCGTGTACTTATTGGTATAATTAGAGACTTGGGAGTGGAAGTTGATTGCAAGAAAATATAATAGTGTGTTACGGGACCGGGCCGTACCCTGGTCCCACCTACCTCGGGGCCAGCCCGGCCCGCACGGAGCTCTTCCCGGCCGCATAGGCCCAATCTCCAGCCTGCTGCGGCTCTCCCTCGAGCAGGGAGACGCCGTCAACCTGACGCGCTGGGCCCTGCCCCCTAGGCACGTGTGTGCGTGGGGGCTCGACCCTTAAAGGGGCCAGCGCGGGAAAATCCTAGGATGGCCTCCAGATGACGTCACACGCTGCAGGGTATTTAAACCCTGCAGCTTGATCAAGCCTCTGCCTTCAGAGAATCTAGTTGCTGCATAGGATCCGGGATCATCTCTACTGTCCTCTGTCTTGACCTGGCTTAGTCTCCTGACCATGGACCCAGCGGATCTTGCTGGCTTGAAAGACATCCCGGGTATTGCCCAGAGGCTGCAACAGCAGCAAGCTTGCCTCGACACTCTGATGGCAATGCTGCAGGGACTTGCCGACCTTGTTGGCGGAACCACGGCTGCCAGTCCTCCGGTACCTGGAGCTGGGACAGGCTCCGGATCTACAGCACCCATACAGATGCCAATGCCTTTGAGGTTTTCAGGAGATGCGAAGTTGTGCCGAGGCTTCCTAAACCCGTGTTATATCTGCTTCAACCTCCTTCCACTTCAGTTTCCAACAGACCGGGCCAAGACCAGCTTTATTATCTCTTTGCTGGACGGGAGACCCTGGCGTGGGCTTCCAACCTTTGGAAGCACCAGGACTCCCGCCTGGACAACCTGGTGCACTTCGTATCTGCCTTTAGGTGGGTCTTCGATGAGTCCTCCCGCAAATCCACTGCCGCATCCAAGCTGCTTCAGCTGCGTCAGGGTAATCGGCCCTTGGCAGAACATGCCGCAGACTTCCAAACACTTGCCACCAAATTGAAATGGGACAGTGATAGCCTGCATGGTATCTTTCTGGAGAGTCTCTCCCCGAGACTCCAGGATGAATTGGTGGCCAGGGACCTCCCTGACGACCTGAATAAACTTATCGATCTTGCGGGCCGTGTCGACCTCTGGATCCAGCGTCGGTTCCGAGAGAGGAGGCTGGCTCACAGACCTGGGAGTGCCGGAGTCACTTCTTCCCGAAGCAGGCACTCTCCTTCTGCTCCGCCAGGGTCTTCAGATCCCGAACACATGCAGGTGGGCCGGGGGCCTATCTCTCAAGAGGAAAGGAGAAGACGTCGGTCCCTGGGCCTATGCCTGTATTGCGCTGGCAAGGGCCATTTTCTTTCCCACTGTACTGAGCATCCGGGAAATGCTCGGACCTAGGGTCATCCGGGGAGCTAACCCTAGGTCACATCCGGTCTGCCTCCCCATGTACCATCCCGGTGACCTTACTCCTTCCCGAGGGAGAGTTCGAGACGCTGGCCCTGATTTACTCAGGAGCCGGGGGAAACGTCATCCTCAAGTATTTGGTCCAGCAACTCCAGATCACGGTTCAACCCCAATGACCCCCGCTTCGTGTCTCCTCTATTCAGGGATGACTTCTCCCAGGAACCATCGATACTTGCACCAGGCCTCTCACGCTACGCACTGGTATTTTACATATAGAGATTTCGTTCCTCGTCCTGGAGAGGTCCATGCACCCAGTCATCCTGGGACTACCTTGGCTGCAGAAGCACTCTCCCGTAATCTGTGGGGAAACCCTCTAGGTGGCATCCTGGGGGCCTTTGTGCTTCGGATCTTGCTTGACAGCTGTCCCGTGACCACAGATACCGCTTCTGTCGACATCATTGGCATTGCCGCCCCACTATCAGGACTACAGTGATGTTTTCTCCAAGGAGATAGCCGAGATTCTCCAAGAACACTGCCTATTCGACTGGGCAATCAACTTGCTTCCGGGTACCACCCCGCCTAGAGGATGGGTCTACCCATTATCCCTTCCCAAGACACAAGCCATGTCTGCATACACCCTGGAGAACCTGGACCGTGGGTTCATTCGACCATCTAACTCTCTGGCTGGAGCAGGTTTCTTCATCGTGGTGAAGAAGGACAGATCCCTCTGACCCTGCATTGACTACTGTGGCTTGAACAATATTAACCGGTGGGACCGGTACCCTCTGCCCTTGATCCCGGAACTTTTGGACAGACTACAGGGGCCCAAGGTGTTCACCAAGTTGGACCTTCATGGGGCGTATAACCTAGTGAGAATTCGGCTGGGAGACGAGTGGAAGACCGCTTTCAACACAAGGGATGGCCACTATGAGTACCGGGTCATGCCCTTCGGTCTCTGCAATGCCCCGGCAATGTTTCAGAACCTCATGAACGAGGTTCTACGAGAGATGTTACATACCTCGGTAATCGTTTACCTAGATGACGTGCTTATCTACTCCAAGGACCTGCAGACACACTGCCATGATGTCCGTCGAGTGTTACAGATGCTATGAGATAATCGGCTTTACGCCAAATTCAAGAAATACTTATTCGAACAGGAATCGTTACCCTTCCTAGAGTACATCGTATCCTCCACGGGGTTCCATATGGACCCAGAGAAGGTCAACGCCATCAAAGATTGGCCTCAGCCTGTGGGGGTCAAGGCGCTTCAGAGGTTCCTCGGGTTTGCCAACTTTTAACGGCAGTTTATCCCACACTATTCTCAGATGGTGGCACCACTGACGGCCCTTACCAAGAAGGGGTCAGACGCCAAAACCTGTCCGGTGACAGCCATACGAGCCTTTCAGGAACTGTAGGAGGCATTTCTCTGGAACACATGCCTCTGGCACCCCGATCCCCAACGACAGTTCTTCATGGAAGTTGACACCTCCGACATCGCTGTTGGGGGCCGTCCTAAGTCAATTATCTCCAGGAGGTAAGCTCTTACCCTGCTCCTACTTCTCATGAAAATTCTCGCCTGCAGAAAAGAACTATGGCATAGGGGATAAAGAATTGCTGGCCATCAAGCTGGTGTTTGAAGAGTTGTGCCAGTGGTTGGAGGGGGGCTCAACAACCGGTGGTTGTGTACACAGACCATAAAAACCTAGAATACCTAAGCCGTGCCCTGCAGCTTAATCCCTGGCAGGCCCGGTGGTCTCTCTTCTTCAGCCACTTTGACTTCCTCCTCCGCTACCGGCCGGCAGACAAAAACATCCGGGCTGACACCCTCTCTCGTATAGCGGAGATGGAGGACATCCCTAATCCACCATAGTATATCCTTGACCTGGCCAAGGTGCTCCTCGCGGCCTCTGACACAGTCCCGATGGGGAAGACTGTAGTGCCCCTCCACCTGCGAAGGAAGGTCCTCTCCTGGTCATCCGGGAGTAGCCAGGACCCAGGAGTTACTCTCGGAGTATTACTGGTGGCCTCAGTTTAAGAGGGCTGTCCGTCTCTACGTTAACTCCTGCCCGATCTGCACCCAACAGAAGACTCCCACCGGCCGCCCCTGGGGTCTTCTCCAGCCTCTCCCTGTTCCCACAGAACTGTGGACCCACTTATCCACGGACATCATTGTGGATCTGCCTGCTTCAGAGAGGAAAACAGTGATATGGGTTACCATAGATAGATTCTCAAAGATGGCTCACTTTGTGCCTCTCACCAAACTGCCCTCAGCACCTGAACTGGCGAACTTGTTTATGCAGCATATCTTTCACCTTCATGGGCTCCCCCTACACATCACCTCGGATAGGGGCTCTCAGTTTACGGCAAAGTATTGGCGGACGCTTTGTGAAAAGTTTGGGGTCCAACTAGGCTTCACAACCGCCTTCCATCCCCAAGCCAACGGTCAAGTAGAACGCATAAACCGGACCTTGAAGACGTTCCTCCATTCGTTCGTAGGAGACCTGCAAAATGACTGGGTTGCTCTGCTCCCGTGGGCAGAGTTTTCTTACAATCACCACAAGCACTCCACCACCGGCAAGTCTCCCTTTTACACGCTTTATGGCAGATGCCTACGGCCTCCTTTGTCACTACTGGTAGAAGTACTGCCTCCAGCCGTACAGACCACCGCCCGACTGTTACATCAGATCTGGAGATCCACCAGGGAGAGACTCCAGCACACGGCGGTTACTATGAATAGAATTGCGGACCGCCAGCGACGGCCAGCTCCAGTGTTCCTTCCTGGGGAGAAGGTATGGTTAAGTACCAAACACCTCCGCTTACGGCTTCCTTCGATGCGTTTGGCTCCCAGGTACATTGGCCCCTTCTCGGTCAAAGATAGGATAGGGGCAGTCTCCTACCGCCTCTGTCTCCCGCACACGCTCAGGGTCTACAACGTCTTCCACGTTTCCTTGTTGAAGCCCTTGGTTCTCTCTCCCTACCACAAGAAGTCGCCCACTCCAGCCACGCCTGAGGCGCAGGAGGACATGTTCTATCAGATTAAAGAAGTACTTGACGTACCATTCCACCTCCGGCGTTGGGAGTACCTCCTTTCCTGGGAGGGTTATGGCCCTGAAAAGAATTCCTGGGAGCCAGCCACCAATATCTTGGACAAAGGACTTCTTCACCAATTCCATCTGGATCATCTGGGTAAAACCAGCCCCCCAGGGAGGGGGCGTAGGAGGGGGGGTACTGTTACGGGACCGGACCGTGCCCCTGTCCCTCCTCCTATCTCGGGGCTGGCCCGGCCCGCACGGAGCTCTTCCCTGCCGCATAGGCGCAATCTCCAGCCTGCCGCAGCTCTCCCTCGAGCAGGGAGATGCTGTCAACCTGATGTGCTGGGCCCCGCCCCCTAGGCATGCGCGCACGCGGGGGCTCGACCCTTAAAGGGGCCAGTGTGGGAAAATCCTAGGGTGGCCTCCGGATGACGTCACACGCTGTAGGGTATTTAAACCCTACAACTCGATCAAGTCTTTGCCTTGCAACGAGGTTCCCTCTGTCTTCAGAGCATCTAGTTGCTGCATAGGTTCCAGGATCATCTCTACTGTCCTCTGGCTTGACCTGGCTTCGTCTCCTGACCTGTCTTCAGCTTTTGCCCCTAGGTTTTGGTATCTATGTCTGACTTCTAGCTTCTGACCCGATTCCGTCCCACGACTTCGTCTCCAGCTTCTGCTCCTGGTTTGGTATTGACTTCTGAACTCTGGCTTCCAACCCGGCTCCATCCACAACTCCGTCTTCTGCTTTATCCCTGGCTTTGGTTTGGAACTCTGACTCTTGGCTTTTGACCCGGCTTCGCTCCTGGACTTTGACTTCCATTTCTTCTTCCTCACCTCTGGTATCTGGTACTTTCTGGCTCAGAGGATTTTCCTAAGTCCAGCGGCTCAGGCTCTCATGGGCTCCTCCCGGGGGAGCCACGGGCTTCCAAGGGTGAAGTCTCTTCAAGTACCTGAGCCCAGCCATCCTTCATCCATCTCTTTGACCACAGTCCGGACCCTTGGCCGCATAGTGTCCCACCTAAGTCCAAGAGGTCCGGATCCCTACGGGCTCCTCCTGGGGGGACCGCGGACTTCCAGTGGTGAAGCCTCTTCCGAGCCTCTTCAGTGCCACCTCCCGGTTGAGACACTCGCTGTGGGCCTCCATAGCCTACCATCGACTGTTTCAGCTGGCCCAAGGGTCCACAACCATAACATTATGCTAAAGATTAAAGAGAAATTATAATTATTGATTTAATTAAACCAATATATTTCAGGCTTATCTTTTTCCTGTAAATAAAGGATAAATAAAGGATTTAGAATAACCTATCATGCTGGCCTTTTATTATAAATAAAGGAGAAGGGGACAAATACAAATATAATCCAGCTGTTACTCAATCCATGAACATTAAAAAGAATTGTTGTCAAAGGAAATGCAGTAGGTATATGAATGCTCAAAAGTAATAAAGTCTGAAAAATTACTTGTTAAAATAAAAGCCTCTAGATTGAAATCCATGATTGTGAATATACTTTATATTGGCACAACTTTCATCAGGTTAATGAAATTGAAAAACTGACAAAACTGATAAAACTATTGTGAGAAACAAGATAGAGAGAGTGTATATGAATAAATATAAGAAAGTATTAGTGACCATTGTCTTAGGAACTACCTCATCTGAATTAGTACACAATAGTTTAAAGGCACATTTGTTTGTAGCTCCCTCTCAGTATTTTAAATAGGGACTTGAATTATCATTTATTTTATTTAGTTAGTACTTTAGTTCACTAAGATGTCTGGACGTGCACTCAGCATACACTTAGAATATGAAAGACAATTTAGCACAAGGCAATTAGTTTCTCATTCTGAGTTTCAAAATCAATTTAGTAGGTTTCCTAGTAAAGATGTCCAGTTCGAGAGTAGAGGACTACAATAACGAATGCAAACAGCGTTCCCCAGCTTTTCACTCAAAGCATTCAAAGCAACCCATCATCCTGTTCTGGTTTTCTCGATCTCTATCAGTGAGTCGTAGCCCAACCCCCAAGCAGCTGCTGCAAGGGATTTACTATCTAAGTGCACACCAACAGTAGCAAATTCAGAGACAGCCACACTAGAAGTGTGGAGAAGAGATGACTGAGAAGACTGAGGGTGGATATGATAGAGGTCTACAAAATCATGAAAGGACTTGAACAAGTTAATGTAAATCAGTTATTTACTCTCTCAGATAATAGAAGGACTAGGGAGCACTCCATGAAGTTAGCAAGTAGCTCATTTAAAACAAATCAAAGAAAATTATTTTTCACTCAGTGCATAATTAAGCTCTGGAATTCATTGTCAGAGGATGTGGTTACAGCAGTTAGTGTAATTGGATTTAAAAAAGGTTTGAATAAGTTCCTAGAGGATAAATCCATAAACTGATATGATGGTAATTAATAAGCAATAGTAGCTTGTGATCTATCTAATGTTTGGGTACTTGCCAGGTAGTTGTGACTTGGATTGGCCTCTGTTGGAAACAGGATACTGGGCTTGATGGACCCTTGGTCTGAGCCAGTATAGCATATCTTATTTTATGTTCTATAGAAATACTTACCTGAATCCATATTGTCTTTGGAGAGACTTCTCTGAAATTGTGTAAGAGATTAAACACAAAGAATCAATTCCTAATTGAAAGTCAAAATATATTACCCAATAATAATAAGTGAAGTTCAAGGTACAAAAGATATATTTATCTGAAAATAGTTCTTTACATTTCATTGAGAACTGGTTCCTGTTACTTAATTGTTCCAGTATCCTATTCTGCAAAAAAAAATAGACAGAAATCATGAATGTATATTCTTGTCATTTGTTTTGCATGAATACTTTTTGTTGCTATTGAATTTAATCATCAAATGTTATATATCATATATCCATCAATATTTAAAGCTGAATTTTACTATCATCTGCCAGTTCAGCTCTCCAGAAATAAAATATCATTTACTATCAAGAAGTTTCTTATTTCTGTAATGCTTTTTTTTAAATTTATTTATTTTGCTGTGAATCAATGGTGTGGTAACATCTGAAGAACTGTACCAATCTCTAATTAATAAAGTGAAATCCTTTCAGCCTTACACCCTCCAGCTACCACGTGACTGTGCTGCATAACAGTTCCGCACTCAGGGAATCCGCACAAATTATTAATAATAAATAATTACCCAGCTTAGTGGCAGCTGCTAAATGCAGCCAAATATTCAGGCAGTGCAACTTTGCCAAGTAAGTCTGAACTTATCTGGCTAAGTGGCACTGAATATTGTCCTCTCTGTGTGTGCAGTATCTCAGCAAAGCAGATAAAATGTAGACCCCCATCCTAGTTTTCATTTATAGCCCTAGTCTTTTCTCAAATTCCCTTCAGTTTTAAGAGCTCAAAATGCAACCACCCTCTCCTCCCAGCAACAGAGAAATGAGCTGAAATGGTGCTTGGCTCAACTTTCTTATACTTTCAGTGTAAAGCAAAAAGAAGAGGTCACTGTAAATCAGTTAGGATAGGCTGGTTAAAAAATGCTTCTCCTTGATTAGCCCTGCTTCCTAGCTTGTTCTCTCGCCCTGACATGCCGGCTCTGGTCAGTCGAGGGTCAGGTGTGACATCACTGGTTACTAGCTGCTTTCATGAGAAAAAGCTCTCCTCTTGCCCCATAGACTTTAACAGGAGTTGAAAATGAATGCAATTTACAATTTCCATTATCATTTTCAACAAACCAAAACAAATCTGCCTGATTCAGATTCCTTACTCATTCAGATTCCTTTCTCATTTTAAACAAATGCACATCTCTACTGTGTTTTTTGTTGCCAAAAGATATAGTGAAAGCAGTTAGCATACCTAGATTTAAAAAGGTTTAGACAAATTCCTGGAGAAAATGTCCATAAACCATTATTAGTAAACCATTATTAGCTATGAACACTTGAGAAAATGCCATTGCTTATCCCTGGTTATGAGCAGGAAGGATCTGTTCTATGGAATCCTGCTGGCTACTTGTGACCTGTTTGCGGATTATACTAAGATCTGCAACAGAGTGGACATGCTGGAAGGAGTAAAGAGAATGAGTTGTGATTTGAGGAAGATTGAATAGTGGTCAAAGATATGACAGCTGGGATTCAATGCCAACAAGTGCAGAGTCATGCATTTGGGTACGGTAATCCAAAAGAGTTGTATATGATGGGAGTTGAAAGGCTGTTGTGCACGGAGCAAGAGAGGGACCTTGGGGTGATAGTATCTAGTGATCTGAAGATGGTAAAACAATGTAACAAGGTGATAGCAAAAGCCAGAATGCTGGGCTGCATAGAGAGAGGATTAACTACTAAAAAAAAAGGAAGTGATAATCCCCATGTACAGTCATTGGTGAGGCCTCACCTGGAGTATTGTGTTCAGTTCTGGAGACCGTATCTCAAAAGGGACAGTAGCAGGATGGAGGCAGTCCAGAGAAGGGCAACAAAAATGGTAGGGGGTCTCCATCAAATGACTTATGAGAAGAGGTTGAAGGATCTAAATATTAGGGATGTGCAGCCGGAAAGTATACGTTGGATTCGGGATGCATATTCGTCGGGGCCCAGATACGTTGCATTCGGTCAAGGGGGGGAAGCCCGATCTGTTAATACCTTGAATTTGACATTTTTTCCCTTTAAATTTAATTAACTACAACCCCCCACCCTCCTGACCCCCCCAAGACTCTCCTATAGTCCTTGGTGGTCCAGCGGGGTCCTGGATCGATCTCCTGCACTTGCACTGTCAGCTTCCGGTATTCAAAATGGTGCCAATAGCCTTTGACTTTACTATGTCACAGGAGCTACTGGTGCCATTGGTCGGCCCCTGTCACATGGTAGGAGCAACGGATGGCTGGCACCATCTTGTGCTCCTACCATGTGACAGGGGCCGACCAATGGCACCGGTAGCCTCTGTGACATAGTAAGAGCAAAGGCTATCGGCCCATTTTGAATACTGGCAGCCGATGGCACGAGTGCAGGAGATGATTCAGGACCCCCGCTGGACCACCAGGGACTTTAGGCAAGTCTTGGGGGGGTCAGGAGGTTGGGGGATTTATTCATTCAGGATTTGTTGCATTCGTGGGGGTTCACCATATGTTTCATTAACCCACAAATGCAACAAATAGGGACCTATATGTTGTGAATTGCGCATTCGTTCACAACGAATGCACATCCCTTCTAAATATGTATATCCTGGAGGAGAGGAGGTACAGGGGAGATATGATACAGACCTTCAGATACTTGAAAGGTTTTAATGATGCACAATCAACAAATCTTTTCCATTGGAAAGAAATCAGTAGAACTAGGGGTCACGTAATGAAACTCCAGGGAGGACAACTCAGAACCAACGCCAAGAAATACTTCTTCACAGAGGGTGGCGGATGTCTAGAATGCCCTTCCGGAGGAGGTGATGAAAACAAAAATGGTACAAGATTTCAAAGGGGCATGGGATAAATACTGTGGATCCCTAAAGGGTAGAGGATAGAATTGAAGAAATGAGTGTATGGGGGTAACTTGCTGAGTGGTGGTTACTGCCCTTAATCAATAACCCTTCATACTGTTGATGCAACTCCATCATTGCTCTCTGCTTCAACGGCAGGAGATAAAGGAGAATTGGACTCAATCAGCAACCAGCAAGTGCTCTGACTTTGAAGGTTTGTGAAACTGAAAAGTATAGGGGTGACTTGTATGGCTCGGCAGAGATTACAAAAGATTGCTGGGCAGACTGGATGGACTTTTGGTCCTTTTCTGCCATCATTTTCAATATTTCTATGTTTCTATGACCTGGATTGGCTGCTCTTGGGAACAAGATGCTGGGCTTAATGTACCTTTGGTCTGATCCAGTATGACATTTCTTATGTAATTCTATCTGAGCAGAATTCAATATATCCAATTCAGAGGGTTCCTGGATCAGCACAAATGTCATTTTAGTGATTCCTTTCTGGAAGGAAGGCCATGATTGTAATTGAAGACAAGATGGCCACATCACCCAGATCAACCCTGAGAGCTTGATCCAGTGCTGGTTTTGCTGCCTTTGCATCTATGAGCTGATAATTCCAATTTTTCTAAACCTGCCTTTTCTGGGATCCATAGATGCAATGGAGAAAACCAGAACTGGACCAGTTTCTCAGGTTTGATCTAGGCCTGGTGACAACTATAGGAGGGAGTTGGTGCAATACAGTAACCTCTCCTCCTACGTGATGGGAATATTTTTTTCAATTCTCAATTTTTTTTCACCCCAGTACATCATTTCATCACAGCTGATAGGAATACCCACTCTTTCAAGACCAACATGATAAATATCTGTATTATTTATCTTTGCTTATTTATTGAAAAGGATTTCTTAACTGCCTCCCTGGTCCAGATATGAGTATCAGCAAACAACGTAATCAAATTATCATTTTTAAATATCTTGTTTTGTGCATTAAAATGTTATTTTTTATTAAATTTAACACTTTATGTGAGTAAAAAATAATCACAGGGTTATTCATGTATTCATACTGGAAAGGTTATGTTTTATAATATTTATATTTGTCCACTGGAAATAAAAAAAAAATGTCATTTATAGACCAAGCCATTACACAGCGGGAGAAAAGCTTACAGTACAATGTGTGGACCACTACAGTTTGTTTGCAGAGCCCAAAATATACAAAACATGAAATCCTTTAATACATTACATGCCCTGAAATTTCATGCATTCATTCGTTGTATTTGATCTTTTGTAACATAGTGAAATACAAAGAATGAACTCAGACATTTTGTTCTAAGCACTTCTCTGCTAATTTAACAGTTGACAGTTTAATTGCATTTATTATATTTGGCACACAGGATAACATTTTCAGTAGATACACAATACTTTTCATTTCGATCTGGACATTTTCCTCCTCCGCCTTTCGGCTTCCATCTCATTTAGAACCAGCCATTCTTTGGGTTCAGAGCCACAAGCCTTCCTTCACAACCGCTCAGGGCTTCTTTGCATTTTATACTGTCTCAGCTGCCTTCCTCTCTAGCATAGCCACAGTAGCAACAGTCCTTGGAAGCAATACAATACATTGGCTCCTTCTTGCAGTTCGTCTGCGCCCTGAGTCTGGCCGCTTGGCATCGTCGCTGTGGGATGACTGAGAAATTCCTACCAGCCCAGGGTCTGTGAACACTGCTGCTAAACAGCTTTTAGCCTCTGCCTACCTGTGGAGCAGAGTGCGGGTTTAGCAACTGAGCTCAGGGCTTCAGTGAACTACCAGGCAGGCTCTATATACAGTACATATGGCTGTACTCAAAATAGTTTTTCCAGAGACATGGCACTTTGGAAAATAGGGGCATTTTCATGGGACAAATCCATGAAAAACTGTACTTCGCATTTTACTCATCTCGTAAGTTGCCAGAACTGTCCATAGCAAATTCCCAAAAAAAGGCAGAAAACAGTAGGCTGAACGAGAATAGAACTAGATGGGGAATGTACAGGGAGAAAAAGACTTTAAACATTGAATTTGCTTCATACTGGGTTTATACCATTTTTTAAGCCTATTCCCTTCCTTCACCCATGTCATTGGTCTCTTCAAAGGAATGAAATGCTTTATCTTCTTGACAGAACAAATTGACTGGAAAATTGCATCAACCCCTCAGCAGATGTTCTTTCCCACACTGCTCAGAAATGTCTCCCCATTATGTAGTGCTTCAGGACCCATGCAGGGCTCAACGGGGGGATGCAGTTACCTGAAAAGCTTCCAGACAGATGCGATGGGTGCCGACTGTCCTCTTGTCGTCTCAAACCAGGTGACATGATTGAATCACACTGTACTTCTGATCTGCAGTTTACCTACTAGAGAGAATTCCGTCTAGGTATAAAGTTCAGGGTATTATATTTGTTATGCAAATCGACCTGATTCTTATTTTCTTCTTCGCAAGTGCAAAATCACGGGGCATACTTCAATGCATTCACTTTACCGTAATGAATAGGTTTTGAAGTCAAAGCTGTCAGGCAACAAACAACAGGAAAAAATAAAGCAATTCTGGCTTCCAGTTCCCCGCAACATATCATAGCTGCCTGGCATACTAATCTGTGCAAATCAGATGGTATCTTCAAAATTATAATGCGCACCAGTGAGCTAAGCATCTGTATAACAGTAAGGTTTGTCATCCATCATTCTGTGAACAGCATTAGGTAACTCACTGTCACTTAGTGCCAGGTGACATCCATCGAGATTGTCTGCTTGTCACCCTGACAGAATGGTTGCTACTTGTCTTTGATCCATTTTGTTATTATTTTTACTTTTTAGCTTTAGATAATGTGCAAGATCTTGGGTCACACTCCTGCATGGCACCCGGAAAAATGTATGGCCAAAGATATTTTGAAATGTTGGCAAAAACACAAATTCATATTATCTGTTTAAAAAAGGCAGTCAAGAGGCTTCACATGTGTTTAAAACATTGAATAAACTCCCTTTATTCAGGGCTGTAGGCTGCCTCACTTTCTGTCAGCTTCAGTAATATATGCATGAGGTTCTCTAAGGCAGGGGGGCTCAAACTGGTCCTATGCCCCCCCCCTCCCCAGCCAGGCAAGTTTTCAGGAGATCCCTAATGATATGAATGAGATGTATTTGCATGCACTAACTCCTGTTTAAGCAAATATTTTTCATGCATATTCATTAGGGATCTCCTGAAAACCTGACTGGCTGAGGGGGGGCATAGGATTGGTTTGAGCAACCCTGCTCTAAGGAACAGACAAGCAAAGAGATATGGTCCAGCTTAAAACGTTTATGTAAGAGAACTAGGCAGCTCATCTTAACTGGAAAAGCGAAAGTGGCAGTCTAAGGAGGAAAAGTAATTTTTATAGGCTTATAAACAGGCGAGAGAGAGATCCTGGAGGAGAGAAGATGCTTTGTCAGGAAAGAGAGACTCTCAAACACCACCCATAGAAACCTTAACTGCCTGGGGATGAGGATTAGAGCCATACCAGGCATAGAACCCTGATGAGTAGGAGAGGACTGCTGTGTTAAGCATGGCCAGTTGGGCCCAGGACTGAATATTGTTAGAAGGGGGGAGAAGGAAGGTGTGCTGAGTTGTCCTGTGTTCTGCAAAAGGAAAAGAAAATGCTGTACTTGGGCCAAGTCCACTTTTTGGGACACTCTTTTTTAAAGAGACAACCCTTATATCAAATCAGACCAATATGCCAAGTGGCCATTAGGGATGTGAATCGTTTTTGAACGATTAAAATTATCGTCAGATAATTTTAAAATCGTCCAAAATCGTTAGATATGTGATACAATACAAATGCCCCCAATTTATCGTCAGGGGCATTTGTATTGTATCGTTAAATAGGGCGCGGGAAAACCGGCACACCAAAAAAACCCTAAAACCCACCCGAACCTTTAAAACAAATCCCCCACCCTCCCGAACCCCCCCAAAATGTTTTAAATTACCTGGGGTCCAGTGGGGGGGTCCCGACGTGATCTCCTCCCGCTCTCTGGCCACCACTGCATTGAGAAATGGTGCCGGTGGCCCTTTGCCCTTATCATGTGACAGGGCAAAGGTAGCGCCGGCGTCATTTTGTTTCCTGGCTCCCGACGTCACGCGTGCGGGAGATCGCCCCCGGACCCCCGCTGGACCCCCAGAGACTTTTGGCCAGCTTGGGGGGGCCTCCTGACCCCCACAAGACTTGCCAAAAGTCCAGCGGGGGTCCGGGAGCGACCTCCTGCACGCGGGCCGTATTGCCAATCTTCAAAATGGCGCCGGCGCTACCTTTGCTCTCACTATGTCATACGGGCGACGGTCGCCCATATGACATAGTGAGGGCAAATGTAGCGCCGGCGCCATTGGCAATACGGGAGCGTATTGCCAATGGCGCCGGCGCCAAAAACATATTTGCATAACAAATATAATACCCTGAACTTTATACCTAGACGGAATTCTCTCTAGTAGTTAAACTGCAGATCAGAAGTACAGTGTGATTCAATCATGTCACCTGGTTTGAGACGACAAGAGGACAGTCGGCACCCATCGCATCTATCTGGAATGTCATATGGCTGGTATGTCATACGGCTGGTATGTCATATGGCTGGTATACTACATCCATATGTAGTATACCAGCCTAAGGACTGGTATACTACATATGGAAGAGATTTCTCTTCACGTCATTGACAAAGCCATTCATCCGGTCATTTTAGGAATGCCTTGGCTCCAAAAACATTCCCCTGCGATCAACTGGGAAACACTTCAGTTAACCAAATGGAGCTCACATTGTCAACAGCAATGCCTTCTTCCAGTGACAGTTCCTCTTACTATATATCTTGCTACCACCTCAGGAGACCTCCCTTCACAATATGCCAGTTTTGCTGATGTATTTTCAAAAGAAAATGCAGAAATTCTTCCTGAACATAGACAATTTGATTGTGCCATCAACCTGCTTCCTGGGTCCATACCTCCTTGGGGAAGGGTATATCCGCTATCTCTCCCTGAAACTCAGGCCATGGCCCAATATATCCAGGAGAATTTAGACCGGGGATTCATTTGCCCATCTACTTCACCAGCTGGAGCTGGTTTTTTCTTCGTGGCCAAGAAAGATGGCACACTACGGCCTTGTATAGATTTTCGAGGATTAAATGCCATAACCAGGAAAGATTGCTACCCATTGCCTCTCATTCCTTAATTACTGGACCGGTTACAGGGCGCCCAAGTGTTTACAAAACTTGATCTATGAGGGGCATATAACTTAGTTCGCATCAGGCCGGGTGACGAATGGAAGACTGCGTTTAATACTCGGGATGGACATTTTGAATATTTAGTAATGCCTTTTGGACTGTGTAATGCACCTGCAGTCTTTCAGTCCATGATGAATGAAATTTTTCGGGATCTATTATATAATAAAGTAGTAGTCTATCTGGATGATGTGTGGATATTCTCCCGAGATCTGCAATCTCACCGCGGTAATGTCCAACAAGTACTGCAACGTTTGCGAGCCCACAAGCTCTATGTAAAATTGGAAAAATGCATTTTTGAAGCGGAGTCCTTGCCTTTTATAGGATACATTTTCTCCAATACCGGGTTCCAAATGAATCCAGATAAAGTGGCCTGCATCCGGGAATGGCCCCAGCCTTCTGGTCTGCGCTCCCTACAACGATTTTTGGGTTTTGCCAATTTTTATAGACACTTCATTCCTCATTACTCTCAATTAGTTGCTCCATTGACCGCACTAACTCGCAAAAGAGCCAATACCAGATAGTGGTCTGTGGAGACGTTGGATGCTTTTTCCTGGCTTAAGAAGGCCTTCCTTTCTGAAAACTTCCTTTCCACCCGGATCCCGCACGTCCTTTTGTCTTGGACGTAGATGCCTCTTCCACTGCCGTTGGGGCTGTCGGGTCAAATTTCCACTAAGGGGGTTTTTCACCCCTGTTCCTATTTATCTCGTAAATTTTCCCCAGCTGAAAAAGGATAAGGTATCAGAGATAAGGAGCTCCTGGCTATAAAACTAGCTTTTGAGGCCTGGGGACAATGGTTGGAGGGAGCTCAATACACTATTATGGTCTATACTGACCATAAGAATCTAGAACATGTCTGCCAAGACCAACGTCTAAACCCCCGTCAAGCTCGCTGATCCTTATTTTTTAACTGTTTTGATTTCCTGGTGAATTACAGGCCAGCCACCAAAAATGTCAGAGCAGACGCTCTCTCTTGCGCTTCTGAGGCAGAAGATCTTCCAGACCTACCGAGGTTCATTATCGACCCAGCACAAATCCTGATGGCCACTACCCATGTAGTTCCCCCAGGGAAGACTGTCATTACAACCAGGTTACGACAACGCTTGTTGAAATGGGGCCATGATTCTAAAGTAGCAGGACACCCAGGCGAGCTCGAACTTTTTCACTCCTCAGAAGATATTATTGTTGGCCACAGATGTACCAGGATGTGAAAGCCTACGTAGACTCGTGCCCAACCTGTGCCCGGCATAAAACTCCAGTTGGACATCCTTGGGGCTTATTACAACCTCTGCCGGCACCCAAGGAGCATTGGACTCATATTGCCAAGGATTTTGTGGTGGAATTACCTGCTTCCAATGGTAATCGAGTAATTTGGGTGGTCATTGACTGTTTTTCTAAAATGGCCCACTTTATCGCTCTCCCAACACTACCTTCTGCTCCAAAATTGGTCAAATTGTTTACAAAACACATTTTTCGATTATATGGACTACCTCACTATATTGTGTCCGATCGTAGTACCCAGTTCATGGCCAAATATTGGCGGTCTTTGTGCAACAAATTTGGGATTAAACTGGATTTTACTACAGCTTACCACCCCCAGGCCAATGAACAAACCAAACGAACTAACCGCACCTTAAAAACTTTTTAAAGAGATTTTGTGAATGAAATACAGGATGATTGGGCCGACCTTCTCCCATGGGCAGAATTCTCCCATAACAGTCATGCCAACGCAGCTACGGGATCCTCCCCCTTTCTCTGTGTCTATTAAACTGGATTAAACTGGATTTTACTACAGCTTACCACCCCCAGGCCAATGAACAAACCAAACGAACTAACCGCACCTTAAAAACTTTTTAAAGAGATTTTGTGAATGAAATACAGGATGATTGGGCCGACCTTCTCCCATGGGCAGAATTCTCCCATAACAGTCATGCCAACGCAGCTACGGGATCCTCCCCCTTTCTCTGTGTCTATGAGAGACAAACACTCCCTCCCCTTCCAATACCATTATCCGTGCCATCCCCTGCTGCTCAGATGACAGCACAGGATCTCCATGCACTATGGACTCAGATTGAAACCATGATCAGCAAAGCTGCCCAGAGAACAAAGAATACTACAGACAAGCATTGGTGGCCAGCAGCTCACCTTAAGGTTGGAGAAAGGTTTGGCTTAGCACTCGCAATCTACGTCTACATGCTCCTTCCATGAGGCTTGCCCCTCGCTATGTGGGTCCTTTTCCAATATTGAGACAGGTCACTCCTGTCACCTATCAACTACATCGTCCTCCATCATTTAAAATCCATAATGTTTTCCATGTTTTGCTTTTGAAACCAGTGATACTGTCATGGCCTGCACGAAAACCGCCCACTCCCCAGGAAAACTCCACGAAGGAGGAGGAGACGTACCAAGTCAGAGAGATCCTGAATGTCCGCCGTCATAAGAGACATTGGGAATATCTCATAGCTTGGGAGGGGTATGACCCGGAGGAAGATTCATGGGAGCCCATGAAGAATATACTCAACAAAACACTCCTTGTGGATTTTCATGCCAATCACCCGGAGAAACCTAGGCTTCCTGAAAGGGGTCTTAAAGGAGGGGGTACTGTTGTGATCGGCGGGGGCCGACCCCCACGGACGACCACACCTACCGGCAGTGGCAGAGGTGGGTCTCTTCAGTACTCTCTGCGTGGTCCTCATCATTGGCTAAGGCAGCAGAGAGCCAGCAGCATGGCTCCCGATGAAGCAAGGCCGCTACAGGAGCCCATCCCCATAGCGGTGAAGGAGAAAACCCGACCCCGACGGTACAAGGCTGCTACGGCAGCCCATCCCCGTAGCGGTGAAAAGGAAAACCCGACCCCAACGGTGCAAGGCCACTACGGGAGCCCATCCTCGTAGTGGTGAAGAGGAAAACCCGACCCCAACGGTGCAAGGCTGTGTGGGAGCCCATCCCCGTAGCGATGAAGAGGAAAATCCGATCCCGACGGTGTAAGGGGTGCAAGGCCACTACGGGAGCCCATCCCTGTAGTGATGAAGAGGAAAACCCGACCCCTAGCAGCGAAAAGGAAACCCGACCCCCGACTGAGGTGCCCATTCCTGTGGCGCCGAAAAAAGAATGCCCGCCACATTAAAGCCGCGGCAGAACTGGAGCCCATCCCTGCAGTGAAGGAAGAAGTTGTTTTTGGTGAGAGCTGGTGTGTCTGTATGTGAATGGATGCATGGGTGAGAGCTTGTGTCTGTGGGTATGAATGGATGCATGGGTGAGAGCTTATGTCTGAGGGTGTGAATGGGTGCTTGGGTGAGAGCTTTAGTCTGTGGGTGTGAATGGATGCATGAGTGAGAACTTGTATCTGTGAATGGATGCATGGTTGAGAGCTTGTGTCTGTGAATGGATGCATAGTTGAGAGCTTGTGTCTGAGGTTGTGAATGGGTGCCTAAGTGAGAGCTTATGTCTGTGGGTGTGATGGATGCATGGGTGAGAGCTTGTGTCTGTAGGTGTGAATGGGTGAGAGCTTGTGTGTGTGGGTGTGAATGGGTGAGAGCTTGTGTGTGTGGGTGTGAATGGAAGCCTGGATGAGAGCTGGTGTGAATGGGTGCTTGGGTGAGAGCTTGTGGGTGTGAATGGAAGCCTGGGTGAGAGCTTGTGGGTGTGAATGGGTGCTTGGGTGAGAGCTAGTGTGTGTGTGTGTGTGTGAATGGAAGCCTGGATGAGAGTTGGTGTGAATGTGTGCCTGGGTGAGAGCTTGTATCTGAGGTTGTGAATGGGTGCATGGGTGAGAGCTTGTGTCTGTGGGTGTGAATGGATGAGAGCTTGTGTGGGTGTGAATGGAAGCCTGGATGAGCGCTGATGTGCATGGTTGCTTGGGTGAGAGCTTGTGTGTGTGGGTGTGAATGGAAGCCTGGGTGAGAGCTTGTGTCTGTAGCTGTGAATGGGTGAGAGCTTGTGTGTGTGGGTGTGAATGGGTGAAAGCTTGTGTGTGTGGGGTATGAATGGGTGAGGGCTTGTGTGCGGGGGTGTGAATGAGTGAGAGCTTGTGTGTGGGGGTGTGAACGGGTGAGAGCTTGTATGTGGGGGTGTGAATGGGTGCTTGGGTGAGAGCTTGTGTGTTAGGGGGGGGGGGGGGTGAGAGCTTTTGTGTGTGATTGAGAGAGCAAGACTGGTCAGGAAGGTGATGTGTTTCTGTGTGAGAGAGAGAGACTGGTCAGGAAGATGACTGGTGTGAAAGAGACCGAGACTGGTCGTGGGGTCTAATTGGGGGTGTGTGTTGTGAATGACTGATTGTGGGCGCTAAGGAAGAAGATTGAGGACAGAGCTTCAGCAGCCCTTGCTGTTTCTGGTGAGTGCTATTGGCCTGGAAGGGAAAGGAGTAGGAGAGTTGCTGGAGAGGGTAAGTAAAGGTGGCTTTTTAAATTTATTTTTCTTGATTGACTGCCATTTTTATTTAGTGGGTATTATGTGATGTCTACTGTTTTGAAATATTTTATTGATATTTGGACATGTTTTAATAATTTTTATGAGTGTTTAATTGAATATTATTCTGTTCAGCGGCTGTTTTATAACATTTTTGGTATAACTTTACAATTATTTCTGTGTGGGGCTCTGTAGCAGCTTGGCTTTTTCTGTTTTCCCAATAGGAAATGTATTAGTGTTTAGGGCCTGGTTTAATAATTGTAGTGTTGCCTTTTCACGGGTTGTTACTGTTTGTGTATGTTCCATAATACAGGTGTAACTTTGTGCGGGTTAGTTTGTGTGCATTATTGCAGATCTTGGGATTATGTTAGGTGCTATATTTCTCTTTCCATTTCTCCAGGTTCGCACTGCATGCAGAGTGGCTTTTTTGGTTTTCCATTCCAGTTTCTGTCTCCATATATATAATTTGTGTTTTTTCTGTACTTGGTGAAGGTCAGTTCTGGGTGTGTGACCGAGATGAGGTATTTTACTAGCATGTAGGCATTTGTTGTGTTTTCTCAATAGGATATGCATTAGTGGTAAATTACTGTCTTTTCATAAGGAAGGCTATTGTGCCTTGTAGTAAAGGGAGTTTGTTTTGTTTTTACTGGGATGTCATCAGAACCAGAATATCTTTTTGTATGATGAGTTGTAAGGGTAATGCCCTAGATCTGTTCTGCACTCATTGCAGGGGGTTGAGGGGATTCCTGTGGATGCAGAGTGCATGTTTCCATTTAGCCCCGTGATGGTCACATGTTCAGTGTGTCACGCATGTAAGAACCATTTTTCAGGTGTGTCCCGGCCAAACAAAGGTTGAGAATCACTGAACTAATTTATGTTCATTAAGTTGCTAGGAAAATAAAGGCTAGGAAGAGAAGCATCCATATCATCTTTTTGTGCAAATTGCCATCCCAGAATAAAAAGTGTTTAATCATCTCTAAAAGATAATGCTATATATTCTATAAGGATGGCAAACAAACTCATATGCTATATTTTTATTTATTTACCAGCTTAGGCAGTTTATGTAACCAGTAAAGAGACATTATAGAAGTCAATAAATGAAGTGAAAATTTAAGCTCTGAAGCTCACTATAAATAAGTTAATCTCAGAACTTTTATCTCATGAAAGAAATAACATCTTTCAGCATATAACAAGGAGCAGATACAATGGAACACCACCTCCACCCTGATTCTTATTGCTTAATGGAAGCCAGGACTGAGCCACGATTGATAGATCTTGTCAACGATGATGTCTTTTATGCGAGTACAGGACAATTCTTGCACTGCACAATCTTCTGTAGAAATTGCGTTTGAACGAAGACCTGGATGGAAAGTCTGCTGCTTTGTGGCACTGACGTTTTCCCATCAGTGACAGGATGCAATTCTGTAATTCTGTTCAAACTGTTTTTACACTCATGTGGCCAATCTGATGCCACTGTGTTCTACCTTCTATGGCTGAGCATGCAATTGCATGTCTGGATGTCCAGCTGGCAGCAGCAATCAAAGAGGTATTATGTGGAACACACATTAAGGGGTAGATTTTAAAAGGTTGCACGTGCATGTCCATATGCGCGCACTACCCGGCACGCGCACATGGACACCCTATTTTATAGCATGCACATGCAGGTGCATGCATGTTATAAAATCGGGGGTTGGCGTGTGCAAGGGGGTGCACAATTGTGCAACTTGTGTGCTCCGACGTCCGCGGCCTTCGCCCGTTCCCTCCCAGGCTGCTCCAATTTCAGAGCGGCCTTGGAGGGAACTTCCTAACCCCATAACTTAACCTCCCTTCCCATTCCCCTAACCCTCCCACCCCCTAGCCCTATCCTTAACTCCCCCCAACCTTTATTTTACCTGTTGTGCCTGCCACTGGGCAGGCACAAGTTGCTCGCACTGGCAGCCTGCCGGTACGCAATCCTCCAACACAACGGCAAATGGCCACTGTGCCAGAGGCCTCTGGCCCTGCCCCACCCCGCCCCCAGACTGCCCTGCCCCACCCCCTTCCCGCCCCTTTTTTGAAGTCCTAGGATATACACGTGTCCCGGGCTTTATGCGCGTTGCCGGGCCATTCTAAAATAAGCCCAACATGCGTAGGGTTTTGAAAATCTGCCCCTTATTTTTTTTAGAATCATTTTCTTTTCTTTCTTCATCTTAAGAGAACAGTGGTAACCCTGAAAAGGATCACTGTGATGCCTGGGCAGGATATGAATGTTGAAATTGTTTTGGGTCAATGATGAATGGCCATCACGCCTGAGCTGCCTGCATGCAGGCTTATGAGTAGGCGCTTCCAGTGGTATCCTCCTCCTATGCCTGTTGCAACTCATCCATTGCCACAGGTCTTTACCAAAAATGCAACATATTGTACAATTATACCACATACTATTTGGATCCAATATAAAACTACTATTGGCAGTCTGTATACTTTTTTTTATAATGGAGAACTATGAGTGATCTTGTTTCTCCAGATATGCACTTAAAAGAGCACAACACCCTGAAGGAATAACAGTACCCCAGTCACGCCCCATGATCCAAGTCATTTCATTTTAGCACATGGTAACATGTTTTAGCAAGTACTAAATGGTTTTAGTGTGTGTTATAACCTTTTTTTTGTGAATTTAAATCAATTTTGTGAATGTTAAAATGATTTAGAGGTCTATATTTAAAACTTATCTGCTTGAAAACTTTGCCAGATAACCATAACCAGCATAATTAGCTGAGATTTTCAGCTGCATAGCCATGCCACTGAGTTTATCTAGGGTAACTTTTAGGTAGCAGGATATGTTTATCCAGTTAACATTAAACCTGCTCAATAGCAGGTCTAACTTATTGGGAACGTTAGCCAGATAAGTCTAAAAATTGCTACTTATTTGACCAACCTAGCGGGATAAGGCCACAGGGGTCTACAATGAGCTTCTGTGTGGCTTGGCAAGTTCGTTAGATACACTTATCCAGTTAACTTAACTGGGATGGCAGTGCCACTAAATATACCCTGCTTTCTTAAAGACAGCTAACTTGGACAGCTCTGTGGCCCAAATAGAGTTAGCCATATAACTTATCTGGCTAAACTGACTCCTCCCAGATCAGCTCATTCCCTGCCATTGACTTATCTTGCTACAAACTCAGCCGCATAAGTGACTTATCCGGCTAAGTGATGCCTGCCGACCGTAGCCATATATTCTGCGGTGCCACTTAGCCGGATTAGTCCGACTTATCCAGCTAAGGTTTTTCTGAATATTGGGATCAGTGAAGATAAGATTTGTCATACTGGGTCAGACCAAAGTTCCATCAAGCCTAGCATTCTTTTACAAACAATGGCCAATGTAGGAGGTCAATAAATTCCATGCTGCTTATCCTAGGAATTTTTTCAAGTCACCTTAATAATGATTTAGAAACTTTTTTCCAGGAACTTGTTCAAATCTTTTTTAAACCCAATTACACTAAGGGACAGATTTTCAAAGGGGTACGCGCATAAGATACACGCGTAACCCCCAAAAACCTGCCCCAAGCTCCCCCTGCGCGCGTTGAGCCTATCTTTCACAGGCTCGGCGGCGCGCGCAAGCCCTGAGACACGCGTATGTCCTGGGGCTTCGAATAAGGGGCAGGCCGGGGGCATGTCCGCGGGCGTGGTGGCGGTTCATGGGCGGGGCCAGAGGCGTGACGGCGATCCGGGGGCGGAGCCGAGTGCTCCGGCACAGAGGCCTGTGCCGGGGCAGGGAGCTAGAGGCGCGCGCAAGTTACGCCTGCCAGAGGCGTAACTCCATGAAATAAGGTAAGGGGGCAATTTAGTTAGGGCTGGGGGGTGAGTTAGATAGGGGAAGGGAGAGAAAGGTAGGGGGGACCAAAAAAATAGTTCCCTCCAAGGCCGTTCCGAAAGCGAAGCGGCCTTGGAGGGAATGGAGGCAGGCTGTTCAGCTCGGCGCTCGCAGGTTGCACAATAGTGCACCCCCCTGCGCGCGCCAACCCTGGATTTAATAACATGCACGCGGCAGCGTGTGCATGTTATAAAATCGGGCGTAGATTTGTTCGCACCGGGTTGTGTGAACAAATCTGCGCCCTCACATGTTTTAAGATTTGCCCCTAAGAACTTTCACCACTTTCTCTGGCAAAAAATACAAAAGTTTATTTATGCATTGAGTAAAAAAAAATGTTCTCCTATTTGTCTTAAATATATCACCAAGTAACTTCATTGAATATCCCCTAGTCTTTGTACTTTGTGAAAGAGTAAACAACCGATTCATGTTTACCCTTTCCGCTCATTATTTTATAGACCTCTATCATATGTCCCCTCAGCCTTTCCTCATAGGAGAATTGTTCCAGTCCCTTTATAATTTTAGTTGCTCTACTCTGTACTTTTTCTAATTCTGCTATATCTTTTTTGAGATCCCTTGACCAGAACTGCCCACAATGCTCAAGGTGCAGTTGCACCATGGATTGATAATGAGGCATTGTGATATTCTCTGTTCATTCTCTATTCCTTTCCTAGTAATGCCTAGCATTCTGTTTGCTGTCTTGCCCATCACATCACATATAGTAGAGGATTTCAACATATAAAGTAGCTCCTCCCCATTATGCCCTCATCCTGCCCACTATTTAGCCGGACAACTACTTAGCCACATAAGCAGTTATCTAGCTAAATGTGACTGCTGAGCAAGGCTGAATATTGAACCACTGCCACTTAGCCAGATAAGCCAGAACTTATCTGACCAAGTGATACTGAATATCAACCTCTTAGTTCACAATAAAATTATTAGCACAGAATAAGCAACAAAACAAAAGCAAAAGCACATTTCTTCAGGAGGCAGGCAGAAAAGGGCAAATGGTCTTTTTCTGCTAATATCTTCTGTATTTGAATGAATTATTTTGACCAGATTATAAAATGAGGAATTTTATCGAAAAAAAAAGATTAGTGCAGATTAGTGCTTGCAAAGGAATAGGAGGCCTTCAGCACAGACGGGCCGATACAGTAAAGCGCGTCCGTGGTTACCCGGTTTTTAACCCGCTTTGGACACATGTTTTGGACGCGTAAGGCGTGCCCGCGATTCAGTATCGGCTTTTATGCGTCCTTACCGCTTGCCGAAAAGGATGTATATCCGTTTCCGCCCGCCGCATGTATATGATATGTTAATGATCGGATTAGCTATTCCCTCCGATACAGTAACGTGCGCCCAAATTATCGCCCTTTTAGCCAGCTTATTTACCGCGTCTTTAACCTGAATATTTACCGCCTACCCTGTCCCTGGCGTTAGTGTGGTGTTCAGTCAGCTTCGTACTGGACAGCACCATGGACAACATGTATATACTGGCTCTGGCGATATTTTTCATTCAGTTGAGAAGCAGAATGAGAAATGCTCGATTGAGAAATGCTAGAAATGCTCGGCAGATTGGAGAGGCGAACAGGGGAGCCCAGCAGCAAGGAGAACCCATCCAACCGGAGAACCCAGCAGCAAGACCGGAGGAGGTATGTGTTCTGTTTCGGTTCAACTGTACCATCCATCTCTGGGCGTCTCTGAGGCTCCGGACATGGACGCCTCTATGGACGCTGGAGACATGGGAGCCGCCAGGCTAGGGTTAAACTGTACGTCTCTGAGGCTCCGGACATGGACACCTCTACAGACGCCGGAGAGATGGGCATCTGCTAGGTGTCCGCTAAGCGTCCTGAGGCTCCGGGGTCCAGTGGAGACATGGACACCTCTATGGACGTCTCCTCAGAAGGTTGCAGCTTCCGTTCATGGACCTTTCCGGCCAGGCGCTCAAGGCAGCGGGGACCTTGGACGTCCGAGGTCGTGGCTTCCGTTCATGGACCTTCCCGCCTGTATCCGGGCATCCATGATCGGAGGCACCGCTGCCCTGAGCGCCCAGCTGGACGTCCAAGGTCGCGGCTTGGATGTCCGGCCGGGCGCTCAAGGCAGTGGGGTCTGTAGAAAAAAACTATCCACTTACCTGGTGGAATGACATTTCAAATGACATTTGAAATGACAGGTACCAGCGCACCCTGGATACTGTATAGGCGCTGCATACCGCTCTATACAGTAAAATGGATTGCGAACGCCTACCGCTTCATTTACGCGCTTTGGATACCGCTTGGATTTGCATCTAATTTGAATACTGAATCGAGCGGCTTGTGAACCAAGATGTGCATACGGCAAACAAGTGGATGCCCGGCACTGCCGCACTTTTTCTTACATGTCCTTACTGTATCAGCCTGAGAGCTAGGGAAAAGAAGAGAGCATTCAGCATGATTAGAGCTGTGAAGCAGAAGGCAGCATGTGATTGGATCTAGTCCATGAAGGAGGTGGCAGCCTTTGGTATATAGTGAGAGAGGAAAAGACAGCATTTAGCTGGATCAGAGTCAAGAAAGGAAAAGAAGAAGATATCCCCAGATGTGAAAGGAGCTCTGGTGGGGGGATATCCCACCAGTACTTAATTGCATGTCTGGTGTACCTTGTGCCCAGCTCAAATAGTCTACTGGTATAAATTTCAGCAATTTCAATATAGCCACATTCAATACAACAATATGTTTGAATACAGTTTATTATTTATGTAGGACCCACACTTCACGAGTTTGTATGTTATCAAACTCAAAATTAGTAACAGGTCTCTTTACTTTATTTTCATCAATATTTTTTGTTTTTTTGTATTTGATTAATTTTTTAAATTTTACTAAAAGTCATTTCTTCATAAGCTGACAATCCCAAAGTTGATACTCATTTCATTTCATAAGGCTGACAAACTCAAAACTAGATGCTCATTTCAAAACGGTAAATACTCATCTCTGTACAGCTCTCAATAGTCCAACCCCGACATGAACATGTTTCGAACCACAAAGCTCTGCCTCAGGGGGAATCCTTTTCTTCAAATCTTCACTATGGAAAAACATCCCATTAGCTCAGATATTGGCTATTGCGATACTGAAATCAGGTCGTGTAAGAAAAATAAGAAGATAGTCGATATTCATGCTAATGGAACATTTCTCCGTAGTGAAGATTTGAAGAAAAGGATTTTCAGCTGAATAAAAACTTATCTAGCTATGGGGGTTATTTTGTAAGCCTTTTCGCGTGCGATAGGTTGCCGAGGGCGGAGTCGTGGCCGGAAGGGGAGGAGTTGGGGCAGCGAGGAGGCAGACACGGCAGTAACTTCACTGTTGGCGATAAGGTGACTCGTTATCGCTGCCAGTAGTGCGTCCAATAGCACCACCTTTCACGGTGGTGCTATTGGGTGTGAAAGCCGGCAGCGATAATACCATGGTGGTGCGATCACTGCCGGCTTTCGCAGGCATGGGATTCACTAAGCTGTGCGACATAGGAAAATCCAGGCCTATGTCAGGGGTGGTCAGACAAATGAGACTTTCAAATCCCAGTGTTCGTCCAAATAAGTGCCAAGCTTAGCTAAACAAACATACTTAATATGGACCTTTGAGAAAGTTTTGCTCTGATGTAGCAAGAACAGGAATCCGGAAAACTGGGTGGAACAAGGGGTCCTTGCTGCTGACTTCTGCTTTGTTTCCTTGTTATATGCACATCCCCTGCTCTCTTGAAAATTGCATAAATATCCAACATGGATTCTGTCCAAGACGGCTTTGACTTGCCTACATTTGCATTTGAATGGCACACCATGTTGAGAAGCCTATCTCAGCTTTAGTGTGCAGGTCCGTCCAGATATGTATGATAAAAGGATGAGGCTCTGTATGGAAATGTCAGAATGCTACCGGCATAATATTTACCGCAAGTTTTCGCTGTCATTTTTGGCAAATGTTCAAGGTTTCATTATAGTAGAAATGCTAAAAGCTAAAAACAAAACAAACAAAAAAACCCCCCCAAAACCTGTTTGCACAGCTCTGGATCCCTAGTGATGCAGCGGTTATTCCATTACCAGGCTCTCTCATTTCCCTTATTCGCTTTCCACAGCAGACAGCTGCTCTAACAGTGGTCATTTGCTAATTCACTATTTCAGCAATTGTAATTATAATTCTTAGGCTAAGACACAGTGCTTGAATAACAATGGACTGTTGCTGCTATAGAAAGCTTATTTGGAAAACTTCCCCACAAATATCTCAGAATGAACAATTACCCACCTGCTCATTCTGTGCTTGTCTGTTTTTACACAGCATTTATTTTTCTTTCTTTTTTTTTTTAATCTTCTAAAAGGAACAAGATCACTTTCTTCCTGGCTGCCATCATGTCTGCTCCCTGCCACTGAGAGCTGCGTCCTGTTAGATTCCATTCTCAAGACCGAAAAGATGATTTACAGATGACACACACAGGGCCAGATTAAAGAACTGGACATAAAGTCTTGCAACCACTGTTCATTTCTTCGAGTTGTAAACTGGCTTGGTTTCTGCCAGGTACTAGAACAACTGAAAGTATATAACTGGAAATCCCAATGTGTACAATCTTACTAAAAGTGAAGGGATCTATACAGCTTTTTACTTTAACTTGTATTACACCTTTATTATTTCACAATTTCTCTTAAAAATAATTTGTGCAGACATGCCACAATATATACACATTTTACCAAATATCCCAAATGAAAATATAAAAATCAAATGTGTACACAAATCCTATATCAAAATATCAGTAGATCATGTGCATCCTTTCATACTAATAACTCATACACTCTTCTCATTTGCATCCTTTCATACTAACTCCTACGCTCGTATCACCTACTCATTCATACATACATCTCATCCATACCATACATCCAACAACTCATTCACCATTTTGTTTTCTTTGTTCAAAATAATACAATTCCACAGTCAAAGACTATACAATTCCACAAAGCTAAAGAGTATACAATCTTCTTAAAATAATAATATAATTATGAAAGAAAGATTGTTTTCTTTGCTTTTTCAGACAAGAAGCCCTTGTTTCGCTGGAAGCCAGCTTCATCAGAGGATCACTTCCAATGAGTCATTGATGAGTCTTGATTAAAAGTATATCGTTACGTGCGATTTTTTTGTTGTTTTTTGGCAAGACTGCTAGGACTCGAGATGATGCCATCCCAATCAATATTTTGTGTGGTAAGAAAAAAACAATACCTTGTGATTATTTATTCTCATTATATATGAATCTATCCCAACCTCTAAATACATTCATCCTACCTTGCTATCCAATTGTGTAATGCATATTCACTGAAACGCAAACATCTGTGGTAGGCACAACCCCCTGATCATGATAGGATCTGCAGATAAACTTCAAAAACCTTATATTTGTCAGCTACTGGAGTTTGTTGAAATGAAAAACAACTTCAAATGTATAACAGATTTCAAATTATCTCATTTACTCACCAAACTGTCTAAATTGCTATTGTGAGTGAGCACCTCGAATTCCCACATTGTGGGAACAATTCTGTAATATATTATAAATAGACCCATTTTAAGCTTGTTTACAATGTTTGCATCTTACATTTACAAATTCAAAAAAACCCCTACTACAAGTTATCACTGTATATAAGCTCACCATTAAAATCATTTCTTGCAAACTTCAAAAACAAAAGTAATTTCATCAACAAGAACAGCCGGTTGCTTGAAAAACGCCATGCATGCACATTGTTTTTTAAAGCCTCCTATGTAGGGAGCCCATTCCATTTGCTATTGATATATAGGTACAGACATGCGCAGCAGAGTGCAAACATCATTACATGGATGCAAATCATCCCAGGAAAGACAGTTTTCTTTGAATGAAACAAAATGTGTCCTTAAAGAAAGGCTTCTAAACTATAACAGAGCTGTCCAATCCATGTCCTGGTTTAAACCAGAAGGAATTAGAGTTTTCCACTGATAGAAGAACCTCTGTTCTTTATAAATGAGAATACAAGAGACATCACCTCTGCTTCCTGGTTCAATTGTGCATATCACAAAAAATGTTTACGTCCTCAAGGGTATGTTTGGAAGATATCCAACGTTTCACCAGAGGTGCCTGGGTAGTAGCTGACCTGATGCAAACTGATGCTGCGTTTGCTCTAAGTATAATAAATCACATGGTCATACCACTGCATATATCACCTGTGATGTTTTACAGTTAAATACACCAGGCAATATATATCCTCTGGAGATATTGATATGAAAAAAAACTGAAAGTCATGGAATGGAGGCATATTGTGTAATTTGCACAAGGAAAATGCCCCATATTCATTGCCGGTATAATATCTGGGGGCAATGTTGCTGAGACAAAATGATTGCAAAGGTAGTTCTTTAAAGGGACCTTGATCCCGTATATGTGGCAAAGTTTCCTTATAATTGATTTTATAGCCGAGCCACGATTGAAAAAAGGGCCGGCACATACCACATGATTCAAAATGAATCGGTCTCTATAAATAAGAAGATTGTCCTGGTTTGCCTAGAGGGCCCATTTATAAACTTGTTGGATGTATCCTTCAGGATATCCCCGATTCTTAAATCTGGATATTAATTCATGATCTTGATGTTTAAATTCCTGTGTGGAATGGCACAATCTGTATAGATGTAAAAACTAGCCAACGGGAATATTATTTTTCAACGGGAGTGAAAACTAGAATTATTGAAAAGAATATTTTTGTCAGTAGTTTTTCTATAAATCGATGTAAATATTTAATTATGTTTTTATTATAAATTAAAAGGTCCAACAAAGGTATTTGTGTAAGATCAAATTGGGCTGTAAATTTTAAGCTATGGTCGCTTATATTGATGCTCTGCATGAATTGGTTAACTTATCCACTGAACCTGATCAAATCTAGAAGATATCATCTGTAAATCAAGAGCCATTTCATTCCAGAAAGGAGAAGTATAGATATGTTGATGCTCAAACTGATCAACATACAAACATGCCACCCATGGGGCCTCTGATGACCCCAGCAAAACCCATTTTATCTGTTGAAAAATCTGTTGTCCAAACATAAAATACTTTTCATACAAAATATTTTTTCCCAAGTCTTTAGGGAAACAATTCTGTCATACCGGTACTCCTCTTTGAGACAATACTGTCTGAATAATCTCAAGAGCAGATACTTGTAAAATGTTTATGTAAAGTGCTTTGATATCAGCAGTTACGATAACCAACCTGACTGAACCTGGGTTATTTCCTGTAAGATTGTAATGAAGTGGTAGAGTCTTTAATAAATGAAGGAATTCGTGTGACTGCTGGTTGAAGAAAGCTGTCAATATATTTAGACAAAGGTTCAAGCAGTGATCTAACGTTGAAAACTGAGGGGCGCCCCAGTGGCACATTTAATGACTTGTTTATCTTTGGTACTAAGTGTAACACTGGGGTGAAAAATACTCTTGTGCTGATCATTTTCATATCCAGAGCCTGCTTTAGAATATTCTGAATCGCAGAATATTCTCAGATCAGAGTCCAATAAGCAATAGAAATTGGGATCACAACAGTTGGCCACCCCTGAGGAATGGAGGTGTAGTCTAGGGGTTAGAACAGCAGGCTACAAACCAAGATTCAGATCCCATTGCTGCGTCTTGTGACCTTGGGCAAGTCACTTTACTCTCTGTTGCCTCAGGTAAATTATGAGCTCTCAGGGGATGGAGAAATACCACAAGTACCTGAATATAATCAGCTTTGAAGTGCCAAAAAGCAGAAAACAAACTAAATTAAGTATGAATACAAGCTGTCTTTAGAAAATGTTATTACCTCATTAAGGGCCTTATTTTCTAAGGCTATCGCACGCTTGCGCTACCAGCGCAAGCGTGCGATAGCTAGAAATCGTAGCGCACGCCTGCGAAGGGGACATCGGGGCGGAGTCAGCCCCGGAAGAGGAGGAGTCGGGGCGTCACCAGGGACGACTCTGCAAAGACGGCGCAGACAGCGAAAAGGTAAGGAGCCTTTTCGCTGCCTATTTCATGCCGAATAACTACACTTTTTATGGTGTAGTTATTTGGCGCGTCACCGAAAGTGATCGCACCATGGCTGTGCAATCGCTGCCGGCTAGCGCAGGACCGCCCCCCCATTTCACCCCCCCCGCCCCCTGTTACCACTGGATTTTCTAAGTTCTGAGAACTTAGAAATTCCGCTCCTAAGTATTAATATTAGATGTACTGTCCAGTATTAATACCTAAAAGGCTTATTATAATCTATTAATGCCAGAAATGTTAATTATACTTGAGGAGGTGTAATCATATTTAATGGTCTTAGTAGGTGCTTTAATTTGATGTTTATATGTCAAAATCTCCCTTTCCCTTCAGCAAATAAAACTAAGGTCCCTGAGAGCCCCTGTAATCCCGTTGTTCATTCTAAGCAATAAGAAATCAGGTCTCAAAGTCCTCCCTATAAATCCCCTACCCCCCACTCCTTAGTAATCAGAAATTAGGCTTACAGGCCTTCTAGACCCTCCCCCATACCTCCAAATAGAAATTGGTCCTCAGGGCCTGCAAGTCATCCTGTCCAAACAGAAATCTCACCTCCTCGCCTACAATTCCCCACCCACACCCATCATAACCAGGTCTTTGGGTCCATGATCTCATTCTCCTCCCCCACAAACTAAATTTGGACCTCAACACCACCCCTATATCCCCACTTTTTGTTACCAAAGGCCTTTGAATTTTCGCTGGCAGGAGAGAGCTGGGTTCCACCATAGCCAGCAGGAAGTAAAGAACTGGGGGCCTTCTGCAACAGTAATTGAAGGTCTGGGGTGGGTGGGTACATGGTGTGGTTTGCAGGCCCAGAGGCTTGTTTCTGTCTGGGGACAGGCCAGGGGCTTTTAAGCTTGATTTTTGTTTGGGGAGGAAAGGGAGTTTACTGAGAGCTTCAGCAACCTGATTTCTGAATGATGGAGGGTGCCTCTGTGCTAACAGTCCCTTTCACTTTGGGGTGATTACCACTGGGAGAACTTGCATGCTAAATTGAGCATGCTATCATTAATGTATTAGGCTAGTCCAATAAAAAGGTATCTCCTTATATATATTTGTGTTTGTTTTATTTATTAACCCTTATTTCAGTCATCAATGTAGTCATGGTAATGCTGCCACATTCTGCACAACATTAATTTGGTATATTGGGCTTTAAAACCTAATCTACCTCCAGCATTGACATCGCCAGGAAAATTAGGTTACAATGCCTATTTTCAGGCTAGTTAGTACCTAGACCCTTAAGTGCTAGCCAAAATGAAGGAACAGTGGAAGCATCTGTAGTGCTAATGGCAAATTAATTGGTTCATTCTCTTTCACATTTGCTGACTTTTAAGGTACTTATTCATGCAGAGAACTTCAAAATTAAGACTTTAATATCATTTTGATACGAAAATAAATGCACATTTTTATTTATTTTCAAGAGAGATGCAATGGAAAATAGCAGTAATTGCAATGGAAAACCATCTATATTTTCAAATTGTGGCAAATAATGGAAACTTAATGGACTTGAGGACATTATGGCTGAACTTAATAGACGGACATATTCCTTTCCCAAACTCACGTAGTCAGTGAATAGTACAGATTAGTTGTCACAGAAAGAGAAAGCGATGACCTTGAATATGAAACTATCACATGGGATAAAACCAGCAGTTGTTTCTGGATTTTTAAATATATTTTCTTATCTTTAGTTAGCTCTAGCCATCTCTATGTGGGTGTTTACTCTTATTTCTCCTTTATTTACTAAGTATTTACTGTATATGGCATTCTAAACCAGGATATTTTATATCAAATTGTATATAACTATATTGGAACCCTGTCCATGTGAGCTGATGATCTAAGTGTTGTGGCTCCTGCCTGCGGTCACCCGCGGCCAGGCCCCCCTACCTCTGTCGGTCTGCCACGCACGAGTCGCAGTGGGCCTTCTGAAGAACGTCGGGAGACAGCGTCGGGGAAAGTGCGGCAATCTCCGCCCCTTAAAGGGGAAACGGCGCGAAAACCGGGCCGGCCCCGGAAGCTGACGTCACCAATCAGGGAGATTTAAATCTCTCCCTGAGCCCAGTATGACGCCTTTGCAACAGGTTCTGTGCTCCTGCCTTACTATTCCCGGATTCAGTGTTTGTTGAGACTTGGACTGGTTTTTGGATTCTCGTTTTGCTTGCTGCCTGCCCCGGACCTTTGGCTTATCTTCCTGACCTTCCCGGCTCTTCTGCTGTTTGTTTGACTCTGCCTGCTTGCCGCCTGCCACTGACCCTTGCCTGGACACTGACTCTGCCTGCTTGCCGCTTCCACCGACCCTTGCCTGGACTTTGACTCTGCCTGCTTGCCGCCTGCCTCGAACTATTGCCTGTACACTGATTCTGCCTGCTTGCCGCCTGCCTCGGACTATTGCCTGGACATTGTTTCTGCCTGTTTGCCACCGGCCTCGGACCGTTGCCTGGATTTGACCCCACCTGCTCGCTGCTTGCTTCGGAACCTTTGCCCGGACTCAGCCCCTGCTTGGGTGTGGTCCTCCTGGTTCGTCCACCCTGTGAGACTCGGAACTCCTGGTTGCTGTCTACCACCTTCCAGAGACGAGGGCACCTGGGCTGATCCTGGTGAGTACCATCCTCCGCCTCGGACTAAGGGTCCACAAACATAACACTAAGTGAGTGTCTGAGCCTTCCAGAGATAAAATACCTTATCCAAGATCAAAATTAGGGGTGTGCAGGCCAAAAAAAAAAATGTTTGGTGTCTTTGGGAAGAGATTTATTTCTGAATTTTGTTTTGTTGGGGAGGCCTTATTCATTTTTTGTTTTGTTTTTATTCATTTTGGCAAAGAGTGTATGCTGTTTGCAAACAGTGCACACTGTTCCTGAATAATGTGCTCTATGGGGGCCAATGTAATAAGTCACACTGACCCTATCATGGGTTTTAACTCCTGTTTTAGCTTGGGTTTTGCTAAACTAGCCTACCCCTAGCATGTAATAGGAGTTTAAGTTGTAAAGGTAAACCCCTTATCTATTGAAAGCTGAAAGCACAAAATACATCCAATTATGGAATGATTATAATATGATATTGTACATATCAAAGTCATTTATGACCAATTTCTCGTGCACATAGAGTCAATTTATAATCATTGGTCATGTAGTCCACTGTATTTTTTGAAACTTTTTTGTATGCATTTAAAAAGAGAACTTATCCCTGAAAAGTCATGTCCTTGAAGGTCTATCCCATATGCCGACACTAACTCAGTGTTTCAAATCTATCTGCATCACAGATAAGCAAACCTTCAACATTCAGCTTTAACGGACTACAGAAACATACATCATGGAAACATCAGAAAACACTTGTTTTTGTATCAAACCACTGACTTACTTTATATAATTTCCCAGATTATAATATGGACAGCATAGATAATCAGACTCGAACTTAGGAAGAATGCTATCAGCAATGCTGAGCCAGAGACACTAAATATGCAGCAAAAATCACACCAACCTGAATTGCTGTCAGCAATGTTGATGATGCAACATCAGGGTAAATTTCACGATAAAACAAATGACAGTCAGCTGGAAGGGCTTTGACAACCTTAAAGAAGATCGATGATTAAGAGTTCATAATGTATACCAACCAATCTTTTCATTCAGTCCATGAGGAGCGACTGTATTTAAGGTGTAAATCCAAAACTGCTCACATTTGTTGAGAAGACACACCATGTGTCACCTCCTCAGAGGGAAGGTCATTTCACTTCCAGTATGGTCCAATGTAGAGTAAAGCTGTGAGCATTCATAAAACAATGTTGAACAGTGGGTGCTTGTATTTTTTCACTATCAATGCTGTTCCTGTGTCCAACGAATCTAAAGCGGATTGCGAGGTTTGTGCACCCAAGGTATAATAATTTACATGGGCACTGTAGAAGATAGACTACATTCAGGGCCGGTGCAAGGGTCTGTAAAATCTTAGGCAGACCAATATAACACCCACCAAACTCACCCTGAGTTGAATGTGCCCCTCTGACAGTGGTAGATATATAGAGTTGTGGTCACCCTCTTACAGTGCTCTCTCTCTCTCTCTCCCCCCCCCCCCCCTTCCTTTTGAAAATGGTGCCATCATGTACCCTGGAAGTGCCAGCCCTGAGGTTACGCCAGCCCTGACTAATGGTCGCACCAGCCCTGACTACATTAGCTATTCTGTAATTTATTGATCTTTAAAGTGAATGGTGAATCCTGTAATCAGATGTTTCCATGATGGGCCAGTCATTGCGCTTTCACATATATTGCATTTTCCACATACAAAATGTCTAGGGGTTGTTGTTCATGTACATTGCCTCATGGCAGAACTGCTCGTACCACTTGTTATTTAATATTTTCCCCCTACATATTATGTGATCTGTGAGGGGCGGGATTGAAAACATGGATGCAGAGATAAAACTCACCAAAGCTGTTTGACCAAAGCTGATATTTTAGAAGACATATTAGAATATCTCAATACACAATTGAGTTGACTGTCAACTGATTTAGACTGATATTGTAACAGAAAGTAAAGAGACTATCCTCTGATGCATTCCAAATGAAAAAAATATCATCAATATATCATGCCCATAAGGCCATATGTTGAAAATAAGATGCCAGATAGATCTGTTCTTCAAAGAGGGTGACAAACAGATTAGCTATATCTGGGGCTTCAGGAGAGCCCATTGAAATCCCATTTTTTTGATCTTAAAGTTGTTCATTAAAAGAAAAAAAATGTTGACATAATACTAAATCCGCTATGGAGAGGATGAATTCCGCTGTAATTCTTTGTGGTTAAGATCTTGCTGCAAGAACGTCTCATACAATGTTCAAAGAATCTTATTGTGGGACATTTGTATAGGGTGATTCTACATTGAGTCATACCAGGATGGAATTCTCAGATAGAATAGGTGCTGACTCTAATTTCCTTAACATGTGGGAAGTGTCTTGTACTTACTATTTAGAAAGCTTCACTGTCAGCTGAAGAAAAATATCTAGAAAGATAGCCAAAGGATATAATAAAGATTAATTGGCTGATACTATGGGATGGCATGATGGTTTATCCAATGATTTGTGAATTTTGGATATACTATACAAAGCCAGTGTCTGTGGATGAGAACTTAGGAGAAAGGTTTATTCCTTTGCTGTCAAAAAAACCCCATAGAAACATAGAAATGATGGCAGAAGACGACAAAATGGCCCATCCAGTCTGCCCAGCAAGCTTCCACACTTTTTTTTCTCTCTCATACTTATCTGTTACTCTTGGTCTTTAGTAACCTTTTGGTTCTATTTCCCTTCCACCCCGCCATTCAGGTAGAGAGCAGTGCTGGAACTGCTTCTAAATGAATTATTAATGTAACCTTTTGGTTCTATTTCCCTTCCACCCCCGCCATTAATGTAGAGAGCAGTGCTTGACTGTTTCTAAGTGAAGTATCCAGCTTAATTGGTTAGGGGTAGTAACCGCCACAATAAGCAAGCTACTCCCACATTTATTTATTTACCCAGCCTGTGCAATTTAGTCCTGGTTGGTTGTTATATGAATATAAATCCACTTTTCTTCATTTCCCCTTCCGTTGAAGCAGAGAGCTTCTCTGGATATGTATTGAAAGTGAAGTATCAGGCTTAATTGATTTGGGTAGTAACTGCCGTAGCAAGCAAGCTACACCCATGCTTATTTGTTTACCCAGACTGTGGAATTCAGTCCTTGTTGGTTGTTGTCGGAATATAAAAATCATCTTGTCTTCATTCCCCCTGCCATTGAAGCAGAGAGCAACACTGGATATGCATTGAAAGTGAAGCATCAGGCTTGTTTGTTTTGGGGTAGTAATCACCATAACAATCAAGCTACTCCCTGCATTTTTTGTGAATGCAAACCCTTTTTTTTTACATTTCCTCTTGCTGTTGAAGCATAGAGCACTGTCGGAGTCGCATTTACTGTGTGTATGTCTATTGAATAAGGGTATTATCTCCTGGTAGTAGCAGTCTGTCCCTCAAGCCTCCCTCTCTTCCTTCACATCCTCTAGACTTTATGGATCCACAGTGTTTATCCTACGCCACTTTGAAGTCCTTCACAGTTTTAGTCTTCACCCCTTCCTCCAGAAGGGCACTCCAGGCATCCACCACCCTCTCCATGAAGAAATACTTCCTGACATTGGTTCTGAGTCTTCCTCCTTGGAGCTTCAAATCGTGACCCCTGATTCTGCTGATTTTTTTCCAACGGAAAAGGTTTGTCGATATCTTTGGATCATTAAAACCTTTCAAGTATCTGAAAGTCTGTATCATACCACCTCTGCTCCTCCTTTCCTCCAGGGTGTACATATTTAGATTCTTCAATCTCTCCTCATAAGTCATTCAATGACCATCCACCTTTTTGGTCGCCCTTCTCTGGACCGTCTCCATCCTATGTCCATTTGGAGATACGGTCTCCAGAACTGAGCACAGTATTCCAGGTGAGGCCTCACCAAGGCCCTTTTTTTTTTTTACTCAATATTCCTCTCTCTATGCAGCCCAGCATTCTTCTGGCTTTAGCTATCACCTTGTCACATTGTTTCCCCAACTTCAGATCATTTGACACTATCACACCAAGGTCTCTCTCCTGCTCCATGCATATCAGCCCTTCACCTCCCCATCGAATACAGTTGGATTTCCGTAGCCCATATGCATGACTCTGTACTTCTTGGCATTGAATCTCAGCTTCCATATATTTGACCACTCTTCCAGCTTCTTTAAATCCCGTCTCATTCTCTCCACTCCTTCCGGCATGTCCACTCTGTTACAGATCTTAGTGTCATCCGCAAACCTTACCTTCTATCTCTTCCGCTATGTCGCTCACATAGATATTGAACAGGACCGGTCCCAACATCGATCCTTGCGGCACTCCACTTATCACCGCTCTCTCTTCAGAGTAAGTTCCATTTACCATCACACATTGTCTTCTGTCCGTCAACCAGTTTGCAATCCAGGCCACCACCTCGGCACTCACTCCTAAGCTTCTCATTTTACTCACCAGCCTCCTGTGCGGGACCGTATCAAAAGCTTTGCTGAAATCCAAGTAGTTGACATCGAGCGCTCTTCCTCTATCCAATTCCCTAGTCACCCAGTCAAAAAAAGTTGATCAGATTTGTCTGATAGGATCTTCCCCTGGTGAAGCCATGCTGCCTCTGGTCCAGCAATTCTCCCGACTGTAGATAGTTCACTATTCTTTCTTTCAGCAATGACTCCATTACTTTTCCCACCACCGAGGTGAGGCTAACCGGTCTGTAGTTACCAGCCTCCTCTCTGCTCCCACTCTTGTGAAGCGGGACCACCACTGCTCTTCTCCAATCTCTCGGCACCACTCCCATTACCAGGGATCTATTGAACAGGTCACTCAGTGGAGCCACCAGCACATCTCTGAGCTCTTTCAGTATCCTGGGATGAACCTCATCTGGCCCATGGCTTTTTCCACTTTCAGTTTCCCCAGCTCTTCCCATACATTCTCTACTGTAAATGGAGTTACATCTACTCCATTACCCTCCGGTTTCTTAACTAGTGATGGTCCTTCTCCAGAGTCCTCTTTAGTGAACACCGAACTGAAGTATTTAATATTTCTGCCATATTTTGTCTCTCTCCACACATTGATCTTTTCCACCTGTCAATTTCACTATGCCATTTTGGACTTTCCTCCTTTCTCTGATGTATCTGAAAAATGTTTTGTCACCTCGTGTTACCTCTTTGGCAATCCTTTCTTCCGCTTGACTTTTTGCCTTCTTGATTACTTACTTCATCTTCTTCTTCATCTTCTTCTTTGTGCTCCTCCCTTTGGGATCCTTTATATTTCTTGAATGCTGTTGTTTTAGCCTTTATTTTGTCAGCCATCTCCTTTGAAAACCAGATAGGTTTCATTCTTCTTTTGCTTTTCTTTACGTTTCTAACATATAGATTAGTTGCCTTGGTAATTAAGAACATAAGAACATAAGAAATATAAGAAAATGCCATACTGGGTCAGACCAAGGGTCCATCAAGCCCAGCATCCTGCTTCCAACAGTGGCCAATCCAGGCCACAAGAACCTGGCAAGTACGCAAAAACCTGGCAAGTACCCAAAAACTAAGTCTATTCCATGTTACCATTGCTAATGGCAGTGGCTATTCTCTAAGTGAACTTAATAGCAGGTAATGGACTTCTCCTCCAAGAACTTATCCAATCCTTTTTTAAACACAGCTATACTAACTGCACTAACCACATCCTCTGGCAACAAAGGAGTTTAATTGTGCGTTGAGTAAAAAAAAAAGAACTTTCTCCGATTAGTTTTAAATTTAAATGTGCCCCATGCTAACTTCATGGAGTTGCTCCTTTTAGTTTGGTCCACTGTTGTTCCACATCTCTCTCGTTCTCCCAGCCTTCTAGTTTCCTCTAGGTACTTCCCCATTTCATCAAAGTCTGTGTTTTTGAACTGCAAAACTAGGGTCTTTGTGCTTCTTCTCTGTATCCTTTGTGTGATATGAAACCATACCGTTTGATGATCACTGGTGCTGAGGTGGGCACCCACCTAGACATCAGAGACATTATCTCCATTAGTGAGCACAGAATCGAGTATAGCTCCCTCTCTTGTGGGTTCCATTACCATTTGTTTGAACAAAGCCCCTTGCAGGGCATACACTATTTCTCTACTATTGTTAGATTCTGCAGAAGGGATACTCCAGTCTACATCTGGCAGATTAAAGTCTCCAACAATCACCGCTTCTCCCTTCTTTCCCATCTTTTGGATGTCTTCAACCAGATCTCTGTCATGTTCTTCCTTTTGATTTGGAGGCCTGTAAACCACTCCAATATAAATGGATGCCTCTACGACCAATGTAAATGAAATGTTGGATCCTCAGTGAGTGGTTCATAGTATCAGTCATCTCTCAATTGCCTCAACATCTCATCTGTGTAAAAATATGTGTCCATAACCATTACTCCCCCTCCCTTATCGGCAGTTTGATGGTAATTTCAAGATTCTTGCCTATAGCCATCAATGCTTCTTTTTCCATTCATAGCAGATTGTAAAACATCTTCACAGGAATCTTTTCCAGCTTTTGGAAAACCTTCAAATCACTAGATGTAGATAAGGTGGTCCTGGCAATATCCAATTAGATCACTATTTCATTGTGGACAGATCAGTGCCTGTAGATTCAGAAGCTGAAAAACATAGCTTGACCTGTAATAAATGAAAAAATAAAACGGTATAGAGTATTCTGCATTCAAAGGGATCATGCCTAATTGGGGACAAATAAAAGTCCATGATCCAGAACGTCGATTTGAGATTCAGTTAAAGCAATATCAGAAATATTTATAATCGCTGAGTTGTTCTCAATTGAGACCGGGTTATTGGCCCATGTCAAGAATCCTTTTTCTATTGGTTGGTCACGATATGGGCTTTGAAGCAGTATGTGAGTATACTGAGGGTGCGACCCTTGAGGTTTTAGTGCCAGAAAAATTCATGCTAAAATAGGAGTTAAACCCCTAACAAAGTTAGCATGTCTCATGCTAATTGTAGGGTAATAAGCTTGTTATCTATTACACTACATTGTAAGGATACATGCTAGTGGGGAGGCTGCCTTGCCTGCCTTATTTTACTGTGGGAATTGTATCTCCTGGTCAGAGTCAGAACTTAAAATTCCTGTGGTAGAGATGAGGGCAAGAGAACCCATTCAGGCAGGCCAGGATAGGTTGGGTTGTGTTGGTTCAGGCTGGGTCAACTTGGGACAGATCGAGCTGGCCAGGTGAATCCTCCTTCCCTTCTCAGGCAGGCTGAACCCCCTTCCTTCTCACCTGAAAAATAATTAGCAGAGCTAGATTAGAACACCCCCACCCTCCTGATCCGCCCCTACCAATCTAAACTTCCCAGAAACCTCCAAATTCTCACCACTCCCAGGCACCTCCAGTCAGAGCACACCTTATCTGCTCCAGCAGGGCTGATCCCTTAATAGCAGTCAATTGGCTCCTCCACTGTCAGTGAAAGGACCAGCCCCTTTCAGAATTCTGAAAGGACAGCCTTTTGAAATGGGATTGGTTCTTGCACTGACAACTGACAGTGGAGGACCAATCGGAAGACAGTAATGTAGTGAATAAATTAATGTTAAGTGTTGAGCACTTAATAGTGTGTAATATTTGCAAATAGCATACACTATTAGCTGAAATGCATACAAAAGAAAAATTCTGAATATTGGTTGGATTTTGTCTTCATTTTCTTTGAAAACAAAAAAAACCCCAAGGGTGTTTTATTTGCATTTTTTATTTCATTTTCAAACAAATGCACATCCTTAGTCAAAATGTGTGTTAGTGGCAAAAGCAGAATTTGAACCAAGGCCTCTTGATTCCCATGCTATTATTCCAAACCACTCGTTCTTGAAAAATCATCTTTGCATAAAATATTAATGCAAAAAATATTTTGTTTTCTGCCAATTTTTTTTCAGTTTTTAACTAGAGAAGCAATATTTTCATTTGGTATTTGGTAGTACTTTGTTTTGAGAGAGAAAGAGAATAGTAAGCAAACACAAATAAAAAAGACTGCTAATGAAGACCTTATGGACCTACATACAGGGGCAGATTTTCAAAGGGGTACGCGGGCAAGATATGCGTGTACCCCCCAAAATCCTGCCCCAAGTTCCCCCTGCGCGTGCAGAGCCTATGTTGAATAGGCTCGGCGGCACGCACAAGCCCCGGGATGTGCGTAAGTCCCGAAGCTTTCCTGGGGGGGGCGTGTTGGGGGGCGTGTTGGGGGGGGTGTCGTGGTGGCGCATCATCTGGGGGTGGGCGACAGGCGTGGTTCCGGCCCAGGGGCATTTCAGGGGCATGGCCGAGGCCTCTGAAACTGCTCCCAGGCCGGAGAATCGCACGGCTGGTGCGCGCGAGGCAGGCGTAACTTTTCAAACAAAGGTAGGGGGGGTTTAGATAGGGCTGGGGGGGTGGGTTAGGTAGGGGAAGGGAGGGGAAGGTGTGGGGGTGGAAGGAAAGTTCCCTCCGAGGCCGCTTCGATTTCGGAGCGGCCTCGGAGGGAACGGAGGCAGGCTGCGTGGCTCGGCGCACGCAGGCTGCCGATTTTGCACAGCCTTGTGTGCACTGATCCCGGATTTGAAAAGATAAGCACGGCTACGTGCAAATTCATTAAAATCTGGTGTACTCTTGTTTGCACCGGTCGCGCAAACAAAAGTACGCGCGGGCGTACTTTTTGAAAATCTACCCCACAATACGTGTAAGTTTTATTGTGTGATAACTTGGGGCTCGATTCATCATTCTTCACAGAATGATGAATCCTGCAAAAAGGGGGGCGGGGGGCTGCGAATGGCCACAGCCTTGAAAGGCCCTTTTCATGTGCGATAAACCTTTAGTAAATACTAGTTAATGCCTGCAACTAAGGCCAGAAATGAGTGTTGTTTTCATACATGCTAGCATTATGGCCAGAGTTTTCAACAGTAATGCTAATGCATATGTAATCTAGAAACATTATTTAAATAACGTTTGGAGTAGTGATGCTTGATTTACTGTCTAACTTTTCTTTTTTTTTTTTTTTTTTACATGAAAGGTTTAATATGGTCCTTCTAACTTGGGAATATATATTACTTCTTCTGATACGATTTACCATGCAGATTTTAAAAGTCTTATTTGTTTATGATGTTCTTTGATTTATATGCATGGACCCACTAATTTTAGCTCACACACACAAACATCTTCTGACTCCAGTTTAATGAGCATGATAAGATTTTATTACATAAACACAAAATGAACCCCTCACGTATCACATAAGGAAAACTTCTTGCTTATAATGTTGACCTTCATTTTAGGCCTTATATTGTTTATAATCATGTCAGTAAATGTCTATAAAATTATTCTTTATTAATTCTTTTGATTTTTTTTTTATTTTTCTTTTGCAATTAAAAATGAAGAAATTCTGTGATATCTTACATTGACCAAGAATGTAAAAAAATTTGAAACCTATCACTTCTTGTGCTTAGTACAATATCTTTCAAATCTCAAACATTTAAGGTGGTTTTGATACTTGCTTAACTCCGCTGAGTTTCGAGATGCCATCAAAGCCCAACATGGGTCTGTGTTTTGAACTTGTCATTTTTCCTCAGGCGGAATGGTCAACAATTTATGTATCCTAAATAATGGATGATAAAACACTCACAAAATGTTTGCCAAGTAATTGTCACATCATTATACAAAGGCAGCAACCTGAAGGAAAGAGTGTTAGCATCTTAATTCTTCAAATATGGTGGGATAACAGGAAATGATATTCTTAAACTACTGGCTTCTCAACCCTCCCTTTATACACACAAATGAACATATGTAACTCTTATTAAAATTGCCACTTTATTTCTGTATTCAAGCCCCAGGGAGGATACCGTATCTAAATGAAATATCCAAAACAATTCTTGTAAATTTAAATGAGTGGAATGTGTAAGCAATTACTGATAGTCTATACACTTCCTTCCTTTGAAGATCTCAGTAATTGATGAACCCGTAATTGCTTGATCACATATCAAACATCATCCACATGGCTAATGACTTAAGAGAACCCTGACATTTGAAGATGTTAAAAGAGATAAAAATGATTTCCTCACATGATGTCATATGTTTCTTCCCCTATTATAAGCAATCAAAAGACTTTCACTGAAAACAGGTGATAACTACAATGTCGGCCAATATTTAAATATTAAAGAAGCCACGGCAGATGCCTTATTGGAGTAGCATAACACACATATCAACTATGATAGTTCTTGTTGTTGATTATCAATCAGAAGCCAGTTCCTGCTTGTAAAATAAGATCTCTTGTAAGCTTTTTTATGATTTTAAATGAGTAACCTCTAGACAAAATCTTCTAAATAAGTCTTGTGCCTGTACTACAAAATCTGTTTTGGGTAAGAAGATCCTATGGATTCAAAGAAATTGATCCACTGCTAAATTAACGTGTAGTTTAAAAGGATGAAAACTTTTGAATTCTAAAAGATTATTTCTATCACTTGGCTTTCTTTGAAAATTAGTGCAGCATCCTTGATCTTCTTTATTAATCTCTATGTCCAAAAAGGATATCTTATGTATATTATGTGTCATGGTGAGTTTTCAATTATAATCTACTGTAACCAGAAAACAAATTCTTATTAATGAGATGGAGTAGATTTCCATAAAAGAAAAATTCCTGCAATACATCTTACCCAAATATGTATGTGTTCAAAATAACAAGATGAATACAGAAACAATGGTTCAAGATAGGCCATATAAAGATTTGCTAAATCTGGGGCCATGGTGGCCGCCATAGCTATGCTGTGAATCAGGAGAATTAAGAAGGGATGTTTTTACAGACATTCTCTGAACTATGATTTTATATAAGGCAGATGAAATTATACTGTGATAGTAACACCTGATGATGGCTAGTATGAAGGCCAGTAAAATAAGCAATCATTTTTCCTTATATGATATGTAAGGTGTTCATTTTGTGTTTATATTGTCCTTTATATCTTTCATTCAGTTGTGCTTGAAGACTTTATTACATAACATGTTATTTTAGCATGGACAAAATGATTTTAAAGTGCATGCTAAACTTTATTACATAGACCCCTAAGTGTCTAATCTTATGTAAATTTTATGAATAAATATTCAATATTATTATATTAAATGATTATGTTGAAAAATGAAAAAAAAATAGACAATATAAAGCCATCTATATAATTAGCAGAGAAATGTCTTATGTGGTAAGTTATTTTGCAATGTGTACCTTCATTCCATTACGTTTACACCACCATGTGGTATAAGGCAGGAATAATTAAACACCAGATGGAGATGCAAACTCCAGTAGACTGAATATATGTATTATGCATGAGAGAGGCATTTTTATTGCTGTTGTTATCCATTTGGTGCTGTCTTTTTAATCTTTGATTCAAATCCCTAAATCAAAGCAAAGTTCTCAGTAGAGTCAAGCTTTCATTATACAGAATAATTTGCAAAATGAGCTTCCTGAGTTCTCAAACGTTGTCATCATTCTCATTCCAAAAGTTCATAGAACATATTATTTTTCTGGTAATACTCAAGGAGTGAATCAGATTTCCTTCACAGAAGGCATCCAAGTTTCTTTGGTCTGTTTTACTGTCTTTCTAGTAGGGATATGCAGCAGGAACAGATTCGTCCCATTCGGTATTCATATTTGTCGGGACCCAAATCCATTGCATCCGTTCTCGGGGGATACCGATCCGTCCATTAGTTACATGCGTATTTGTTTCCCAAAAGAAACCCCATCCCAACCCTTTAAATTTAATTAACTACAACCCTCCCCCCCCCACCATCCTGACCCTCCCAAGACTTGCCAAAAGTCCCTGGTGGTCCAACGGGGTCCTGGAGCGATCTCCTGCATTCGGGCCGTTGGCTGCTGGTATACAAAATGGTGCCGATAGCCTTTGCCCTTATTATGTCACAGGGGCTACCAGTGCCATTGGTCGGCCCCTGTCACATGGTAGGAGCACAAGATGGTGCCTGCCATCCATTGCTCCTACCATGTGACAGGGGCCGACCAATGGCACCGGTAACCCCTGTGACATAGTAAGGGCAAGGGCTATCGGCGCCATTTTGAATACCGGCAGCCGACAGCCCGAGTGCAGGAGATCGCTCCAGGACCCCCGCTGGACCACCAGGGACTTTTGGCAAGTCTTGGGGGGGGGGGGGGGTCAGGAGGGTGGGGGTTTATTCGTTAGTGATACATTGTATTCATGGGGGTTCGCCATACGTTTCATGACCCCCACAAATACAACAAATTTGGCATATAAGTTGCGGATTGCCAATACGTTGCAAATGAATTCACACTCCTAATTTCTAGCCCGGACCATGAATCTACAATTAATACTGCTAACCTCTGTAATATGAGTCATACTATGAATGTACACTGTGGAATAGAATTGCCAGGTTATTAATTCTAGACAAACACCACAAAGGGGGTACATCAGAAGGGTGAGTCCCTTGGTAGATACCTGCTAAAAATATGAACCCCCTGCAATCTGGCAGATTAAGTTGGGTACTAGAGATGTGAATCGGAACTGGAATCGGTTCCGATTCACATCATGATTTTTTTTTCGTCCGGCCCGATCGGGTTGTTTTTTTATCGGCTGCGCCCGAGCCGATAAACAAAAAACTCACCCCGACCTTTTAAAACTAATCTCTTAGCTTCCCCCATCCCTCCAAAATCTTTTACAGGTACCTGGTGGTCCAGTGGAGGTCCCGGGAGCGATCTCCCGCTCTCAGACCATCGGCTGCCACTAATAAAAATGGCACCGATGGCCCTTTGCCCTTACCATGTAACAGGGTATCCGTGCCATTGGCCGGCCCCTGTCACATGGTAGGAGCACTGGATGGCCCGCACCATTTTTAAAGATGGCACCGGCCATCCAGTGCTCCCTCCATGTGACAGGGGCCGGCCAATGGCACGGATACCCTGTCACATGGTAAGGGCAAAGGGCCATTGGCGCCATTTTGATTAGTGGCAGACGACGGCCTGGGAGCGGGAGATTGCTCCCGGGACTCCCACTTGACCACCAGGTACCTATAAAAAGTTTTTTGGGGGGTTGGGAGGGTAGGGGAAGCTAAGGGATTAGCTTTAAAGGGTCGGGGTGGGTTTAAGGGTTATTTTGTGTGCCGTTTTTCCCACCCTCCCCAAAATGATAAGAGAACCCCACGAACAATTTTGTGGGGTTTTCCTATTGGTTTCAGGGAGGCCCCGATTTCTGACGATTTTGAAAATATCGTACGATATTTTCTATTGTCAGAAATACGATTCACATGCCTATTGGGTACCATGGTGACCTCAAGGGGCAGAGCCACAGTCACCGAGGCTCCTGGACAGGCTAAGGAACATAAGGCTGTTCACAGATAGCGGCCGGGACCGCAGATTATAGATGGCCTCTAGGCCCTCCTTCCTGCATGGTGTATAAATCACAGTGTTGTCACTATTATAAATGAAAGCCCAATCCATCCACAACTCTTATTGATTATCCTTCTTGTGCAGAAACATTGCACAGAATATGTTATGTGTTCTGCTGGGTCTCAGATGGTATAAAATGACTGCAGAACAGGTGTTGTAGCAGAGACAGGTCTGCAGTAGTTAAGAACTACGTCCTTCAGAGAGTTCATCAAGTGGGAACTAGGAGAGATGTTTATGAGGCATTGTATTCCCACCCAGGTTTAGGTGCTCCTCTCTAGTCCTTCCACTTCTGGTCTGTCGTCCTTTGAGACAGCTGTCCCTATTTGGCATGGAGGGAGTGAACACTGCAAAATAAGTAGAAGTAACTTCAGGGGATGGGGCAGATAGTGGTGTTTTTGATTGCCTGAATTTGTTTTGTTGGTATATGATGACTCATTGCTTTGATTAGTCTGTCTAAAGACAACTACAGGTGTTCTGAGATTTCAGCATGGACAGCTAGCAACATGGCATTACTGTCCCCAATTACAAAGTACTCATAGAGGAGGGGATGGTCAGATTTTGGTGTCCTTCAGGCTCAGGGCTGGCAAATTGTATTTCCTAAATCCAGCAATCTATCCCTCCAAAATGTCAATACATGTATTCCAGATAACTGATATTTCAACGTACTGATTGTAGACAGATTGAGACCATCTACACAGAAGTCAGATTGGGCTCTGTAAGAAAATTCAGCACTACTGACTACATCTTTGCCTTACAAATAATGGTCTACAGACATGTAAAGAACACCCCCTCAGGGAGAATATTTGCATGTTTTCTTGACTTTACAAAAGCTTTTGACTGGTCCTGGCTTCAGTCTTAAAATTCTAGAAACTAAAATCGGGGCAAAAACCTATAATTATGGCTTCTGATTTTATGTGTTTACAAATTGTAAATATGGGTGTTTATTTTCCAGCTAATTAGGGGTTCTTTGATGGTACCAAACGTCAGTGTTTATCGGTGATTTTGTGGCACAGGTTGGGTACCTTTTCCGGTTGAATTAAATACATACATGTGTGCAGCTGAGAAATTGCTACCATGGAAAAGTTACAAAAATGAAGCAGAAGATCCAGGGAAGGCAAAGAAGGGGTGAGAGAGTACTAGGGGAGGTGGTATTTTTCTGATGTTCAATAAACACTTATTTATTTTTTGCACTGAGGATGTTTTATCAAGGGTTATTGGTTAAAACCTAGAATCAGAAGCCATAAATATAATTAAATCCATATATTCATTCAAGAACTGCAAGGTAAAAATAAACAATTAGCAGAATGGCAGCTTTAGACAGGAATGAGGAAGGAGACAGGGATGTAACTTGAGCCCTAAGCTCTTCAACATCTACATCAATGACCTCCCCACTTTACTAGAGAGCTCCTTAGTTCCAGGGCTAAAACTAAATGACTAAGATGTCAACTGCCTGCTAGATGCAGATGACATGGTCATTCTGTCCCCCCACCATAGAAGGTCTACAAGAGAATCTAATCCTGCTAGAGATCTACTGCAAATCAGAGGCCCTACAAGTAAACCTGGAAAAAACAAAAATTATTATTTTGGAGAAAAGGCCAAAAATCTCCAACACAAATTCAAATTCTTCCTAAATAAACAAGATATTAAGCAAACCCTAGAATAACTATTCCTTCAAGACAACCTGCATCTGGAAGTTTTAAGCTGGCTATAAATACACTACAAGCAAAAGCTCTAAGAACCTTATATGCAGCAAAGAAACCTATAGACAAATACAACTCTCCCCTCCTTCCAAAATAAAACTACTATTAAAATAATTTGATAGAATCATTTAACCAATTCTCTCATATGGGAATGAGGTCTGGGGTCTATCATTAACTCCACACTATTCAGAGTAGGACAAAACCCCAATAAAATCCTACATTTTTAGCTCTGCAGACATTCCATGTTCTAATTATAGGTGCAGAGCAGAATTAGAACACTTCCCTATACCACTCACTATCGGGCCGAAACAGTAAGGAGCGGTAGGAAGAGCTGTGTTAGTGCCGGGCGTACCCACGTTTGCCGCACGCACAGTCCGGCTCACCTACCGCTCGATACTGTATTAAAATCGAATGCAAATTCAAGCCGCGTCCAATGCACGTCCATGATGCGCAATCCATTTTACTGTATAGTCACTTTATACAGCACCTATACAGTATCCTGGGTGCGCTGGTACCTGTCATTTCAAATGTTATTTCAAATGACATTTGAAATGACAGGCACCAGGAAGTGGATCCCAACTTTAACATATGTAAAACCTAAAAACCTAAAATCCCCTCCTCCCGAAGCGACTGGACATATAAAATATGCAAAACCTAAAAACCTAAAATCCCCTCCTCCCAAAGCGACTTGACATGTAAAATATGTAAAACCTAAAATCCCCTCCTCCCGAAGCGACTCGACATGTAAAATATGTGAATAAGTGTAACCAACTTACTTTTTGTTTCTTTTTCAGCCCTTTCAGCCTTCTCTGCCATCCTCTGGAGGGGGTAGCCGGCGGGGCAGTCGGCGGCGAAGGCGGCTTCCAGTGGCCCCCGCCAGCGAAGACGGACGAACGCACGCCCGTAGTGCACGGGCGCTCAAGCCAGCGAAAGCACATGGACGGGCGTGCGTGACGTACACCATGACGTCACGCACGCGCGTTCATGTGCTTTCATTGGCTTGAGCGCCCATCAATTTGGGTGCTCTAGCCAATGAAGCGCATGACATCACGGCATATGCTTCGCTGGCTAGAGCGCCCAAATTGACGGGTGCTCAAGCCAATGAAAGCACATGAACGCGCGTGCGTGACGTCAAGGCGTACGTCACGCACGCCCGTCCATGTGCTTTCGCTGGCTTGAGCGCCCGTGCACTACAGGCGTGCGTTCGTCCGTCTTCGCCGGCGGGGGCCGCTGGAAGCTGCTTTCGCCGCCGGCTGCCCCCGCCGGCTGCCCCCTCCAGAGGGCGGCAGAGAAGGCTGAAAGGGCTGAAAAAGAAACAAAAAGTAAGTTGGTTACACTTATTCACATATTTTACATGTCAAGTCGCTTCGGGAGGAGAGGATTTTAGGTTTTACATATTTTACATGTCCAGTCGCTTCGGGAGGAGGGGATTTTAGGTTTTTAGGTTTTCTTTTGGGGGAAAGTTTGCCGTCTACCCTTACCCCTGCCTCTAACACAGGGGTAGGGGTAGGCGGTAAATTAGCAGGTTAAACGCACGGCTAAACTGCAGGTTAAAAAGGCGATAGTCGGGGTGCGCGTTACTGAATGGGGGAATAGCTAATCCGATCGTTTACATACCATATACATGCCGCGGGCGGAAAGGGGTACCCGTTGATTTAAAGAAGCAGTAAGGATGGGTTAAAAGGGATAGTGAATCGCGGGTTGGACTAATGCGGCCAAATTGTGAGTAGAAAGCAGGTTAGAAGCAGGGTAAACGCGGCCGCACTTTACTGTATCGGCCTGTATGAAAGAATAACATTCAGATTCTAGTGTCATTTCAATAACAGCAAAACACTACCTAGCACTCTTTGAACATACTGTAAGAACATAAGGAGGTCATTTTCAAATGAGTTACATGTGTAAATGTAACATAATATTGTAGCAATTTTCAAAAGCCCATTTATAAAAGGAAAGTGTATTTACATGCTTAAAACCTAGTTTTAAGTGTGTAAATCCTTTTCAAAATTACTCCTACAGAATATAAGTTTTCCCATACTGGGTCAGACAAAATATCCATCAAACCTAATATCTTATTGCCAACAGTGGCAAGTCCAGATCACAAGTACCTAGCAGGATCCTATAAGGTTGATAGATTCCATGCTGCTTATCCCAGCTATATGCAGTGAATTTCCCAAAATCCTCCTTAATAATGGTTTATGGACTTTTCTTTCAGGAACTTTTAAACCCAGCTACACTAACATGTTTCACCACATCTTTTGACAATAAATTCCAGAGTTTAATTATGCATTGAATAAATAAGTATTTTCTCCTCTTTCTCTTAAAGGTATTACCTAATAACTTCATTGCGTGTTCTCTAGTCTTTGTGCTTTTTGAAAAAATAATAGAAAACCCTGGGGGGAAAAAACCCACTTTACTCCTAGGTAGTAAACCTGCCATACCAGTCCAGCACTGACACCTGGAACTCAAACAACTACAACCCAGTCTATGAAAAGACAGCAGAACAAATATTGCAACATGCCCTACAACACCAATACACCTGATATTGGGAGGTTCAAATTGTAAAACAGATAAAAATTAGACTGTTACAAATCCCAAATCACAGAAAATACTCACTAGCAGAATAAAGAAAACACAGACCTTCACTAAATGCAGAATATGTGATCACGGACTAGAAACAGAAAAATGAGGACAAAAACTAAACTTGAAACCCCAAGAAGCCAGAATCTGCATGCAATGGCAGCAATCGAGAAGTAGAAACAGATAGCATTTCTACCTGTGCTGTGAAAAATGCAAAGATATCATAGATGCACCTTTCCCAAAGCTGACAGAGAAAATGTAAGACTTCCCACACAAGAATAAGCAAGAAAAACTCTCTCTAGTCCTGAGGAAAACAGAGACAGAGCAGCTATCTCAGCAAAAATTTTTCTGCCCTTTTATTTTAATAATTATTTTGGCAGCAAAAGTACAATTATACTAATAGAGTTATTGGATTCTGAGTCTGAATATTTTGGTGAAACAGAAAGTTGGGTTTAGTGGCTTCATTGTCTCTTCCCTTGTTCTGGACTCTTTTGTGAAGGGTTGTCAGTGGGATGGACATGGGGCTAGCAGAGATATTTTCTTTTCCTTCTTGGCACACATCTGAGGCATGTGCTTTTGTACTGGTTTTCTTTGTTCTGGAAGTCTCTTCTTTAGTAACTCCTGGGATCCAGATTCTCTCTCTTGCTTCGGCATTGATAAGCAGCCCCATGCACCAGTCTTACTTTAATTCAGGATTTCAGCAAGGCGTTGAGAAACAGAGGGAAAGAACATTGCAGATGCTCAGTTTAAGTGTACATGCTATTTTTATCATGCCCTCAAGCTATTTATCACACAGGCTCTGTTAGTGCATAAAAGCTACAGTTTTATGGAATTTGGTGTTCACATATATTGAGGCAATAATTTAATGCATACACTTAAAATATTTATTGCATCGCATATCAAGTGACATTTTAACATGCACACTGATGGCCCAATTTTAAAAGGTTTGTTTCCTTGGACATTCCAATTTTAAAAGGGCCATGCTCATAAAAAATAGGGTTCCGCGCGTGGCCGGGTCTTGCACGCGCTGTGCGCATTTTAGAATGGGCACAACCATGCATGTAACCCCCATTACGCACCGAAGTGCCGGGCCCTGCAAAAGGGGAGGGCCGGGGAGCATGGTCTGGGGGGTGGAGTGGGGTGGGGATGGGCTGGGACAACGCCATTAGGTTGCTGTCCCGGAGAAACACGCGCCGGCAACGAGCTGGTGCATGTCGATTACTTCTGCAGTAAGTATTAAAATAAAAAAAATTAGGGATAGGTAGGGTTAGTTTAGGGGTTGGGGAGGAGAGGGGAAGAGGTAGGAAGGGTAGGGCTTGGGATAGGAAAGTTCCCTCCCAGTCCACTCCAATTAAGTCCCTCCTTAATTGGAGCGGACTGGGAGGAAACTGGGGGAGGCCCGATTGTGCTGCGGTGAGTATTTTGCTAAAATTCCTGCCCTGTGCGCGTGAGTCGCTGGCCACCCGCACATGCACGCATGGATTTTAAAATCCAGCGAGCATGTGCACGTGGCTATCGGATTTTATAACATGCACACTCCGGTGCGCGCATGTTATAAAATTGGCGCAGCTGTGGGCGTGCGCCGGGAACCGCACGCATACGGACACGTGCATATGGGTCTTAAAATCGTCCCCTAAGTATTTTAGCACATGAACACTAACTAGTTTTTTTCCATCAGTTAAGGTTTATAGGCCCCCTATGTCTCTATGCATGCAGTTAGACAAAACAAAGACTAAATCAGCCTGCTTAGGTTGACCTGGATGAGTTGTGAAACCTACTATGGAAGCCTTTTTTTCCATTTTAATGCCTTAATTCAACGAGGATATATTTCTGCATTTTTTGGATGTGAACAGCTATAGACATGAGTCAAGAATACAGGGCAGGCATTTCTATTTATGCAGTCCTACAAGAGATTCTGCCCTTGGGCTATTGCACATAGAGGTGCATTTGCTCCTGTCCCCTGAAGGTATCCACCTGTTTATTAACTTGAGAACTAAGATATCTAACTTTTTACTATTCCATCCAAGGAAATCTGCCCACTCTAATACTGTCACCAGCTGCTCTTCGCGTATGTGCTTGGCAAATTTGCCTCTTTTGCAGCACTGGTTTTTATTTCACTTTGGCTTTGGTTAGCTATTGAATTTTAAGTATTTCAAAGAAATGGTTTCTTGATATTGGATGCATTAAGAGAAATTATTTTCTGTAATCTATCACTGGTTGAGAAGGCAGATGGTGATATTGGGAGTTGCCTGGTAGTTACAGAAATGCACTACAATTTAGGGTTCTAAATCCAACTCTTCCCCCTCTCCGCTGATATAAATTGACATCTTGTGCAAGTAAACGTTATCTCCTGTTGCTTCTGGTACCCTTTAAGATGGCAAGCTCTTTGGGGCTGGGACTTATTGTCCCGGAATTCTAATAATGATGCAAGCTGCTTTGAATATCTTTTGGAAAGATGGGCTAAAAATCTAAACATTATTATAGTTTGTCAATAATCAGTAGGAGGTGTACGCCTGTAGCCCCCCTCTTCTGGGTACTTCACTACTTAAGGGTGGGTCCACTGGGGTGACTGAGGTCTCTTTCAACTCACTAGAAGCCAAGTTCTTCTGACAAGGGAAAGCACTGCTTATAGACTTGTCTTGATTAGCTTATAAGTTCTACTGGGCAGGTGCTCTCTCTTATATGTTTTTGTACAGTGCTGCCATTGTCAAGTAGTGCTAAAGAAATGATAAGTAATAATAATAGCTGTAGGGCATCACCACACTGCATTTCCTCCAGTGAAGACTCCTCACATAGCAATGGTGTTCCAACACAACATAAACTTTACTGAGGAAGTTGTTCAATTAAAATAACTTGACATCTTGCACATTTCTTTGGTGTGGCAAGGCTGGCTTTTGGGTAGGGCGAGCAGGGCTGTCGCCACCCGTAGTCACCCCCAAAACTGTTCCCTGTGGGCTTTCATGCATGCGCGGCTGAGCATGTGATCCTTAAGCAGCTGTACAGACCCAGGCCTGGCACTGTCCGACCCATGCCACCACCGTCACTGTTCCTTCCTGTCAGTACTGGCCCTGCAAGCATGGCTTAAAACTCACAGACTGGCACTTCCTGCACGCTGATCGTGTGCCTCTCGAGTTCAGCGCACAGGAAGTCGCAGCCCATGAGGGGTGAACATGCTTGCAGGGCCAGCAGAGGCCGGGAGGAATGGTGGCAGCAGCTTGGCCATTAAACAGCGATTTTGCCCGGGAAGAAAGTCGGAGGAACAGGCAGATGCAGTAGTAGCAGTGGGGTGGGGGGGAGGAAAGTGAGAAATGCTGGTAGGGAGGAAGGGAAAGACGAGATGCAGTTCCTGGGGAGGGGGGATTAATATATGCAGGGTAAAGAATACTGGGCGTAGGGGTAGGAAAAGGCAGGAAGAGGATGGGGAAGTTAAAGATTGGGGAAGTAAGAGTTTGGCAGAGAAAATGACAGGAGAGAGGTTTCTGGGAGTACAGGACAAAGGGAGAGGATGCCAGGGGAGGGGGGTAAAAGGCAGGGGATGCTGGGGATAAAGGGACCCTGCCCCAACCATTGCCTGTCACCCCCAGTGTTCACTTATAGTGATAGCTTGTGCACACCCCCACTCCTGCTAATCCACATCAAGGACCAGGTCATGGGAATGAATTGAGGGGTACCCCATCAATAATTCCCCCCCTGGGCACTATTTACCCTAGGGCCAGCCCTAGTGGCATGCATATTATTCTCTGAACGGTCACTCTGGAAACCTGTACCTCTCTTTCTCACTTCCTTGGCATCTCTTTTGTTCCTTTCTGGTTCTCCCCAGGTTGGATTTATGATTCCTCCTTTCTGTACAGCATTCCCCTTTGTTCTGGAGATCCAATGCTTGGTTGCTGCTGTGTTTCCCCCTCCTCTCCATGATCCACTAGCTAGTAACACTATTATTTGACTCTTCTGGTTGAGCACCAGATGCATGACCCTCCCCGCTCTCCTCCCAAATTACATCAACTCTGCACTTTCTCCTCCACACAAAAGTTTCTGCCCAGTGGCAAACATTTTGCTACTCAAAAACTTCTAACATTACATAAAAATAAAAAATAACTACTGGGTTCCCTCTTGCAAGGACAAGAACCTTCAAGAATCCGGACTTGCATCCAGATCTTAGGAAGCCTTAGATGCCTTCAAAATAAAAACAAAAAAACAAAAGTGAAGAACCAACTTACCAGACCCCTGGAGTGGGCTAGCAGATCTTTTCTTAGTGTAAACTCCAAACATCTAACACCAAAATGCTTGTCCTAAAGATCCGTTGCAGTGGAGCTGGATACAAATTGTCACTCAGAAAACACTAGGGATGTCAAATACCCGGAATGACTCCGTTATTATAAATCCTGAAATAAACAAACCATTAAAAATACACACTCCATCCAAGATCACCACACAACACCACCCCGTTTTCAAATCTCATTTAACAGATCACCTATTATAACCAACATTAAATTCCATATCTTCAAAGGGACCTCCTTATCTTTTTTCTTTCAATATGCAGTTCTCCATTAGATCTTAATCATCCCAATAATGGCGCCTCAGCATTCAAACTACATCTTCACTTCCTTCTAAACTATTTATAGCCACTCACTCCTCCAGAAATTAAAACTGCCAATCTTGTTTAAAAGGACGAATCAACATTGAACAACTTTATTCAAAAGTTCAATCACAACTCACACTTCAGAACACCAAGCCATCCGTCAAATTTAGAAAAACTTCTCAATATGGGTAGCTTTATTCAAAAGACAGACCAGTCAATCTCCCTATTTAAACCACCAGGGGCTACTGTTTTAAAAAAGTGAATCCACTTTTGTTCTTTCTGTGTAAGAAAACTATCAAAATCACCTCCCCGTGGTGAAGGCTTTGGTTGTTCAATAACAGCAAATTGATGTTCCATTCCATCTTTCCAGATTAACCCACAGTGCATCTTCCTTAGCTCATGTGCAGAGGAACGCTGTTGCTTTAATACTGTTCTTTATATATAATGCCTCACTTCCTCCTTTCCCTCCTATCTGGTCCTTCCTGAATAGATTATAGCTGGGTATAACTAATTCCTAGTCATGATTTTCCTTGCACCAGGTCTCTGTGACCATGAATATATCTAAATCAGCTTCTTCCTTGACTGCCTCTACATCTGGACTTTATTCCCCATGTACATAGCTTACCAAATATTGCCTTTTCCCCCCATGTTTCCCATTTCTATATAAGTATTGCTTTTCTTAACTTAGGGTTTTGTTCACTCATCCTTGATGACTCTAGTTTAAAGCCCTCCTCAGTAGGTTTTCCATTCTATGCCCCTTCTTCAACAAGTAGATCTCATCTTGATATTTCAAGGATTGCGGAGCAGTAGCTATCACAATCCCATGCTCCCTGAAAGGCAACACCTCCTGGTAGCCATCAGCCCCTATCTTCCAGTAGCAATCCTCCCAGTTACCATCAGTCTCGGCCATCTGATAGGCAGCCCCCCCCCCCCCCTTGGTATCTATCAACTCCCATACTTCCATCCAGAGGCAGGAGTGATGTTATAGTCTTCCTGCTTGCACTGCTATATCTGCCAAATGATGCTAGCTAGGGGTGCATCATCCTTATCAGAAATATGTAGGTTTATGTAGCTCTAGTTCTAAAATCCAGTGATTTAAACCAGAGGGTACTTTTACTCAGTCCTTGAGGGCCACAATCCAGTTGGGCTTTCAGGATTTCTACAATGAACATAAGAACATAAGAAATTGCCATGCTGGATCAGACCAAGGGTCCATCAAACCCAGCATCCTGTTTCCAATAGAGGCCAAACCAGGCCACAAGAACCTGGCAAGTACCCAAACACTAAGAAGATCCCTTGCCACTGATGCAATTAATAGCAGTGGCTATTCCCTAAGTAAATTTCATTAATAACTGTTAACGGACTTCTCCTCCAAGAACTTATCCAAACCTTTTTTGAACCCAGCTACACTAACTGCACTAACCACATCCTCTGGCAACAAATTCCAGAGCTTTATTGTGCATTGAGTGAAAAATAATTTTCTCCGATTAGTCTTAAATATGCTACTTGCTAACTTCATGGGATGCCCCCTAGTCCTTCTATTATTCGAAAGTGTAAATAACTGATTCACATCTACTCATTCAAGACCTCTCATGATCTTAAAGACCTCTATCATATCCTCCCTCAGCCATCTCTTCTCAAGCTGAACAGCCCTAACATCTTCAGCCTTTCCTGTACATGAGATCTATTTGAATGCACTGCCTCCATTGTATGTATGAAAATAGATTTCATGCATATTCACTGTAGAAATCTTGAAAACCTGATTGGATTGTAGTCCTTGAGGATTGAGTTTAAGGACTTCTGATTTAGGAAAAAAAACAACAGAAAAATTGTAACCCCTGTGTTAGTTGAACCTGGATACTAGTTTCAGAGGCAATATCTCAAATTTCTATTTTAATTGGAACACTGTTATTAAACCAAAATATTTAACTCCAGAGTTTCCTGCATGGGGATAAAGCTTATTTTAAGGGTCTTCACATTGCTTTTCATTTTTTTTTTTTTGCATATATTAAAGTCTTTTGCACACAGTATAGATGATAACAGCATAGATGAGTATCAAAGTCACTACTCAATGAAATACATGGGGGGGGGGCAGGGGGCAATACAATACAAGTGAATAGAAAACGGGCTCTTGTATTGAGTTCCCATTTTCCTAATGCACGTCCGTCCGTCTCTCCTGGGTGCCTGATGCAATATGTTAATGAGGTGCTTTGCTAAAAAGGACGCACTAGGGATACATTGTGTGAACCTAGCGGATCCGTGGTATTGGTCATTTAAGAGACATAACTTTGCAGGTTAGGAAAACAGATGCTCAATTTATGAGCATCTGATTTCCTAATTGGCGCACAGTCACGGGTTCGTAAAACGGATGTTGGTAAATTGAGCTTTTGTTGTCCTAACTTGACCACCATCAAAACTGGTTTTTTTTTTCATGATGCTACTTTCTGTGGTTCTTCCTACTTAGTATCACGATGATATTAAGTTGGAGGAACTACAGAAAAGCAGTATTTTTTGCTGTTTTATTGAGGCTTGGGGAGCCTCAAGACTTAACTCCAGTTCCTGGGCTGGCATTAAATTTTGAGGTTAAAATGTGCATGTCAGGCACACAGTGATTTTTTGCATTTAAATGCTATATAGATGAGGCTATTGTAAAGTATTGTAAAGTAGTCTAACTGCGTTCCAAGTAATATGGATAAGTACTGACTTCCTCACATCTTCATGATTAATAGTGATTTATGGACTTTTCCTCCAGGAACTTGCCCAAACCCTTTTTATACCCAGCTAGGCTAACTGCTTTCACCATATCTTCTGGCAATAAATTCCACAGTTTGTGTGCTCAGTGAAAAAAAAAATACTTCCTCCGATTTGCATTAAATGTACTACCTATTATCTTCATAGTCCCCTAGTCCTAGTAAAAGTAACTATTCCTTATTTACCCATTCCACACTAGCCATGATTTTATAGACCTCTATCATATGTCCTCTCAGTCATCTCTTCTCCAGGGTGAAGGGCCCTAATCTGTTTTGCCATTTCCCTTTTATCATTTTCATCCCCTTCTTTACATCTTTTCAAGTTCTGTTATCATTTTTGGAGATGGGGTGATCAGAACTGCACACAACACTCAAGGTACATTCAATCATGGCATTATCATAGCTTCCATTTTACTTTCCACTCCTTTCCATATACTACCTAACATTCTGTCTGCTTTTTGACTGGCATGGTACAATCAACTGAGGATTTCAAAATATTGCCCACTGTGATGTCAGCAGCATCATTCTCCTGGGTGGTGCCACCTAAAATGGAACACAGCATTTTCTTGTAACTATAGAGTGGATTATTTTTCTTTATGTGTGCACTACTTTGTACTTGTCCATGTTAAAATTCATTAAAATTAGATGTCCAGTCATCCAGTCTTGCAAGGTCCTCTTGCAATTCCTCACAATCAACTTGTGATTTAACTATTTTGAACAATTTTGTTACACCTGTAAATACGATAACCTCACTTATCACTCCCTTTTCCAGATCATTTATAAATATATTAAAAAGCACTAGTCCCAATGCAGATCTCTAGGGCATTCCACTATCTACCTTTCTGAATTGACTGAAATGACCATTCAATCCTGTCTTTTAACCAATTACAAACTCACAATTGGACATTATCTTCTGTCCCTTGATTCTTTAATTTCCTGAGCTTATCAAGAGGGACTTTATCAAATGCCTTCTTAAATCTAGATATATATCTCTATATTTATATAATGCACTTAGAAGGAAGAGATGTCTATCACAGAGAACCAGAAGGCTTATTTGCATACTTCTCCCAGCAGCCCTAGCAGAAGTCTCCAAAGGACAATGAAAGCAGTCTAGGCTTCAACTTCCACAGCCCCCATTTTGTTTCTAGCTGTAGAAATTTGGAAGGCTCATTTGCATACTTTTCCAGCAACCTCAGCAGAGGACTCTAGAGAATACTGAGCAGGCTATATTACGACCGCGACCTACAGGTCCTAATACGGGCATGGCCGCTAGCTCATGGGAGAGCATGAGCCCCTGAACCAAGGCACGACTCAGAGAGGAGCCCCGAACCACATCGTGGGAGGTGAGTGCATGCAAGCATGGGTGGAGCAGAAACAAAGCAGGACTGGAACTAAAGCAAGGAACTTGGAACAAGCACCAAGCAGGATCAGCTGTCCACTGGACCTACACACACCAAGAAGACCCAGCAATGCAATGCTGGTATCAGGAGTAGCCCTCTGGTCACTCAAAAGCCCTTTCATACCCGCCGTTTGGGAACGATGAGTGCGTGAGGCCAGACGGAGACTGAGGGCAGGAACAAGACGAGGGCTTGGAACTTGGAAGGGCTCAGATGAGGACTCGTGTTACTTGGAAGACTCAGACGAAGACTTGGAAGGAATCAGTCAAGGATTCAGGTTACTCAGAAGACTCGGACAAGGATTCAGGTTACTCAGAAGATTTCAGGCAAGGTTTTGGTACTCAGGTGAAAGTACTGGGTAAGAACTGCATCGCAGCACACCCTACACAGCCGCCCATGGCTGGTCGCAGACCACGCTGAGCATGAAGCAGACTCCAGGCGAAGTAGTGGAACTTGAGACTGGAACATGCTCTACACAGCCACCAGTTTTTACTGCTTTTCTGTACACTTTCCCGTTGCCGAGAGAAATTAACGCCTTCCTTTGGGTAGGCGCTAATTTCTGAAAGTAAAATGTGCGGCGTGGCTGCACATTTTACTTTCTGTATCGCACGGGAATAACAGGGCCATCATGTTGCGGGCGCTATTAGTTTCGGGGGGGTTGGACGCGCGTTTTTGACGCGCTATTATCCCTTACTGAATAAGGGATAAAGCTAGCTCGTCGAAAATGCATGTCCAAATGTGGGTTAATAGTGCGCACTGTACTATACCGGCCTATATGTCAGCAGCGTCAGAGGTGAGTAGTGGAGGCCTGCTCACGTGATGGGGTCCGTGCGCAGGATCGTAATAGCCTAGCCATCAACTTCCACATCTCTTTTTTTCCAGCAGCAGTAAAGGATCTAAAGGCATGTGCTAAAGTTCCACTTCCTATAAATTTTCAACAACATATTTATTTGATACAATAACAGGGAATTAGTTCAAAATAAGGGTCCACAATTTGTGTACCTGGGTAGTTATAAGTAGTAGAGATGTGAATCGTTTTCCATATCGTCTTAACAATAGAAATCGTGTGGCAGGGCAAGAAAATCGTGTTAGGCATGATTTTTTAGTTAAAAAATCGATAAAAATCATTTTTTCCGATTAGTGCGCACTAACTGGGAGTTAGTGCGCACTAACTGAAAATGATACAATTTGACACTTTTCAGGTCAGTTAAGGTCAGTTTAGGAATGAATATGTATTCCTATTGGCTGCCCTCTTATTTATTCATGTTACCAAGCTTCCCACTGACAGTATATGGGGGATGGGAAATGGAAACAGTTGGTAGCTTGACAAAACAAGTAATGTGATCAGTCAATGTGACTAGAACTTGTGCCCTAACCCTGATACCAGGGGTATTGTGATCTTCCTGCACACAGTGCCCTATCCCTATTAATACCAGGAGTGTTGTGATCTTCCTGCACACAGTGCCCTAACCCTGGCACCAGGGGTGTTGTGATCTTCCTGCACACAGTGCCCTATCCCTATTAATACCAGGAGTGTTGTGATCTTCCTGCACATAGTGCCCTATCCCTATTAATACCAGGAGTGTTGTGATCTTCCTGCACACAGTGCCCTATCCCTATTAATACCAGGAGTGTTGTGATCTTCCTGCACACAGTGCCCTAACCCTGGCACCAGGGGTGTTGTGATCTTCCTGCACACAGTGCCCTATCCCTATTAATACCAGGAGTGTTGTGATCTTCCTGCACACAGTGCCCTATCCCTATTAATACCAGGAGTGTTGTGATCTTCCTGCACACAGTGCCCTATCCCTATTAATACCAGGAGTGTTGTGATCTTCCTGCACACAGTGCCCTAACCCTGGCACCAGGGGTGTTGTGATCTTCCTGCACACAGTGCCCTATCCCTATTAATACCAGGAGTGTTGTGATCTTCCTGCACACAGTGCCCTAACCCTGGCACCAGGGGTGTTGTGATCTTCCTGCACACAGTGCCCTATCCCTATTAATACCAGGAGTGTTGTGATCTTCCTGCACACAGTGCCCTAACCCTGGCACCAGGGTTGTTGTGATCTTCCTGCACACAGTACCCTATCCCTATTAATACCAGGAGTGTTGTGATCTTCCTGCACACAGTGCCCTAACCCTGGCACCAGGGTTGTTGTGATCTTCCTGCACACAGTGCCCTATCCCTATTAATACCAGGAGTGTTGTGATCTTCCTGCACACAGTGCCCTAACCCTGGCACCAGGGGTGTTGTGATCTTCCTGCACACAGTGCCCTATCCCTATTAATACCAGTAGTGTTGTGATCTTCCTGCACACAGTGCCCTAACCCTGGCACCAGGGGTGTTGTGATCTTCCTGCACACAGTGCCCTATCCCTATTAATACCAGGAGTGTTGTGATCTTCCTGCACACAGTGCCCTATCCCTAATACCAGGGGTGTTGTGATCTTCCTGCACACAGTGCCCTATTCCTGATACCGGGGGTGTTGGGATCTTCTTGCACACATCCCGGTATCAGGGATAGGGCACTGCATGCAGGAAGATCACAACACTCCTGGTATCAGGAATAGGGCACTGTGTGCAGGAAGATCACAACACCCCTGGTATTAGGGATAGGGCACTGCGTGCAGGAAGATCACAACACTCCTGGTATTAATAGGGATAGGGCACTGCATGCAGGAAGATCACAACACCCCTGGTATCAGGGATAGGGTACTGTGTGCAGGAAGATCACAATACCCCAGAGGAGTGAGGGTCAGGCAGCTCCCCCCTGTCTGTGAAGCCAGCCTCTCACTAGTAATGCAGGGAGGGAGCTGTCTCAGACTTCACCATCCTCCCCCCCCTCACCCACACACCATTCACTAGCTGGGACATGGGGGAAGTCAGGAGTGAGGGTCAGGCAGCTCCCCCCTGTCTGTGAAGCCAGCCTCTCACTAGTAATGCAGGGAGGGAGCTGTCTCAGACTTCACCATCCTCCCCCCCCCCTCACCCACACACCATTCACTAGCTGGGACATGGGGGAAGTCAGGAGTGAGGGTCAGGCAGCTCCCCCCTGTCTGTGAAGCCAGCCTCTCACTAGTAATGCAGGGAGGGAGCTGTCTCAGACTTCACCATCCTCCCCCCCCCCTCCCCCACACACCATTCACTAGCTGGGACTTGGGGGAAGTCAGGAGTGAGGGTCAGGCAGCTCCCCCCTGTCTGTGAAGCCAGCCTCTCACTAGTAATGCAGGGAGGGAGCTGTCTCAGACTTCACCATCCTCCCCCCCCTCACCCACACACCATTCACTAGCTGGGACATGGGGGAAGTCAGAAGTGAGGGTCAGGCAGCTCCCCCCTGTCTGTGAAGCCAGCCTCTCACTAGTAATGCAGGGAGGGCGCTGTCTCAGACTTCACCATCCTCCCCCCCCCCCCCTCACCCACACACCATTCACTAGCTGGGACATGGGGGAAGTCAGGAGTGAGGGTCAGGCAGCTCCCCCCTGTCTGTGAAGCCAGCCTCTCACTAGTAATGCAGGGAGGGAGCTGTCTCAGACTTCACCATCCTCCCCCCCCCTCACCCACACACCATTCACTAGCTGGGACATGGGGGAAGTCAGGAGTGAGGGTCAGGCAGCTCCCCCCTGTCTGTGAAGCCAGCCTCTCACTAGTAATGCAGGGAGGGAGCTGTCTCAGACTTCACCATCCTCCCCCCCCCCCCCTTCACCCACACACCATTCACTAGCTGGGACATGGGGGAAGTCAGGAGTGAGGGTCAGGCAGCTCCCCCCTGTCTGTGAAGCCAGCCTCTCACTAGTAATGCAGGGAGGGAGCTGTCTCAGACTTCACCATCCTCCCCCCCCCCCCTCACCCACACACCATTCACTAGCTGGGACATGGGGGAAGTCAGGAGTGAGGGTCAGGCAGCTCCCCCCTGTCTGTGAAGCCAGCCTCTCACTAGTAATGCAGGGAGGGAGCTGTCTCAGACTTCACCATCCTCCCCCCCCCCCTCACCCCCACACCATTCACTAGCCGGGACATGGGGGAAGTCAGGAGTGAGGGTCAGGCAGCTCCCCCCTGTCTGTGAAGCCAGCCTCTCACTAGTAATGCAGGGAGGGAGCTGTCTCAGACTTCACCATCCTCCCCCCCCCCTCACCCACACACCATTCACTAGCTGGGACATGGGGGAAGTCAGGAGTGAGGGTCAGGCAGCTCCCCCCTGTCTGTGAAGCCAGCCTCTCACTAGTAATGCAGGGAGGGAGCTGTCTCAGACTGGTATCAGGGATAGGGCACTGAGTGCAGGAAGATCACAACACCCCTGGTATCAGGAATAGGGCACAGGTTCTAGTCATATTGACTGATCACATTACTTTTTTTGTCAACTACCAACAGTTTTCATTTCCCATCCCCCCAACCATCACCTCAGTTGGAACCTTGGTAACATCAATAGATAAGAGGGCAGCCAGCCAATAGGAATACATATTCATTCCTAACTGACCTTTACTGACCTGGATAGTGTCAATAATTTATATCATTTTCTGTTAGTGTTCCTGAGTTTCCATTTGCATTTCCCATCCCCCCAACCATCACCTCAGTGGGAACCTGGTTAACATCAATAGATAAGAGGGCAGCCAGCCAATAGGAACACATATTCATTCCTAACTAACCTTTACTGACCTGGAAAGTGTCAATTTGTATCATTTTCAGTTAGTGCGCACTAACTCGAGTTAGTGCGCACTAACTCGAGTTAGTGCGCACTAACTCCCGTTAGTGCGCACTAACACGATTTAACGATTTTTAACGATAAATCGTTAGAATTTCTATTGTATCGTGTTCTATAACAATTAATCGGACGATAATTTTAATCGGTAAAAAACGATTCACATCCCTAATAAGTAGATTAATTGTAGTCTCTGGATGATCACTGACAGGGAAAAATATAGTAAACCAATAGATTAAAAGTACTTTAGATTAGTTTGAAGATCCCTACTCACTTAAAATTTTTAAATTGTTAACAACTGAACAAAATTAAGATGCAGACAGTAATTGGGATGCCGAATGTTTCATTATTTACCAATTGGTGAGAGGTTGTAAGTATGCACTCGGAGTAAAGAGCCCTCAGTGAACAAGTCCAATATCTGGATGGTAGAGTGGCTGTGACTTGGTCTGGAGGGGGAGCAACTCAGCCTAGGAGGGTAGGCTTTGCTAGGGATAAGGGGAGGGGCTTGGTCTGGGGGGCTGGCTCTATTGAGTCTGGGGGAGTGCAGCCTGTGCTGATGCTGCTGAGGAGTGAGGGATTACTATGCTGAGACAGAGGTGGCAGGGGTGGAGGCAGGCTGTGTTGGGGCTGGAGGGGAAAGGGCAGGCTGCTGGGCTGGGGGAGGGAAATAAATAGGAGCCTCAAGGGAATTTCCATTGGTGGTTGTGCTGCAGCTGGGGCTGGGAAAGGCAGTCTGGGCTTGGTCTGAGGGGGGGAGGGGGGAGGCAGGTTGTTCTGCTTCTGGGGCTGCAGGGGGAAAGGGCAGCCTGTGATGGGGATGAGTAGTCTGTACTGGGGCTCAGAGCTAGAGGGTAGGCAGTATTGGGACTGTAGAGGAAGGTTATTCAAAGGGGCCTCCAGGGAATTTCCATGGGTGTCATCTATTATCAACTGATTCACCCTTGTCCACATGTTTATTAACCTCTTGAAAAACATCAAACAGATTTGAAAGACAAGCATTCACTTTGATAAATCCATGTTGTCACTGCCCTATTAATCTATATTTATGCAGATGGTCAGTAATTTTGTTCTTTAGAATGGCTTCTACCTTTTTCCTGGTACCAACATCAAGCTTAATGGTCTGAAGCTTCCTGGATTACCCCTGGAACCTATTTAAAAATGGTTACCTTGGCCGCATTCCAATTCTCAGGTACCATAGCTGATTTTTTTTTTATAATTTACTTTTTTATTACAGTTTTATACAATTTACAGTATAAAAAAGGGAAATTACACATATTTACACAAGGAAAAAAAATCAATATTCAATTTTAAACAGCATTTCTCTCATACTCCAAAATAAAAACATAGGGAACAATGTGTGGGATGGAGTCAGAAATTTAAAGCAATAATTCAGCATAAGATAAATCTAAAAAGAGACAAAATATTCTAACTGAAACTCCAAACATGACCATAGCTGATTTTAAAGAGAAGGTACGGATTACAAGTAATAAGTCTGCAATTTCATTTTTAGTACTTTCTGAACTCTGGGATATATACAGGCCAGTGCAAGGGTGTTAGATGCCCTAGGGAAATCTTCTGCCTTGCACCTGGCCCCTCCTTCCCCCCCCAGTACTGACCTCATTCACTGAGATGCTGCTCGTGGCCCGCCGAGTGTTTGCTTTTCTTGGCCATGAGCAGGATGGGCCTTGCTCGCAGCTACCGATTCTGTGCTTCTCTGGCCACCAACAGAATGAGCACCTCTCAAGGCCCATCAAGTCTTTACTCCTCTCGACCACGAATGGACTAGGCTCCACTCGTGACCTCACATGACTGCTCTTCACCCCCCCCCCCTCCCCTACCCACTAATGGTTGGCGCCCTAGGCAATCACCTAGTTCACCTAATGGGATACACCGGCCCTGAATATATACCATGCAAACCTGATGATTTGTTACTATTTAGTTTGTCAGTTTGCTCTATTACAATTTCCTGGTTCACTGTGACTTGTTTAAGTTCCTGTGAATCATTGCCCTCAAAGAATCTGTCCAGTGTTGGTATCTCCTTGATACGCTACTCAGTAAATACCAAAGCAAAGAATTAATTTAGTTTTACTGCTATGGCCTTTCCTTTTCTGAGCACTCTTTTTACACCTCGGTCATCTACTGATACAATTGGCCCCCTCATGGGTTTCTTGCTTCAAGCATACCCTTTGATAGTACCCCCTGATGATTGTGGATTTTTATTTTCAGAAGGCGTTTGACAAAGTCCCTCATTAGAGGCTTCTAAGAAAACTAAAAAGTCATGGGACAGGAGGTGATGTCCTTTCGTGGATTACAAACTGCTTAAAAGATAGGGAACAGAGAGTAGGATTAAATGGTCAATTTTCTCAGTGGAAAATGGTAAACAGTGGAGTTCCAAGTACAGATCCCCAGGGATCTGTACTTGGAACGGTGCTTTTCAATATATTTATAAATGATCTGGAAAGGAATACGATGAGTGAGGTTATCAAATTTGCGGATGATACAAAATTATTCAGAGTACTTAAATCACAAGCGGATTGTGATACATTACAGGAGGACCTTGCAAGACTGGAAGATTGGGCATCCAAATGGCAGATGAAATTTAATGTGGACAAGTGAAAGGTGTTGCAAATAGGGAAAACTAACCCTTGCTGTTGATAAGAACATGAGAGGTACGGGATACCTTTTAATTTCATATTTTTTGCCCTCTAGGAAAATCAATAATTCTCAAGTTGTTGTATCTTAAGCTGTTTTCCTTAGGATCAGTTTAAACCAAAGAGAACCATTATTCTTCACCAAAGAAATATTAATTACTTGCAAACATAAGAACATGCCATACTGGGTCAGACCAAGGATCCATCAAGCCCAGCATCCTGTTTCCAACAGTGGCCAATCTAGGCCATAAGAACCTGGCAAGTACCCAAAAACTAGATCAATTCCATGTTACCATTGCTAGTAATAGAAGTGGCTATTTTCTAAGTGAACTTAATTAATAGCAGGTAATGGACTTCTCCTCCAAGAACTATCCAAACCTTTTTTAAACACAGCTACACTAACTGCACTAACCACATCCTCTGGCAACAAATTCCAGAATTTAATTGTGCGTTGAGTGAAAAAGAACTTTCTCCGATTAGTTTTAAATGTGCCACATGCTAACTTCATGGAGTGCTCCCTAGTCTTTCTATTATATGAAAGAATAAATAACCGATTCACATCTACCTATTCTAGATCTCTCATGATTTTAAACACCTCTTTCACGTCCCCCCTCAGCCGTCTTTTTCCAAGCTGAAAAGTCCTAACCTCTTTGGTCTTTCCTCATAGGGAGCTGTTCCATTCCCTTTATCATTTTGGTCAGCCTTCTCTGTACCTTCGCCATTGCAATTATATATTTTTTGAGATGCGGTGACCAGAATTGTACACAGTATTCAAGGTGTGGTCTCACTATGGAGCGATACAGAGGCATCATGACATTTTCCGTTTTATTCACCATTCCCTTTATAATAATTCCCAACATTCTGTTTGCTTTTTTGACTGCCACAGCACACTGAACCGACAATTTCAATGTGTTATCCACTATGACGCCTAGATCTCTTTCTTGGGTGGTAGCACCTAATATGGAACCTAACATTGTGTAACTATAGCATGGGTTATTTTTCCCTACATGCATCACCTTGCACTTATCCACATTAAATTTCATCTGCCATTTTGATGCCCAATTTTCCAGTCTCACAAGGTCTTCCTGCAATTTATCACAATCTGCTTGTGATTTAACTACCCTGAACAATTTTGTATCAACTGCAAATTTGATTACCTCACTCGTCGTATTTCTTTCCAGATCATTTATAAATATATTGAAAAGTAAGGGTCCCAATACAGATCCCTGAGGCATTCCACTGCCTACTCCCTTCCACTGATAAAATTGTCCATTTAATCCTACTCTCTGTTTCCTGTCTTTTAGCCAGTTTGTAATCCACGAAAGGACATCGCCACCTATCCCTTGACTTTTTACTTTTCCTAAAAGCCTCTCATGAGGAACTTTGTCAAACGCCTTCTGAAAATCCAAGTACACTACATCTATCGGTTCACCCTTATCCACATGTTTATTAACTCCTTCAAAAAAGTGAAGCTGATTTGTGAGGCAAAACTTGCCTTGGGTAAAGCCATGCTGACTTTGTTCCATTAAACCATGTCTTTCTATATGTTCTGTGATTTTGATGCTTAGAACATTTTCCACTATTTTTCCTGGCACTGAAGTCAGGCTAACCAGTCTGTAGTTTCTCAGATTGCCCCTGGAGCCCTTTTTAAATATTGGGATTACATTAGCTATCCTCCAGTCTTCAAGTACAATGGATGATTTTAATGATAGGTTACACATTTTTACTAATAGGCCTGAAATTTCATTTTTTATTTCCTTCAGAACTCTGGGGTGTATACCATACGGTCCAGGTGATTTACTACTCTTCAGTTTTTCAATCAGGACTACCACATCTTCTAGGTTTACAGTGATTTGGTTCAGTCCATCTGAATCATTACCCATGAAAACCATCTCCACTACGGATACCTCCCCAACATCCTCTTCAGTAAACACTGAAGAAAAGAAATCATTTAATCTTTCCACGATGGCCTTATCTTCTCTAAGTGCCCCTTTAACCTCTCGATCATCTAACGGTCCAATTGACTCCCTCACAGCCTTTCTGCTTTGGATATATTTTAAAAAGTTTTTACTGTGAGTTTTTACCGCTACGGCCAACTTCTTTTCAAATTTTCTCTTAGCCTGTCTTATCAATGTCTTAAATTTAAATTGCCAACACTTATGCATTATCCTTTTTCTTCTGCTGGATCCTTCTTCCAATTTTTGAATGAAGAGCTTTTGGCTAAAATAGCTTCTTTCACATCCCCTTTTAACCATGCCAGTAATCGTTTTGCCTTCTTTCCACCTTTCTTAATATGTGGAATATATCTGGCTGTGCTTCTAGGATGGCATTTTTTAACAATGACCATGCCTCGAACACTTTTTACCTTTGTAGCTGATTCTTTTAGTTTTTGTCTATTTTTCTCATTTTATCAAAATTTCCCTTTTGAAAGTTTAGCACGAGAGCCATGGATTTGCTTACTGTTCCCCTTCCAGTCATTAATTCAAATGTGATCATTTTATGATCATTATTGCCAAGCGTCCCCACCACAGTTACCTATCTAACCAAATCCTGTGCTCCACTGAGAATTAGATCTAAAATTTCTCCCTCTCTTGTCGGTTCCTGAAGCAATTGCTCTATAAAAATATCATTTATTCCATCCAGGAACTTTATATCACTAGCATGTACCGATGATACATTTACGCAGTCATTACATTTACGCAGTCAATACTGGGGGAATTGAAGTCTCCCGTTATTACCGCACTACCAATTTGGTTAGCTTCCCAAATTTCTCTTAGTATTTCACTGTCAGTCTCACCATCTTGACCAGGTGGATGGTAGTATACTCCTATCACTATAGTCTTCCCCGACACACAAGGGATTTCTACCCATAAAGATTCAATTGTGCATTTATTCTCATGCAGGATGTTTATCCTGTTGGACTCTATGCCATCCTGGACATAAAGCGCCACACCGCCTCCCCGGTGCTCCTCTCTGTCATTACGATATAATTTGTATCCCTTGTAAAGCATTGTCTCATTGGTTGTCCTCCTACCACCATGTCTCTGAGATGCCAATTAAGTCTATGTCATCATTCACTGCTATACATTCTAATTCTCCCATCTTACTTCTTAGACTCCTGGCATTAGCATACAAACATTTCAAAGTTGTTTTTTTGTTTGTATTTTCATTCTGCTTTTTAATTGAAAGGGATAAGTTAGAATTTTTTTAGCTCAGGTGAGTTTTTAGTTACAGGCACTTGGACTATTTTACTTATTATTGGAACCTCACTGTCGGGATGCCCTAATTGTAATGCATCATTAGTATCCTTTGAAGATACCTCTCTCCGAGCCATGCACTGCTGAGCGACTGTCGGCTTTCCCCTTTCTTCTAGTTTAAAGGCTGCTCTATCTCCTTTTTAAAGGTTAGCGCCAGCAGTCTGGTTCCACCCTGGTTAAGGTGGAGCCCATCCCTTCGGAAGAGACTCCCCCCTTCCCCAAAAGGTTCTCCAGTTCCTAACAAAACTGAATCCCTCTTCCTTGCACCATCGTCTCATCCACGCATTGATACTACAGAGCTCTGCCTGCCTCTGGTGACCTGCACGTGGAACAGGGAGCATTTCAGAGAATGCTACCCTGGAGGTTCTGGATTTAAGTTTTCTACCTAAGAGCCTAAATTTTTCTTCCAGAACCTCTCTCCCACATTTTCCTATGTTTTGGTGGCCACATGTACCATGACAGCCGGCTCCTCCCCAGCACTGTCTAAAATCCTATTTAGGTGACGCGTGAGGTCCGTCACCTTCGCACCAGGTAGGCATGTTACCAGGCGATCCTCACGCCCACCCGCCACCCAGCTGTCTACATTCCTAATAATCGAATCACCAACTATGACGGCCGACCTAACCCTTCCCTCCTGGGCAGTAGGCCTTGGGGAGATATCCTCGGTGCGAAAGGACAATGCATCACCTGGAGATCAGTTCCTTGCTACAGGATCCTTTCCTTCTGCACCAGGTTGATGCTCTCCAATCATGAGAACTTCTTCCTCCAAGGCAGCACCAGGGCTGCCAGTCTGAAGTTGGGACTGGACTACTATGTCCCTGAAAGTCTCATCTATATACCTCTCTGTCTGCCTCAGCTCCTCCAGGACTGCCACTCTAGCCTCCAGAGATTGAACTCGTTCTCTGAGATCCAGGAGCTCTTTAACGTCACATGCACATGTACAATTTCTCACCAGCAGGTAAAAAATCATACATGTGACACTCGATGCAAAAGACTGGCAAGCCCCCATCTTGCTGCTGGACTGCTGCTTTCATCTCAAATTTGTTCAGATCCTACTTAAGTTTTAGGTTTCGTATTAGGAGCTACCACCCAGGAAAAAGATCTAGGCATCATAGTGGATAATACATTGAAATTGTCGGTTCAGTGTACTGCAGCAGTCAAAAAAGCAAACAGAATGTTAGGACTTATTAGGAAGGGAATGGTTAATAAAACAGAAAATGTCATAATGCCTCTGTATCGCTCCATGGTGAAACCACACCTTCAATTTTGTGAGGAATTCTGGTCGCCGCATCTCAAAAAAGATATAGTTGCGATGGAGAAGGTACAGGGAAGGGCAACCAAAATGATAAAGGGGATGAAGCAGCTCCCCTATGAGGAAAGACTAAAAAGGTTAGGACTGTTCTGCTTGGAGAAGAGACAGCTGAGGGGGGATATGATAGAGGTCTTTAAGATCATGAGAGGTTTTGAATGAGTAGATGTGAATCGGTTATTTATAGTTTCAGATAATAGAAGGACTAGGTGGCATTCCATGAAGTTAGCAAGTAGCACATTTAAGACTAATCGGAGAAAATTTGTTTTCACTCAACATACAATTAAGCTCTGGAATTTGTTCCTAGAGGATGTGGTTAATGCAGTTCTTGAAGCTGGGTTCAAAAAAGGTTTGGATAAGTTCTTGGAGAAGTCCATTAACTGCTATTAATCAAGTTTATTTAGGGAATAGCCACTGCTATTAATTGCATCAATAGCATGGGATCTACTTAGTGTTTGGGTGGTTGCCAGATTCTTGTGGTCTGGTTTGGCCTCTGTTGGAAACAGGATGCTGGGCTTCATGGACCTTTGGTCTGACCCAGCATGGCACTTTCTTATGTTTGTATGTGTTTTTAGACAATATAATCTATCTATGGCATATTTGAATGCATGTTCTGTGCAAAAAAAGGAAGTTGAATTTAATGAATTATTGGTACAATTTGATTTAGATGTTTTGTTCAACACTGAATCTTAGCATAAGGAGACTGATGTTGCCTTGGTAAATAGTTTGTGTCCACTGGGGTATATATATATATGAGCATGTGTCTCAGGGGAGAAAGTGAGGTGGGGCTGTTTTAGTGATTTTTAAGAAAGATATTGAGGTGCTAAATTTACTATTAAGCAATATTGATTTTTTATTAAGTAATCTTGATTCAAATTCATATGTAGACCTTTGGTCTGATTTATATGTCACCTGGTCAGGCAGTATATAATATCAATGCTGTTATTACTGTTTTAACTTTGTTGTAATTTCAGTATCAAAAGCTATTGATTTTAGGTAATTTAATTTGCATTATGATGATGTGCAGTCACTAGTGTGCAAAATGTTGCCATGGCAATGGATGTTTAAGGGTTAAATCAACTTATTAAAGGAACTACTCATCACTCTGAACATATTTTGGATTTAGTTTTAGTGCCTGATCAGGTTGTAGAACTGGAAAGTAATGAAATATCTCAGATTAAAAATGCATTTGTTTCTTGGTCTGCTCATTGGATTCTGCTATTTGAATTAAAGCAGGAAGAAATGATAGGAAAATCAAAGATTTTTCTAAAACATGTCAGAAGAGGGTTTGAGTTACAAACCTTTATAAAATGTTGGGCCGATGTGGACCAGGATCTTCATTCGGTTCTTCAGATGAAGCAGTTTGAGTGTTGGTGTCCCGGGGCAATGAGCTAGAGTCAGAGGGCACCTCCACAGAAGCAGTTTGGGACTGCAGGGCTGGGCTAGGGCTGCCTAACCAACTCCCACGCACTCAGGTTGAGGCCTTGGGTTCTGGGGATCGGTAGGAGTTATCTCTGGCAGAACATCATGTTGCAGACACAAACTGAGAGCTGGGGTTGGGCACTGGCTGGAAGCTGAGGACAGGCACAAGCACAAGCTAGATGTTAAGATACAGAGTACAGGCAAGGACAGGACTAGACAGGGTTGAGACAAAAGCAAGACTGAACAAGGACAGGACAAGGACAGGGAACAGATAACACAAAAACACAACCCGCGCTAGATAATGCTAGTAGGCCTGGAGGCTGTAAGGTAAGCCAGAAAAGCCCAGAAGGGCACAGAGCAAAACAGGGAGGTCTGAGAGGCTTCAGAGCGAGGCCAGAAGATCTAGGATGGCCCAAAGCAAGGCAAGAAGTCAAGAGAGGCTACAGAGCAAAGTGAGAAGCCTAGAAAGGCCACAAGGCAGGAGGCCTGGGTAAGCCACAAGGCAAAGCAAGATAGCAAAGAAAGAGAGACCAGGTCAGAGAGCCAAGGTGTCTCAATGAAGAGGCACTGAGGCATTGAACCGCTTGGGTTAAGTAGGGCTGAGGCTTGGACATAGTTGGATTAGAGAGGAAGTGACTGGTAGAGCTGTGAGCAAGGTTCACTGAAGACCCCCTGATGGAAGGAAGTTTGCACAGCAGGCAGAACTTTGCCATGGGGAAACTGCATAGCAGGTGAAACCATGACAGGTGGAATAATTCTCTTAAAGAAACTTATGACAATAAGGTTGCACTGGCAGTAATTATCAAGAGGAAACTGCATAGTAAGCCTGCTCCTTGACTTGATAAGAATTTAAGAGATCTTAGAAGACAATTAAGAAAAGCTGAAAGTGGTGAAAGTTGAAAAGTGATAAAACGTTTTATGATGATGTTTTAATATCTTTTAGATCATCATTATCCAACACTAAAAAAGAGTATTGTTCCTCTTTGATTGTAATTCTTCAAATAAATCTTTGGAGCTTTTTAGTTTTGTCAAATTAGCTTTGAATAAATTAAATAGTAGGAGCAGGACAAAACCTGTTGGTGAGGATCTTGCCAAGTTTTTCTTGGGAAAACTGTAGAAGTTAAAAATTAATTTAATAGCTAAAGTGACTCCTAATATTGCTGAGAAGATAGTTAATGATAAGGTAGTTAGGTGGGATCATTTTAATTTAATTGTCAAGAAAAGCTTGGGAGAATTCATATTATAATACAGGCATCCAGGACATCACTCACTCGCATCCGTCCTTTCACAATATAAATAATACATTGAACAATAAGTTTGGGTTAACAAGGCCGCAGCTTTAATAACCTGGAGGCCCGAGCCCCCCTTTATTAACAATACAATTTAAATCAACAACTCCCAAGTCATCCGCCGCTGTGCCAGCAAGATGATTCCTTCCAGCCTCGCGGCTCGCCATATGGCCCCCGCACCAAGTTCAGACTCCCACCACCTGCCAGCAAAGGAGCCAACCCAGTGGGCCTCCGCCGCCAACCAGCAAGAAACCAGGCCTGCCAGATGACTTCCACCGCCTGCCAGCAGGGAGCCCGCCACCAACAACTTCCAGTTGTCAAACATTTTCCATTTGCCGGGTACATCACTCTTAACAGGTAACCAGTGCATTAAGCTGAACCGGCTCGGGCCATCCGCTGCGACAGAGAACGCTCACACAGAACCATAACAATAACCATAACAATAAGGGCAGGTGGGAGGGAAACAACGGCCGTCTGAGCTCCCGGAGCGGCGCGCCGAGAATGCCGGCTGCGTCCCTCCGCTCCGGGATAGCCTGAGGGACCGCCCACTGCTGCTGGCCGGCCAATCCTGACCAGCCAGCGCTGCAGGAGCCCTCGGCTCGCGACCACCTCCCCCTGGTTCCCCGTGCTCTCCTGACCTAACCTCCCCGTGACCTCCGGACCCTTGACTCACCTCGCTCCCCCCGCCCCCTAAGGACCAGGCCAGCTCCCTGAGCGAGCCTGGGCCCGTATTATACTGGTCTGCCGGTCAGGGAGACCATCAGACCTCTCAAAAAATAAGAGTTACTAGTTGTAGTTTACATCCATGCCCTTTTTTGGTTGATTAAAATTAAGATTGATATTTTTTCAGGATATTTGATTCAACTAATTGAACTCTCATTAATAAACGGTGAGGTTGCATTGTGACTGAGAAAAGCAATAGTAAAAGCAGAAGAGAAGGATCTGACAGTCTCTTTTGATTTATTGTCTAGCTATGGCCCCATTTCAAATTTATTTTCAGTTACCAAGCTATTGGAAAAGTGGGTTTTGACTCAGCTGGATGACTTTTTAGAGGAATGTAATGTATTAGATAAGGGGCAGTTTGTCTTTAGGAAAATCTATGGTACTGAAACATTATTATTATCCTTATTGGATGAGATTTATTGCAGTCTTGAAAGCAAGAAAACAGGAATACTTTCCAGCTTGATATATTGTCAGCTTTTGACACTATTTGTCATACTCAGCGGATCGATAGGCTGTGTAATATTGGTATCAGGGGAGTAGTATTACAATGGTTTACCTCCTGGCTACAGGACAGAATGTAGCAGGTGAGATTGGAGGGTGATAGTTCTGATTGGTATTTGAATTCAACAGGGGTACCACAAGGATCAGCATTATCCGCTGTCCTAGTCAATATTTTTAAGGCAACCTTTAGGTAGGATTTTAGCGTTGCTAAATTTAATTTATAAAATCTATGCAAGCATTCAATCTTATGTCCCAAGTAAAAGTAATGAGGTGTTTTCTGTGGAGTCATTTGTAATCTATTTTGAGATTATCAAGAAATGATTTGATGATGATGGTTTATGTTAAATTGTAGTTAAACATCTGTACTCTGGTTGGGTGAAAACATTTCTCCTGTTGTTCCACAATCTGTAAATATTAGTAATGCGCCTTTATATCTTGTGATGAGGCTCAGAATTTGGGAGTGATTTTTGATCCTAAACTTACTTTAAAGGTGCAAGTGGCAAAGATTGCAAGCACTGCGTTTTTTAAGTTGTGGTTGATTAGGCCTTTAAGGATTATACTTCCTATTCAAAAATTTAGATTGGTGGTACAAACTCTTGTGAGCACCGCTTTGGATTATTTTAAGTCTTTATAGGCAGGGCTGCCAAAATATTTAAAGCAGATATTACCATTGGTTCAGAATGCAGCTGAGAGCACAGTGTTTGGCTTGTAGTGGAGAATAAGTGTTACACCATATTTGAAAGAATTAGTCAAAGAATACAATTTAAGCTACTTGTTTTACTGCATAAAGCTATTTATCTAGAATCACATTATTTCATAGTATACTGCCTCTTGTACCCTATGTGCTTCAATGCAATTTTTGTTTTCTGTTCCAGCTATTACATAACGAACATAAGAAACTGCCATACTGAGTCAGACCGAGGGTCCATCAAGCCCAGCATCCTTTTTCCAACAATGGCTATTCCAGGTCACAACTACCTGGCAAGTAGCAAACAGTAAATAAATCCCTTGCTACAAATGTCAGTAATAAGGAGTAGCTATTCCCTAAGGGGTAGATTTTAAAAGAAGCGGACACGGCCTACATGTGCGCGTGCTACCTGGTACGCGCACATGTACGCCCAATTTTATAACATGCGCGCGCAGGATTTAAGCGCGTAACCTTTTTAAAATCCGGCCCTAAGTCTGTTTGGTTAATAGCAATTGATGGACTTCTCTGGGAACTTGGTTTTTAAACCCAGCAAAGTTAACTGCCTTTACCACATCCTCTGGCAAAGAATTCCAGAGCCTAATAGTACATTGAGTAAATAAAGATTTTTTTTATGATTTGTTTTAAATGTGCTACTTGAGAACTTCATGGAGTGCCCCCTAATCCTTATATTCTCTGAAAGAGTAAATAACCAAGCTACATTTACACATTCTAGTCCTCTCCTGATTGTATTGGCATCTATCATATCCTCGCTTAATCGTCTCTTCTCCAAGTTGAACAGCTCTAACCTCTTTATTCTTTCCTCATAGGTGAGACATTCCATCCTTCTTATCATATTGGTTGACCTTCTCTGTACCCTCTCCAGAGCATCTATATCTTTTTTGAGATGTAGTGCCCACAATTGTACATAGTACTCATGGTGTGGTTTCAGCATGCAGCGATACAGAAATATTAAGACATTCACTGTTTTATTTCCTAATAATAATTCCAAACATTCTGTTTGATTTTTTGATCAGCACTACACAATGAACTGAGAATTTCAATGTATTGTCCAGTACAGTGGACAATGTCCACTGAGACACCTAGTTATTTTTCCTCTGTGGTAACTCCTAATATATAAGCTAATAACATATTGTAAACTTATGTAAATTTGTAATTATGCATTATCCTTTGAGTTACATAAAGTACTCCTCTCTAATATCTCTATAAAGTTGATGCCCTGATCCAATTTTTCCTTGTTATAATCTCTTAATGTCCTTTTTAAGTTGAATATTAATTGTAAAGCACTGCCGCTATTTTCTATCTGTTCCAGTGCTGCTGCTAAAGTTTTGTTGAATGTACACCGACATGATGTTACTAAACGAATGCGGTATATAAAGAACCTCAAATAAATAAAATAAATAAATAAATATAGGGGCGGATTTTCAAAGGGTTACGCGCATATATTACGCACTTAACCCCGAAAACCCACTCCTGCGCATGCCGAGCCTATCTTGCATAGGCTCGGCGATGAGCGCAAGCCCCGGGACGCGCGTATGTCCTGGGGCTTGAAAAAAGAGGTGGGGCTGGGGTGGTCTGGGGTGGGGGCATGGCCAGAGGCCTCCGAAGGCCTGCTAGGCGGGGAATCGAGTGTCGGCATTCGGCCAGCGCGTGCAACCTACACCTGCCCGGATGCAGGCGCAACTTAAATACTAAAAATAGGGGGGGGGGATTTAGGTAGGGCTGGGGGGCGAATTAGATAGGGGAAGGGAGGGGAAGGTGCGGGGGGGGGGGGGGGTGAAAGGAAAGTTCCCTCCGAGGCCGCCCCGAAATCGGAGCGGCCTCGGAGGGAACAGGGGAAAGCCATTAGGGCTCCCCTAGTGCTCGGTGCACAAGGTACACAAGTGTGCACCCCCTTGCGCGCCGACCCTGGATTTTATGACATGCATGCGGCTGTGTATGCATGTTATAAAATCGGGCGTAGATTTGTGCGTGCCGGGTTGAGTGCACAAATCTACGCCCACGCGTAGGTTAGAAAATCTGGCCCATAGTGTGGGTTACTTTTCCCTAAGTAGATCACCTTGCATTTGTTCACATTAAATCTCATCTGCCATTTGATTGCCCAGTCTTCCAGTCTCACAAGATGCTCCTGCAATTTATCACAATCTGCTTGTGATTTAACAACTGTGAAAAAGTTTCTGTCATCTGCAAATTTAATCACCTCACTCGGCATTCCCTTTTCCAGATCATTTATAAGTATATTAAAAAGCACCAGTCCCAGTACAGATCCCTGAGGTACTCTCTGTTTCCTATCTTTTAACCAGTTTGCAATCCACAAAAAGACATTTCCTCCTATCCAATGACTTTTTAATTTTCTTAATGGTCTCTCCTAGAGCATTTGTGAAATGCCTTCTGAAAATCCAAATATAGTACATCTACTGGCTTACATTTAGCAACATGTTTATTAGGGATGTGCCTTGTTTTTATGATGAAAGGAAATATCGTATGATATTATTTTCATTTTCGTCATGTATCAGGGGTCCCTGAAAATGATAGGAAAACCCCACAAAATTTTGTGTGGTTTTCTTATTGTTTTGGGGAGGGGGGGGGGAGAAAGAGCACACAGAAAAAAAACCAACCCAAACCCACCCCAGCCCTTCAGATCTAATTATTTACAATCCCCCATCCTCCCGACCCCCCAAAAAACTTGCCTAAAGTCCCTGGTGGTCCAGTGGGGGTCCAGGGAGTGATGTCTCCCTCTTGGGCTGTCAGCTGCCACAAATCAAAATGACGCCGATGGCCCTTTGCCCTTACCATGTGGCAGGCGCTATCGGTGCCATTGGCAGGCCCCTGTCACATGGTAGGAGCAATGGATGACCCACCATATTTTTTAAGATGGCACCGGCTGGACCACCCACTAGACCACCAGGGACTTTTTTAGGCAAGTTTTTGGGGGGTCAGGAGGGTGGGGGATTGTAAATAATTAGATCTGAAGGGTTGGGGTGGGTATGGTATTTTTTAGTAAATATTTTAAATAATGAAATGTGAAGGATCAGGGTGCGCGCTAACGGGTTTGTATTAGCACGCACTAACGGGAGCTAGCGCGTACTAACTCCCGTTAGTGCGTGCTAAACCAAAAACGATTCTATATGAAAAAAAAATGCCAATCCGCAGGATTACAAACATTTCCCGCGGCTACACGAAATCGAAAGCGGAAACAATCGGGCACCTGATGCACATCTCTGTTGTTTATTAACCCCTTCAAAAATATGAAGCTGATTTGTGAGATAAGTCTTCCCTTGTGTAAATCCATACTGGCTGTGTCCAATTAAACCATGTCTATTTATATGTTCTGTGATTTTGTTCTTTCAAATAGTCTTCATGTTTTTTCCTGAAGTTAGGCTTACTGGTCTATAGTTTCCTAGTTCCCTGGAGTCCTTTCTAAATATTGAGGTTACATTTCCCCACACCCCCATCCAATTTTCCAGTTTTAATGATAGATTATAGGTTACTAGTAATAGAACTGAAATTTCATTTTTGAGTTCTTTCTGAACCCTGGGGTGCATGCCATCTAGTCCAGGTGATTTGTTACTCTTCAGTTTGTCAATTTGCCCCATTACATCTTCCAGTTCACCATGATTTGGTTCAGTTCATCTGAATCATCACCCTAGAAAACCATTTCAGGAATGGGTGTCTCCCCAACATCCTCATTAGTAAACACTGAAGCAATAATTCACTTAGGGGTAGATTTTCATTGGTCCGCGCACATGGATGTGCCGATTTTATAACACGTGCGCGCTGGTGAAAAAGTCTGGCTATCTACAAAACATTTAAGACTCAAGTTACCTTCAGCTCGTTCTGCTCCATGCTACGTCGGACCCTTTCCGATTCTCCGATGACTAGGTACACTTACATACAGTCTGAAACTTCCACCAGCATTGAAGATTCATAATATGAGGAGGCGATCAGGGCCCGTCCGGAATCGCCGCCCATAACATGGGCACGAGCGAGGGACGGAAATGCAGAGGAGGGAGCTGGGGGGGGGGGAGGGGGGAAGGATTGAGCTGGCGGGGCACCAATGGGAGGCAGCATCTTTTGAATGCTGCGCTCCCATTGGTGGTAAGGCAGGACAGTAAGGGGAAAGAGCAGGGAGGTGGTCAGTTGCGATCCAGGCAGCGTAGCAAGCAGAGCATTTTCTGCCCGCCCTCCCTCCCTTTGTTTTGAGGTTTATTGTTGGTGCTCCTGTGTTCATGTCGCAGTGACGGCGGAAAACCCGAGCCATATGTTGGATTGTATTCTTATATTGTAATAGAATGTTCGGAGGGGGGGGAGGAATGCCCGTGTAGCTTGGAGCTGCTGCACGGGAAGGCCTAAAGAGCAAGGGGGGGGCCGATGCTCAGGCCGCAAGCTTACCCTCGCTGTGACGCGGCGGGGTGAGTAGGGGAAAAAGGGGGGTCAAATGCTTGCTTATCACCGGGCCGCGGTGTAAGCGAAGAGCGGGAGGCGGCGGAGGAGGTGGAGGAAGGGATGTTATTTGTAGTGATGTTATGATGTTGGCTCGGGTTATGTTCAATAAACTGCGGCCTTTTGTTATACCATATAGTTGTCATGTGTATTATTTACAAAGGGAGGAGGAAGCGACTGCCGGAACGATGGTCTCGGGTCCCTATGTTAGTTCCATGTCTCACTGTTGAAACCATTAATCCTTAGTAAGTTCTCAACCAAGACAACTGAACCTACACCTTTTGATGCAGAAGAAGACATCAAATACAAGGTAGATGCTATCCTTGATGTCAGAAAATGAGGCAGAGTATGGGAATACCTTCTGTCATGGGCCTGAAAATAACTCTTGGGAACCTCAAACAAATATCATTGATAAAGAGATGCTTCAACAATTCCATAGAATGCATCCTCGGAATCCAAGACCAGGTAGGAGGTCTGGAGGGGGCCCTTTGAAGGGGAGTACTATTGAGTCTGTCGGTCTCAGACGGCTTCGACCCTTGTGCCTCACCTTTTTCTCAGCTCTCCCCGTTAGCCTTGGGAAGATGGCTACTGCCGTGTCTGCAAGCCGCTCTCTCCGGCATCCCTGGAATGGCTATGGCGTTGCCTCCTACCATGTTCCTCCCAAGGGTATCCTAGAGTGCGCGCACACTCTACCCACGTCTTTATTCCAGCTATCGCGCGAACCTCGGGAGCATCCACCTCGAGTGACATCACAACATCCGGGTATTTAGCCTTCGCTTATTTGCTAGCTCGTTGAGTTAGCAAGGATTGGATTTGTCCGGTCTACGGCTACGCTACTCTGCTGCTTCCTGCTGCAGCTGGAAGCTCTAACTTACCCTTCGGGGTATTCTCTAACCTGGGAACCCACTCCTCAGGGGCCCTCTGCTTTCCTTTCAGGTGCCTTACTGGGATCAGGTACTCACTCCTTGAGCGCCTGCTCTCCCTGCATCGCTGCCTGTTACCATTTACTTCAACCTGGTGGAATCGCCAACCTTACAGCTACCATCTAGTGAGTAATCTCATTCTCAGTCTATCTCACCCACAGCTTTGCCGTGCTGGGAAACCTACACCGGAATCTCCCTATACCAACTTGGTGAGACGGGTCCCCTCTGCCGAGGGTCCCTGGACTGCCACCTCTGGATCACCTCACTACTGCCACCTCTGGTGGTATACTACAAGCTGTATAATAAAAGATCTAACTCTGTGTTTGTGCATCCCGAGACTAGCCCAGTACTGTGGCTCCCCATGGGGCTCCTCCCCGTCGGCATAGTATCTGCCACAGTACCTAGGAATCCACCCAAACTCCGCTAAACCATAACAACTTGCCAGTGCTTATTCTCTTTCCTATTTTCTTCATTTGGATTCACCTTCCAGTTTTTGAACAATGTCCCGTTGGCTTTAATAGCCTCTTCCACCTCACCATATAACCATGCTGGCAGTTAATTGGTCATCTTATTACCTTTTCTAATGCATAGAATACATCTTTTCTGGGTTTCCAAGATGGTGCTCTTAAACATCCCTCATGCAAACCTTTGACCAAGGTAACCACTCCTTATAGCTTTTTTTTCTAATTTCCTCATTGTTTCCTTGTTTAAAGTTAAATGTTACTATAAGTTTTCCTTAATGTCCTTATTACAGGTTCTCTGTGTGTGTAAAACAAAATACAATGCCAGACCAACATGCCCCTTCCCTGGGGAGATTCTCTACTCTGAAACACAAACAGACGTATCTCCCCAAACACTTCCTCCCTGATGAACCCTGTTGCCCTGAATGCAAAACCTAAACCAGTATCCTGCCGGCTCCCCTGACAGGAACTGTCAACATAAAATACTACATACTATACTCATAATCACTTGTGACACTGAAGGACTGCCAATTGGGTGCTGTCTCTTTAAGGGTTGTAAACACACTGCAGAGCTGTAGTCGGTTCAGGGCATGTGCTGTTTCCTCAGCAAGACACAGGGAAGTTCCCTGCTCTGCCCTGAAACTAAATAAATTGTCTGTTTATAATTAAGGATCCATGTTGTGAAGGACTTAGAGTCATTTCGTTTGCCGGAGACTGAGGGTTCCCTTGGCTGGAGGCTGCTGTAATGAGGGTTCAGCCATTAGCAGCAGAAGAAATGCTGACATCAACTCCAGCCCTTCAGCATTCAAGGCTCCACGGTAGGACACAAGCTGGGACGTTGTCATCAGTCCAAAGACTGTGTAAAGATTGGAATTAGCTGCTGCTTTAATACCAGTTTGAAATCTTTGAGCAGGATTTTATGTCTAAGCCTCTGCGGTATTCATGTGTTTGTGGAGTGAGCAGACTGATCAACTTTGCTAATCATTCAGTAAAATGTAATGCCTTAACCTTGCATAATCTGAAGTTGATTAATCCTAGAGTAATAACCTACAACAAGAAACCTGTTGCATATATATTGCTAGGTAATACTAGGTTATGCTTCTAAAAGCAGTGCAGAATACTCAGAAATAGCAAATACAATAGTTGCAATGATAATAATGTAATACAAACACTTTTCTTACAATGGGGCTGATGTAATAAATTTGTGTAGAAAGCGGGCACTGAACAGTCAGCACCTGCTTTCTTAATGCCCCCCAGACGCCATGCAATATTTAAATTAGGAGGTCGCGTTAGCAAGGGGGCACTAGCGCCTCCTTGCTAACATGACCCCGATCGATTTTCCTAACTCGGCTGTCTGCCAGTTAGGAAAATCGATGCCGAGTTTAACGACATTGGTTTTCCTTAAGGCCTGTCTGCCGGGTAGGAAAAAAAAATGGACGGCGAGTTTAACGGCATGAGTTTTCCTAACTCGGTCGTCTGCTGGTTAGGAAAACTGATGCCGGGGGTTCAGGAAACGGATGCTTGTCAGTTGACACCTGACTTTTAACTGGTTTTTTTTTAAACATTTTTTCTTTTTTAATAAAATGTATTTAAGCATTTCAAACAAGTACAGAAAAGCATTTTTTTCTAGAGATGTGAATCGTGTCCTCGATTGTCTTAACGATCGATTTCGGCTGGGAGGGGGAGGGAATCGTATTGTTGCCGTTTGGGTGTGTAAACTATCGTGAAAATCGTTAAAATCGTGAGCCGACACACTAAAACCCCCTAAAACCCACCCCCGACCCTTTAAATTAAATCCCCCACCCTCCCGAACCCCCCCCAAATGCTTTAAATAACCTGGGGATCCAGCGGCGGTCCGGAACCCCCGCTGAATGACCTCCTGCAGTCGATCTCCTGCCGGCGCCATTTTCCATACGAAAAACGATTCGCGGCAAGAAATTGCTTCCTGAACGCCGCTGGACTCCCAGGAACTTTTGGCCAGCTTGGGGGGGCCTCCTGACCCCCACAAGACTTGCCAAAAGTCCAGCGGGGGTCCGGAACGACCTCCTGCGTCGAATCGTTTTTGTCTATGACCGCCGCCATTTTGCGGCGGCCATTTTGCAAAATGGCACCGGCTGAAGACAACAGGATTCAATTGAGGGGGCCGTTCCGGACCGCCGCCGTTCTGGACCACCGCTGGATCCCCAGGTTATTTAAAGCATTTGGGGGAGGTTCGGGAGGGTGGGGGATTTAATTTAAAGGGTCGGGGGTGGGTTTTAGGGGGTTTTAGTGTGCCGGTTTTCCTGCCCTCCCCCTTCCCCCGATTTACGATTTTTTAACGATAAATCGGGGGAATTGGTATTGTATCGTGGCCCTAACGATTTTTGACGATTTAAAATATATCGGACGATATTTTAAATCGTCAAAAAACGATTCACATCCCTATTTTTTTCTGCTTTTCTGTACTTGTTTTACATGCGCTTAGCTATTAAAGCCTGCTACAGGCAGTTGTCAATTGCTGAGCTCCAAATGTTCGTCTTAGATGCACATTTATTTTTTGCATCTGAAGTGAATGCTAATAGCCTCAATCACATGCATTTGCATGTGATTAGCGCTATTAGATTCACTCCGCATTGGACGTGCGTTGAATAAGCACCAATCCCCTTATTGCATTAGGGGATTCATTAGTACCTATTCAATCTGTGCCCGAATGCGGGTTATACAGTGCCCTCGGCTGAGCACACTGTATTGCATCGCCCCAATTGGGGCAGCTGAGTTGCTTCTGTTGGTGAGGATTCTCTCTCTTTATCTGTCCCTCTACCATTTCCCTCTCCTTCCTCTGTTAGACCTTTTCATCTGTGCGTCTGAAGGCATATTTTGAGAGAGACAAATGATTTCCCAAAACATGATCCAGGGTGAGAACTCCCTCCCCAAAGATCCTGTACATCTGGTGTTTACTTCTTCTGTTCTCACAGTTATTGTACAGTATTGTGCTGTTAAGATTGGTATGAGAACACTGACTTCAAGAAAGGCCTCCTTCTGAATATATCTTTAGCCAAACTTGTCAGACTTAGCTCATTCAATTCTACTTCAGTTCTCTCTTCGGTAATTATGTTAAATTTGATTTGATCACTGTTACCAAGTGGCCCCACCACCATTATGTCTCACACCAGATACTGTATTGTAGTGAGAATAAGATTAAGAGTATTCTCCACTTCCATCAGTTCCAGGACTAGCTGCTAAATTTTAAGAGGTCCGTGCTCACAAAATCATAGCAATATTTGCATATGTGTTCCGGGCACAGGGGCAAAGTATTATACATATATTTATTTATTTATTTATTTGAAGTTTTTTTTATACCGACATTCGAAGAACATCAAATCAGTTTACATGTAACAGGTGGAAAAAATACATAAAATGATAACATTATAAATTTGAATAAGGAACAAAAGATACATAAAACATTATAACATTATAAACCTGGATAAGGAACAAGAAGAATAATGAGCAGGGAATATACAAGAGTGGGGGAGATCTCAAGATATAACAGGGGGGCAATAAGAATAAACAATGTTAATATTACTTGGTGCTTGCGGTGATGTCGGCAAGGACAAAAGAGCTAGGGGACATGGCTTATGCAAAGGCTTATTTGAATAGGCAGGTTTTTATGTTTATTTTAAATTTGTGGGTGCAGTGTTCCAGTCAAAGGTCAGAGGGCATAACATTCCAGTTTGAGGGTCCTGCTATAGATAGTGCTCTTTCTTTTGTGGCAGTATAGCGGGTAAGTTTAGTGGGGGGTATGTGTAAAGTACCATTGTAGGCAGATCTGGTGGGTCTATTGGGGGTAGGGAAGTGTAGAGCGTCGTTGAGCCAGTGTATGTCTTGGTTATATATTGTCTTGTGTATGATAATGAGACTCTTGTAGCGAATTCTGAAAGGGATTGGGAGCCAGTGGAAATCTCTAAGGATAGGGGTGATATGGTCCTTTCTGCAAGTGTTAGTAAGTACTCTAGCAGTGGCATTTTGTAGCATTTGGAGGGGTTTGATGGTGGATGAGGGGAGACCTAGCAGGAGGGCGTTGCAATAATCTATTTTGGAGAATATTATGGCCTGAAGGACAGTACAGAAGTCATTAAAGTGGAGGAGAGGTTTAAGATTTTTTAGAACATGAAGTTTGTAACTTTGTAGTACCATTCTTTCATGGTAGAGTTTATGAACTTTCTAAGGTTCAGTTGGTTATCTAAGATGACGCTGAGGTCTCGTACGGGTTGAGCGATAGGAATTGAGGGGGGAAGGGTGTTGATGTCAGTGGTGGTCATGGTGTTAGGATTGTGTAAAATGATAAGGAGTTCAGTTTTGGAGGCATTGAGGGCGAGGTTAAGATTAGTGAGGAGGTGGGTGATTGATGTAAGACAGGTTTCCCAGATTTTGAGGGATTTAGAAATGGATTCGGTAATGGGGATGAGGATTTGGACGTCGTCCGTGTAGATGAAATGAGTGAGACCTAGGCCAGATAGAAGTTGGCAAAAGGGCAGCATGTATATATTGAAAAGAGTGGAGGATAGGGAGGAGCCTTGAGGTATGCCTCGGGTTAAGTTGATAGGTTCAGATTCGCTATTGTCAATTTTGACTTTATAGTGCCTATTATCCAGGTAAGATTCAAGCCAGTGAAGGGCGGTGCCAGTAATGCCAATTTCAGTGAGGCGGTTTAGAAGAATCTTGTGGCTGATGGTGTTGAAGGCGGACGAGATATCTAGCATGGCAAGAATGTAGGCGTGCCCATTATCCATACCTTTAAGGAGAGTGTCAGTGATGGAGATTAGGAGTGTTTCGGTGCTGAAGAATTTGCAGAAACCAAATTGAGAAGGGTATAAAATATTGTATTTTTCTAAGTGATCAGAGAGTTGGATATTTATTACTCTTTCCATAAGTTTGGCTAAGAAGGGTAGGATTGAAATAGGCCGATAGTTGGCAGGTTCAGAAGGGTTGAGATTAGGTTTCTTAAGGATAGGTTTGACAATGGCTTGTTTTAAAGAGGTGGGGACGTTTCCAAAGGTCATGGAACAGTTGATGATATCAGCTAATGGTTTGTCTATTAGGTTAGGGATTGTCAGGAGGTATTTTGTGGGGATGGTATCGGTGGGATGTGATGCGGGTTTAATTTTCTTTAGGAGGGTTTCTATTTCGGAGGAGTGGTCTCAGAGGAGTCTAAGGTTGCATGATGGATTTTAGCAGGGATGTTTAAAGGGGTGGTAGAAGGGGGAAAGCTTGACATAAGCTTAGATATTTTGTCATGGAAAAAGCAGGCAAGGTCATCATACATGGTTTTGATGTCATTATCAGAAATGGGAGGGGGCTCTGTTTTGGTAAGGTCGGAAACATAGGAGAAGAGGACTTAGGCATTGTATTGAATGTTGTGAATTCTGAGGGCGTAAAAGTCACGCTTGGTTTTAAGGATAGAGGTTCTGTAGAGGGTAAGGGCAGATTTGAATGAAGCCTGTTGGGTGGGGGAGGGATTTGCGCGCCATTTCTTTTCGATGCTTCTTAGGTCACGTTTAAGTTTTTTTAGTTCAGGGTGTACCATGGTTTTTTGGAGTTGTGGTCAAGGTTTAGTTCTTTGGTTGTTAGGGGGCAGATTTTGTTGGCAATTTCATTGGTGATATTGTTCCAATTGGAGAGAGCAGATTCGGGGTTGGATAGATTGAGATCATTGAGAGCATCAGTGAGGGTGAGAATTAAGTCGTATTTGGAGCAGGGTCTTCTGAATTGGATGATAATAGATTGTAGAGATGTGAATCGTGTGATCGATCGTCTTAACGATCGATTTCGGCTTGGGGGGGGAGGGAATCTTATCGTCGCGGTTTTGTTTTTTAAAATATCGTGTAAATCGTAAATCGGGGGAGGGCGGGAAAACCGGCACACTAAAACATCCCTAAAACCCACCCCGACCCTTTAAAATAAATCCCCCACCCTCCCGAACCCCCCAAAATGCCTTAAATTACCTGGGGTCCAGAGGAAGGGTCCCAGTGTGATCTTTTACTCTCGGGCCTCCGGTGCGTTGTAGAAATGGTGCCGGCGCTACCTTTGCCCTGTCACATGACAGGGCAAAGGTAGCGCCGGCGCCATTTTGTTTTTTTGTCCCCCAATGTCAGGAGCGTAGGAGATCACTCCCGGACCCCCGCAGGACCCCCAGGGACTTTTGGCCAGCTTGGGGGGGGCCTCCTGACCCCCACAAGACTTGCCAAAAGTCCAGCGGGGGTCCGGGAATGACCTCCTAAACTCAAATCGTTTTGCCGTACGGCAAAATGGCGCCGGCCATATGCCGTATGGTCGGCTCCCGGACCCCCGCTGGACCTCCAGGGACTTTTGGCCAGCTTGGGGGGGGCCTCCTGACCCCCACAAGACTTGCCAAAAGTCCAGCGGGGGTCCGGAAGCGACCTCCTAAACTCAAATCGTTTTGCCGTATGGCAAAACGATTCGAGTTTAGGAGGTCATTCCCGGACCCCCGCTGGACTTTTGGAAAGTCTTATGGGGCTCAGGAGGCCCCCCCAAGCTGGCCAAAAATCCCTGGGGGTCCAGCGGGGGTCCGGGAGCGATCTCCTACGCTCCTGACGTCGGGGGACAAAAAACAAAATGGCGCCGCGCCATTTCTACAACGCACCACAGGCCCGAGAGTAAAAGATCACACCTGGACCCCCGCTCTGGACCCCAGGTAATTTAAGGCATTTTGGTGGGGTTCGGGAGGGTGGGGGATTTATTTTAAAGGGTCGGGGTGGGTTTTAGGGTTGTTTTAGTGTGCCGGTTTTTCCGCCCTCACCCTTCCCCTCCCCCTTCCCCCGATTTACGATTTTTGACGATAAATCGGGGGAATTCCTATTGTATCGCGCTTCTAACGATTTTTGACGATTTAAAATATATCGGACGATATTTTAAATCGTCAAAAAACGATTCACATCCCTAGTAGATTGTGAGGGATGGGAGATAGATTTTTTCATTATGGAGAGCTTAGTTTTGATAAGAGAGTGGTCAGACCAGGGGACAGGTGTGCAGTTCGGTGTCTCAGTGGAGAGGATGTGAGAGTTAATAAAAATTAGGTCTAAGGAGTGGCCTGCTTTGTGTGTGGGACTGGTTATAATCTTTTTAAAGTCCATGGCATTCATGGAGGCTAGAAAGGCTTTGCAGGAAGGGGATAGAGGAATGGCGTCTACGTGGAGGTTGAAATCTCCAAGTAGGACAGCAGGTATGTCCATTTTGAAATTGTCAGCAATTAATTCAATAAGGGGAGAGGTGTTGTTTTCAAAGAGGCCTGGGGGAAGTAAACTAGGCATATTTGGAGGTGTGATGATTTGAAAAATCCAATTTCAAATCTGGGAGAGGTATTGACTGTTTGGGATGTTAGTCTGAGTTCTTTTTTGGCTGCTGATAGGATACCTCCTCCTCTTTTTCTGAGCCTGGGTAAGGAGAAGATGTCATATAAGGGAGTAGGGAATTGGTTTAGGGGAACTAGGTCAGGTTGTTTAAGCCAGGTTTCTGTTATGGCACAGTTGGGGCGCACTAAGGGGCAGGCCCCTTTTTCGCACTCCTTATGCATGCAACACCCGGTGCGTGGTGCCTATGGCTCACCGGCACAAAATTTAAAGTCCTGTCCCATTTTGCTTCGATGATGCAGGCAAGTAGGTGGGGTTATCTGCTGTAGGCAGGCAGGCGTCCGGTGAAACTGGCGGGGTCCGTTCGCGGGCCTGGGAGGGTCACAGGAGGTACTCCTTATGGCCATGCAGGGGAGCATGGGCCGATCTGTGGCCTTGTTGGGGCTCCGGGCTGGGGCAGAGTCGAGAGAGGAGCAGGTGTGGAAAGGAGAGAGAGAGGGCTCACCGGTGCGAAATTTAAAGTCCTGTCCCACGTCGCTTCGATGATGCAGGCAAGTAGGCGGGGTTATACGCTGTAGGCAGGCAGGCGTCAGGTGAAACTAGCGGGGTCCATTCGAGGGCCTGGGGGGGTCGCAGGAGGCACTTCTCATGGGTGTGCAGGGGAGCAAGGGCCGATCTGCGGCCTCATTGGGGCTCCAGGCTGGGGTAGAGTCAAGTAGAGATGTGAAACGGAACCGGAATCTGATCGGTTCCGGTTCCGATCCAAATCTTAAAATTTTTATCGCCCAGCCCGATTTAAGTTCTGATTATCGGCTGCGCCCGATCCGATAATCAAAACACCCTCCCGAACCCCCAAAAAAGGTTTTAAAATTACCTGGTGGTCCAGCGGGAGTGCGGGGAGCGATCTCCCGCTCTCGGGCCTTCGGCTGGACTTTTGGCAAGTCTTGTGGGGGTCAGGATGCCCCCCCAAGCTGGCCAAAAGTCCCTGGGGATCCAGCGGGGGTCCAGGAGCGATCTCCTACACTCAGGCCGTATTGCCAATATTCAAAATGGTGCCGGTGCTACCTTTGCCCTGTCACAGGGTAAGGGCAAAGGGCCATCGGCGCCATTTTTATTAATGCAGCCGATGGCCCGAGAGCGGGAGATCGCGCCCCCGCTGGAACACCAGGTAATTTTAAAAGGTTTTGGGGAGGGGGGGTCATTTTAAAGGGTCGGGTGGGTTTTTTTTTTATCGGGCCATCGGCGCCATTTATATTAGTGGCAGCCAAAATGGCGCCGATGGCCCAAGAGCGGGAGATTGCGCCGGGACCCCCCCACTGGACCACCAGGTAATTTAAAACATTTTGGGGGCTTCGGGAGGGTGGGGGATTTATTTTAAAGGGTTGGGGTGGGTTTAGGGGTTGTTTTGGTGTGCCGGTTTTCCCGCCCTCCCCCGATTATCGATTTTTCACGATAAATCGGGGGAATTTCTATTGTATCACGACTCTAACGATTTTTGACGATTTAAAAAATATCTGACGATTTTTTTAAAGCGTCAAAAAACGATTCACATCCCTAGAGTCAAGTGAGGAGCGGACGTGGGAAGGAGCGAGAGGGCTCTCTGGCACGAAATTTAAAGTCCTGTCCCACGTCACTACAGAATTTGTGCATGTATGTAGCTGTGCGCACACAATACTGCACATATTAAAAATAGGTGTGTTGGGAGCATGTCGGGGCAGACCTCATACACAGACACGCATCACAAATATTATAAGGGATGATTGCCCATGAGGTGGTGCGTTTAGGTGTATACAGGTGCGTATATTTGCTATTGCCTATTTACGCAAGGTAGTGCAAATGTTTATTTTTCATCATGTGCTTTCATAGAAACATAGAAATGATGGCAGAAAAAGACCAAATGGTTCATCCAGTCTGCCCAGTAAGCTTGTGGTGGTAACTGCTGTGCTGTGTAGGTTACCCCTTGCTTATCTGTTTCCCAGACCATAAATGTCAGGGCCCTCATTGGTTGCTGTTTGAATTCAATTCCCCATTTACCCCTGTGCTTATCAGTTTCCCACACTAGCCCACTTTGATTGCTGTTGAATCCAATTCCCTGTTATGTCTTGCTGTTAAAGCAGAGAGAAATGTTTGAGTTGCATCAAAGTATCAGTTTATTGGTTAAGGGTAGTAACTGCTGCATCAGCAAATTACACACATACTTGTTTGCCCAGATCGTAAAAGTCGGGATGCTTGGTTGCTGAATGAATCCAATTCCCCTTCCCCCCCACCCCCACCCCCACCCCCCATTGAAACAGAGAGCAATGATGGAGTTGCATCAACAGTATCAAGGCTTATTGGTTAGGGGTAGTAACCGATGTACCAGCAACTTACCCCCAAGCACTCTTTTCTTCATTTCCATCCTTTAGCCTTTAGGGATCCACAGAATTTATCCTATGCACTTTTGAATTCTTTCTCTGTTTTTGTTTTTCACCACCTCCTCCGGAAGGGCATTCCAGGCATCCACTACCCTCTCCATGAAGAAATATTTTCTGATGTTGGTTCTGATGCATCCTCCTGGGAATTTCATTTTGTGATCCCTAGTTCTACTAATTTCTTTCCAACGGAAAAGGTTTGATATTTGAACATCATTAAAACCTTTTAGGTATCTGAAGGTCTGTATCACACAACCCCTGTGCCTCCTGCCTCCTATCTCCTATCTTCAGGGGTATACATATTTATGTCCTGCAGTCTCTCCTTATAGGTTTTCTGATACTGACCCCACACCATTTTGGTAGCCCTACCCTGGACCGCCTCCATCCTGTCCCTAGCCCTTTTCAGATAAGGGATCCAGAACTGAACACAGTACTCCAGGTGAGGCCTCACCAAGGACCTGTACAAGGGCATCACCACCTCCATTTTCTTACTGGTTATTCCTCTCTCTGTGCAGCCCAGCATTCTTCTGGCTTTAGCTATTGCCTTGTCACATTGCATCAACATATTCAGATTGCCAGAAACTATCACCCCAAGATCCTGCTCTTGGTCCATGCATATCAGTCTTACCCCCCCCCCCCCCCCTCCCATCTCATACTGCTCTTTTGGATTACCACGTCTCAGATGCATGACTGTGCACTTCTTAGCATTGAATCCCAGCTGCCAAATCTTTGACCACTCTTCAAGCCTTCATAAATCACTTTTCATTCTCTCTACTCCTTCTGGCATGTCCCCTCTGTTGCAGATCTTGGAATAATCCGGAAATAGACAAACTTTACCTTCTAACCCTTCTGTAATGTCGCTCACAAAGATTTTGAACAGAACCAGTCCCAATACTGAGCCCTGTGGCACTCCACTTGACACGATTCTCTCTTCAGAGTATGTTCCATTTATCATTGCAAGCTGTCTCCTATCAGTAAACCAGTTTGTAATCCACTCTACCACCTTGGCACTCACTTGATACTTCTCATTTTTTTCACGCCTCCTATGTGAGACAGTATCAAATGTTTTGCTGAAATCCAAATAAATGACATTGAGCGCTCTTCCTGGATCCAATTCTCTGGTCACCCAATCAAAACAATCAATCAAATTTGTTTGACAGGACCTTCCTCTGGTGAATCCATGCTGCCCCAGGTCCAGCAACTTACAGGATTGTAGATTGTTCAGTATCCTTTCTTTCATCAGCATTTCCATTAATTTTTCCACCACCGAAGTGAGGCTAACTGGCCTGTAGTTTCCAGCCTCCTCTCTGCTACCACTCTTCTGAAGCGGGACCACCACTACTCTTCTCCAATCTTGTGGCACCACTCCCATTTCCAGGGATCTATTGAACAGGTCTTTCAGTGGACTTGCCAGGACATCTCTGAGTTCTCATAGTATCCTGGGATGCCACCTAAAAGCCACAGTTGCGTTTCTATTGTAAGGTTGATATCTGCAATGTAGACAGTCCCAACCTGCTACACAAACATTATCTAAATGACACAGAAGGTATCAAGCTTGTCCACTTTGATCCCCAGGCATTATACCAGAGTAAAGAGAGGAACTGTGTCCATCCAGCACACTAAAGAAGGAAAGGACATACAACATTGGAAACATACAACATTGGAAACATACAACATTGGAGCATTGGAAAAACAGGTTCCTTGGTGTTCCAAAAACTAAAGGAGTCCTGCAGCATACCCACGAGGAAAACCTCTGTCAGAGAACAGCAGGGTTCCTGAGGGAACATGTCTGTAATGAACAGGTGGAAGATATGGATTCATCTCTTAAGAAATATACTATATGTCAAAGAGTGATTACTGAAGAAGTTGAATGTTGCTGAAAGTTTATTTTGTTGCAACACCACTTGAAAATGAAATGTGCTTAGTTGAAGTCCAAAGTCCTAAAATTTATTTTCCCTGGGAGGGGAACTGCATAATCAAAGGCAGAAGCTGTCATTAGAAACTTCAGACACCCCAGTGAAATGAGACTGAGGAGATATGCATTACTCCTCTGGCCTTACATTTGAGCTCAGAATAAACATTTTTATATCCTTCGCTTAACCTGAAAATCCCTGGCCAGAACTTTTGGTTGAGGCAAGTTTTATAATAATATGACATGCATACGTACTGCTGTGATGTTTTGTATATGTTTAATGCATTCATCTCATAGTGTACTTGTAATTGTCATACTTGAAAAGAGGTGCATTTGAAAAGATGGAATGTATTGGATTTATTGCCATATATAAGAATTGTAAATTGGTCTTTTGTTTCTTTATCCTGTTCAATAATCTTAAATTTTCAGATTCCAGGTTGTTTATATATTACCATTTAGGTTCCTATCTATTTTGTTACATTTAGATTCTTATCTAATGTTATCTTATTTTAAAGTAGATATATTTCCAATAGATTACTTAGTTTCACAATTTCCATTTGGAAGAAACATATATATTTTTACAATTTTCCAGGAAGTACTGAGTCCCTGAGGTACCCAACGACTGAAGAACTAAAATGGAAGCTGTCCCCTATCAACAAAATAACTCTCACTTTAATATTTTATAAGCATTAGCTTCTTTCAAATTTTTAATAAATAGAAGTGGATATTCTAATCCTGCAGTAGTTTTATCTTCATACTTTTGCTCAAAGGGAAATTACACAGGAAGAGTTTACAGATTAATTGCCTAACTAACCACTAATGCAGAACACAACTTCAGTGGTCAGGATGTTGCTTGAATTAGTGTTATATATATATCTGCATGAACTAATAATGTATTGACAGATAGGACTGATGAGTCCCAGTAGAGATTATACAATGAAGTTAAAACATTTAAATGGCCAAGTTTATTAAGAAAAGCAATTAATGTCAAGTCTCATTATTCATTTTGCATTTGCTTTTACTACTGTTTATCCTACTAGGTATCATGAGTTTAGTGGTATTCTTTATGCTATTGACAGTTTATTATATAAACTGCTGTTAGAAGAGAGGGACTATTAATACTGTACAGAATTATGCCTAATAGACTCTATTCTGCAATATTTGTAAAATACTATATGAAATGAATATACATTTCCATGAAACTGAATATTCCCTAGGTCAGCTGCCACATCTTTTCTGTACCAGGAAATAATATAGGGAAAAAAATTTAAAAAAATAACAAAACTTCCCCATTTTCAAAATTGTTCAGTCATAACATTATAGTATAACAGAAAATCATGCAAATGGGTCTGAAATCGCTTTTATATGATACAAGGCCAAATAGTACAATAATTTTAAGACAAATAAATACAATTTTAACAAATTGTGTCTTCAAAGAAATTTATAAAGTTTCCAGATGTTTCAATAAAATCCAAATATCAGAATATTTCAATGAATGCAAAGTCCACCTGAAGACAAAAAAAATTCTTATGGTGTGTCATAATTCCAGCTTAAATGGTGAACTGTAATTCCAAACATGGACAGCTGGCCCATCATCTCTGCACTCCTTGTCGACTCTCATTGAAGTAAACCATAGGTCTCCAATAGCAGAGAGCCTAAGACACTGTTATGGGAGACTGTGCGGTGTTTTCCTGCCTGGAGACAGAAAGCCACACTGACTCCAGACTTTCTGGTGCAGATAAAACTTTATTAAGCAAACACAATACTTCACAATAGACTTTCTACCATAGCAGTAGTCACTTACACACACAGGGGCTAAAGATTGCCTTGCTTCTGGTCAGTGTACATTCACTCCCTTCTGGTTTGGACAGAGCACTTTACAGGAACTGTCTTCCTCCTGGGGCATAGGGGATTCTTGAACATAGCTGGGCTTGCCCTCTTATCCCAGCTGCAGCTGGGTCCCACCCATTGAGCTCTCTCCCTCTGTGGGATTTAAGGTGGAACAGGAATCTAGCCTAGTCCAGCTCACACAACAAGGAGGAAACAGGGTCACTCTGGTACATAACCCCAACTTTGACCCGTTGGTCCAAGCATCACTATTTTCCCCTGGATCCCATCCAGAGAAGTATAACACATCTCATTCCTCTTCTTCTGACCTCCCACCAGCTATGCTTGGGGATGGGGGATCTAGTGTTTCAGTTACCCCCACATATTAAGGTTGCCCCCAACAACACTGTTAGTACCATCCACTGTGGTCATCACCTAGTGTGTACCCACAGTCCTTTAACTGAGTTCATCTGTAGCTCTGGGTTTCCATTCCATCTTAGTGGGACTCCTTGGAGTGGCTGTGGGACTTGTGGTGAGTACTCTTCATTCAACTCTGCATTGAGATGTGCATCCTCTGCACTGTCATGACCAGCACACTCTGTCAACTCCATCGCAGCTCTAACTGACTCCTCATCACTGCTATGCATTGGCTCCTCTGAGCTGCCTCTCGCTGGGGATTCCACTAACTCCTCTTCAGTATTTGGCCACAGGGCCTTCCTCAGGGCCTCCTTTGGTGCCAAATTCAGACCTCAATGCAGGGCCCAATTCAGGCTTTTTACTACTGCATTCCTCTGGCCTTTCAATACTGCCTCTATCTGTCAGTCTGTGTTGCCCTCCCCAGGGCTTTCTGTGACCCCTCTCTCAAGGTTTTTCACAACCCCAGTTTCAGAGCTTCTCATGGGAGCTATTTTGTGGCTCCCAACAGTGTTTGGGCACTCTGCAGTGTCTTCTTCAGGACCACCTGCAGTGCCAACCTCAGGAAATACTGTCAATGTAAAGGTTGTCTGGGCTTCATCCCCACTGCTGCTTTCTGCTACAACTGTCTGCAGTATCTCTTCAGTTTCTAGTAGAGATGTGAATCGGAACCAGAATCGGTTTGGATTCCGTTTCCGATTCACATGTGGGGTTTTTTTCATTGGGCCCGATCGCGGTTTTGTTTATCGGCTGCGCCCGAGCCGATAAACAAAAAACCCACCCCGACCCTTTAAAACTAATCCCTTTGCTTCCCCCACCCTCCCAACCCCCCAAAAAACATTTTAAAGGTACCTGGTGGTCCAGTGGGGGTCCCGGGAGTGATCTCCTGCTCTCGGGCCGTCGGCTGCCACTAATCAAAATGGCGCCGATGGCCTTTGCCCTTGCCATGTGACAGGGTATCCGTGCCATTGGCCGGCCCCTGTCACATGGTAGGAGCACTGGATGGCCCGCGCCAGGTACCTGTAAAATGTTTTTGGGGGGGTCGGGAGGGTGGGGGAAGCAAAGGGATTAGTTTTAAAGGGTCGGGGTGGGTTTAGGGGTTATTTTTGTGTGCCGCTTTTCCCGCCCTCCCCCAAATCTATAAGAGAACCCCCATGATCAATATCGTGGGGTTTTCTACAATTTTGAAAATATCGACGATATTTTCCATCGTCTGAAGCCCAATTCACATCCCTAGTTTCTAGGATCCCTTCAACCTTGCCTGGCTTCAGTTCTGGACAGTTGATAGTTTACCTCACTTCACTCACCAATGCAGCATTCTCTCTGGTGACTTGCTCCAGGTCAGCCTCCCTTTGGATGATCTCTCTAGATATCGCCTGCAGATTTTCTAGAAGCTGCTTTATCTTCTTGGCCCTCTCCCTTTCCACCTTTGTTACCTGCTCGAACCACCAGTCTTCTTCATCAGACTCTTCTTCTTGTGAGGGAAGCCCAATAATCTCCATGGTACAGGACTCTGGCGGGGTATCCATAGCATTTGGGAGTGGTTTCACTGGCCTGTCTGGATTTTCCATCTGCCAGACCTCCAGTCTAAGATTCCCCTTCTCAGCCGGCTATTAGAACTGGGGAACTCCCACTAAACTGAAGTACATGGCAATGCACATCAATTAAGCCAACTGGCTTCTCCTTCTTCTTTCAGCTTAGTTTAAGAGCCCTGCTTTGCTTTGGTGTGCTCCCCAAACCACACCCATTTGTTCCAACTTCCAGTGATCTTATACACAGTTTAAAAACAGTGGCTTAACCTTCCCTCTGGAGACATGGGTTGAAATCTCACTTCTTTAAGAAAAAAATACAAGAGATTTAAATCTATTAAAATATAACAAAATAGTACTGCTATTTCTGACCTAAATTCATCAAAATGCCATGTTTATCATGCGAATAACGTGCACGGTAAAGAAAAGGTGTGTGTATATTCAAATTGCCAGACTGCTGCGTCGCATAGCTAAATAATGTATGCAGCATTGCGTTATTACTCGCTGTGGTGCATCATCACGCCATGTAATATATTTTTTTTCAGTATAAATACAGGCTTCCTGCAAGTTCCTCTTTGAGGGTGTGTCAGGACTTTGGGGAGAGGAGAGGAGAGTTGTTGAGTGGTAGCAGGAAGTTCTAGCTTGGGATTTTCTGAGTGCATTGTCTTGTTGTCTGTTCTCATCTGTTTCTCTTTACCTTGGTCTTTTGTCATCTTTATTAGAGTGAAAGGTTTTGTCAGTTTGTCTGTCTATTTGTGTGGAGGAGTGGAGATAGTGTGGACTGGAGGTGGTGTGGATGAGTGGAGGTAGTGAGGAGTGGAGGTGGTGTGGAAGAGTGGAGGTAGTGTGGACTGGAGGTGGTGGTGAGGATTGGAGGTGGTGGTGAGGAGTGGAGGTGATGAGGATTGGACGTGGTGAGGATGAGTGTTGGTGAGGAATAGAGGTGGTGAGGAGGTTTGTGTGTGCTCAGGAGATCTGTGTGTGTGTGTGTGTGTGTGTGAAGGAGGTGTGCTTGCAGCTTGTGGAGAGGATGGAGTGTGACAGGCATGGAGAGAGAAACAAGAAGAGATGTCAGGATAGGAATGTGAGGGGCTGGAGAGGGAAGGGGCAGATGTGGAAAGAAGTGGCAGGGGAAGGAGTAGGAGTAGGGACGGGCGCAGGAGTAGAAAGAGGCAGCATGGAAGAGATAGGAGGGAGCGGGAGGGGGAAGGGGCTAGTCAGGCAAGTTCAGGGGGAGGAGAGGAGAGCCTAGGGTTAGACAGAGAGCAGAGGGGAAGGGAGTTGATAGGGCAGGGGCAGGAGTGGAGGCAGAAGGGAGGGGAGAGGGGAGTGGGATGGAGAGTGAGGAAAAGGAGGACACCTCTCTGAAAGAGGAAGTGGCACCCCCTTCAGGTAGCCAGCCAGCACCACGTGCTTGTCTAAGGGCCATAAAGTTCAGTACACAGGAGAAAGACCTGGTGATCACAGGGGTCCTGCAGAGCTATCCCAGCAACCAAGCAGCTAAGACGTCCAAGGCAGCAAAGGGGCAGATATGCACTGTATCGCCCAGTCCATCATCAGGCAGAGCAGCATTGGAAGAAGTGCAGAGAAGGTTGTCCATCGATACAGGGACATTAAAGCCCATCTCAAGGCCAAGGTGGCAGTGAGAGCCAAATACCAGCGGCAGACAGGAGGAGGAGCGCCCTGTCCAATACAGCTCACAGACATGGAGGAGCAACTGATGGAGAAGTTGGGAACAGACATTTTGGAGGGCTTGGCTGAGCAGCTGGACACCACATGAGCTGCAGCCAGTAAGTTCACCTCACCCCTAAATGGGCAGGCAGCAATGAGTGGACACATCATTTGTCAAAAGATGCTCACTATGCAAAGAAGCAAAGTGCACCTCTCATGCCAAATTAAAAAAGGATACTTGCTGGCATATGTATTTATGTCTTCTTTTTTGTTTCTTCTCTTTGTTTCCACAGCTCTCAAGGAGGAAGCTGCCAGTCCCAGCCAGGAATGCCCAGGACACAGCTGGGAAGCCACAGGGACCAGCCGGGATGCCCTTAGGAGCAGCTGCCCACTAGCGGTACTACACAGGCCCTTACAGATGGACACCAAGATGCAGTGGAGTGAGGAGGTTGAGGAGGAGGAGCAGGCACAGAAATTGCAGCCATTGTTGTTGATACAACACCTAGGCTCAACAAGTCCACTTAACGTCACCCTCAATCTGGTAACATTCATGGAGGAAGGCAGTCTTGACTGGCAACCTTATGACCAGCATCTTCTATGAGCCAGAAGACCATGCCAACATGGTGACTCACCATTGCCAGGCCATGTGGTGGGCACAATCCCATCTATGCCCATCACCAAGATAGACCAACCTTCATACACCACCAACACCATCAGCATTGGTACAGATAGCCCCATTGACATCAACACCACCACCATCACAGACACCGCCAGCAGCACTGACACTGCCAGCAGCATGGACACTGCCATCAGGAATGGCACCAGGACCAGCACCTACAGAAAACATGTCTGCAGGTGAACTGAGGCACTTGTGGCGAGAGATACAGGTCCTTAGAAGATCAGTGGAGCAGCAGAACAGGATCCTGCAACAATGTATGGCTGCTAACACCCAAAATACTAACATCCTTGTTGCTGCCATCAGCAACATGATCAACAAGCTCACGCAAATACTGCACTGCATGCTGGAGCAGCCTTTGGAGTTCTCAGGTCCAACCCTTGCATCTACACCCTACAGAAGTCCCAGAGATTCAAGATGCCACAGGGGTAGGCCCCCAAAAGCAATGCTTCCCTGACTGGGAAGCCACGGCGTAGCAAGGGGCCTTGAATGAGTAGAGAAAATGGCCAGTAAGGGCCAAGAAGACAATTTTTGCAAGAAGACTGGGCCGGCCTCTTCTCAGTTGCTGTGCTGTCTAGATGGAAGAAACCTGCTCAGCGTGTCCTCACTACAGAGTTGCTGTGCCATCTAGATTGAAGAAAACTGCTCAGTGTCTCCTTACTAGAGTTGCTGTGCCACCATGCACAACTGATGGTATTCTGTGAAGCATTTTCATGCTATATATCAAAAAACCCATAAGTGTTAGAATAATACAAAAATCACAATTGAAATCTCACTTCAAAAAAGTTGAAGATGTGTAATAAAGGTCTTATATATACCAAACAATTGTGTGAATGACCATCACAAAGGCTACATGAAAAAGAGCTACATCATATGGAGACCAACCGACTTGGCAAATATCCCAAGATAACCAACTCTGCACACCGAATTGGCTGCTGCTGATCCCTAGCCAAACCCAACCCTTCTCTCAACCCCCTAAAATATGTTTGATAGAGAAGCTCACTGCTGGATAACCCAACCCACAACCTTTCAAAAGAAGGAAAATCCTGCTACCTGCACCAGAACAGTCTCCAGGGAATAACCAGACTGTTTTGCCCACAATATGTATTGGATGATGGACCAAAATGGTCCCCTCTTTCCACTCTTGAGCTCAAAATAAACAGGAAAGAATGCCTCTGCCTGTTGCATAAGATTCTCCATTTGCTGGAGCCACTTATGTCTTATTCATTTCCCACGCTTCATCAGACCAAACTACCAGAGGTACTCCAGAATCGCTGCTCCCATCTGGTCCACTGGAGGGGCAAAATTCTGGAAGGTGTCCCACTTGCAACAAAAAAGGGCATCAGCAATTGAGCTCTCCACTCCTGAAACATGCCTGGCTGTTGCAGTGACATTACTGCTAAGACATAGCAACACCAACTCCCACAATAAAGAAGACACGTGCTCGCTAAGCCATTGTCAAAGCTTGCTACATTCGTTCCTTGGGTCTAAAAACTTTGTTATGTTAAACTTTGTTATGTTAAATATTGTTAGGTTAAACTTTGTGATGTTAATCCTATTCTTTTGCACTCAGCTCTCCCACTCTGTAAATCCCTGTTCATTGTAACTTTATCTTTCTAGTTAATTGGTTACCCCTTGTTTTGCTGTAAATCGGTACGATAAGACCCTAGTCTTGAGTATCGGTATATCAAAATAATTTAAATAAATAAATAAATAAATAGCCAACTGCTGATTGATAACTTCCACCACACCCAGATTATCACACCCAAACAGAACCTTCTTGTCCCACAAACTATGGCCTCATAACACCAAGGCCAACACCATGGGAATAGTTTTAAGAAAGTTTTGTTCTTAGTTACTGCTGATTCCACCCATGTAGACAGCCAATGGTCCATGCACCATGGGCCAGATTTTCTAACATGCACATGGGCGTAGATTTGTGCACACAACCCGGCGCGCACAAATCTATGCCTGATTTTATAACATGCGCGCGCAGCCGTGTGTAACCCTTTGAAAATCTGCCCCCATGGCCCCCCCCCATCAGTACACCCAGAAGCCAAATACTCCTGCTACATCCAAATAGAGCTTGATATCCAAGTTAGTCACTTGCTATTCTTGCATCATACAAACTTTGTTAAATGATTCCAAAACGGTAGCCCATACACCCAACTCGCCCCTGATTTTCCTAGTTACACAAAGTGATGGGCTGACTTTACTCCTGCAGTCAAAACCGAAAACCTTCTGATGAATGCTCTCTCCATTGGAATGACTCTATACAGTAAGTTTAAAGACCCAATCAAGGATTACATTTGCTGAAGTGTCTTCTTCTTGGCTGCTCCCACAGTTGAATTATCTACCTGAGCTTCCACACCTTTTGCTCTGAGGCAGCAGAGGTCATTCCAGAGTCACAACTCTCCCACCAAGACCCCAATACTCTCCCATGCTCACCAAAAGCCCCTTGTATCTTTCTGGATGTTGAACTTGACCTTCTAATGGATCCTGGGTTTTCACTGAGTGGAGGAGTATCCTAGTGATTAGTGGTAGGCTGAGAACAAGGGAGGCAGAGTTCAAATCTTGTGTCTCCCATTAATGCTTCATATTATCTTAGCAAGTCACTTCATTCTCCATTGCCTCAGGTTCGTACTTTGGGGCTCATTCACAAAGTCATGGCATATTTTCCTGAGAGAAAAATATCGCAGAGCCAAAAGCAGTGGTAAATTATTCTGCTGCTTTGTGACTCCTGAGAAGTATGCCAACATGGAGAAGGAAATCCCCAGAACCCTCTGCGTGTCTTTGGCCTGCCTGGGCTGAATGGACTCTGAGTGACTTACAGAATGTCCCTGGATATCTGTGGAGGCAAGCTGGCACCAGACAGGTGATGTCTATTCATAGAGTCACCATAGGGGAGCTTCAGGCACTATTCTCAGGAGTTTGTAATCCACACAGTTACAGACGTGTTGATTGTCTTGACCAGTAACAGTTTACCAGAACAAAGAAAGTCATGGGAAATGGGCTACACATCCTAGGAAGCCAATCAGGGATAGTTAGCGATGATTTAATCATGCAGTTGACATCACAACTTATGTAAATGATCCTTTGGGCAGTTATGCAAGTCTCTAGAACCTTCTACCCTGTATTTGAATGTTATCTATAAAAGAAGGATCACTTCCTGTATCCAGAGAGATGCTGGTCAGATTGAAAGACGAAGGGCACCCAGTACCCAGCATCTCCCGAGAACACTTATATTGACTAATAAAAAATACATTATACTTTTACTGAGTCCAAGTGTTCTTGTGTCCCTGGCCATAAGCATAGAGTAAGCTTAACATTTTTGGCACCTGAACAGGGACTTGAACCACTACCTATTGGTTTCTTTACCTAGAGTTTAGTCACCAGCGCTCACAGATGTGCTCTGGTAGTGTGATACTTCTGTTCACCTAAGCCCATTTCTGTCTATGACCAGAACATGTCTTATTTTTTTGCAACACTTTTATAACTTGTCCCACAGGATGTATGCACAACCTAGTTTGAGTCCTTATGCTGTCCTTCACTTTTCTGGTAACGTGCATTGATTATATCCCTGCTTGCCATTGTAATGAATATTATCCTGGGTAGTTGTTTACAATAACAGTATTCCTTGTAAAGATTTGCCCAGTATACCTAGTATTATATGAGAAACATAATATTTTCATACTAGTCTCTCTTTGTTCTCCTTACCTTTACCTGTTACTCCACTATTGTGTAATTACTTGACTCTGAAAAATAACATATGTGGTCTTGCTATTATAAATTAGGTCTTTTTTTATAATGCAGGTACCCTTATTGCTCAATCATAGAGCTAATGGCTACCTATTGAAACTTAGTTATGCTGTTATTATTTGTCAATTCAAGAGTGCATGTCTGCCTATTAGTCTCATTTACTTTTAGGGGGGATCTAGAGGGATAACACACACAAGGTTAGCTTAGCTTACACATTTAGCCCATTTGCCATAATGACTTCATACAGTTCTGTCCTCCGAACTGGTACTTGGGTGTGCCACTTTGCCATTTGTAAGTGGCACAAGAGGGAAATGAGAAGTATGCCAACATGGAGAAGGAAATCCCCAGAACCCTCTGCGTGTCTTTGGCCTGCCTGGGCTGAATGGACTCTGAGTGACTTACAGAATGTCCCTGGATATCTGTGGAGGCAAGCTGGCACCAGACAGGTGATGTCTATTCATAGAGTCACCATAGGGGAGCTTCAGGCACTATTCTCAGGAGATTGTAATCCACACAGTCACAGACGTGTTGATTGTCTTGACCAGTAACAGTTTACCAGAACAAAGAAAGTCATGGGAAATGGGCTACACATCCTGGGAAGCCAATCAGGGATAGTTAGTGATGATTTAATCATGCAGTTGACATCACAACTTATGTAAATGATCCTTTGGGCAGTCATGCAAGTCTCTAGAACCTTCTACCCTGTATTTGAATGTTATCTTTAAAAGAAGGATCACTTCCTGTATCCAGAGAGATGCTGGTCAGATTGAAAGACGAAGGGCACCCAGTACCCAGCATCTCCCGAGAACACTTATATTGACTAATAAAAAATACATTATACTTTTACTGAGTCCAAGTGTCCTTGTGTCCCTGGCCATAAGCATAGAGTAAGCTTAACACTCCTGTGGTATTTTACCATGGGGAAAAATACCACAATGGTGAATGCTCCCAGAGAAAGCGCAATGGTGGCCCTGAGACTGTGGGTCTGCCATGGCTTAAAAGGATCCATTAGCCCCAAGTCACCATCCCAAAAGTGTTTAAAAAAAACAAAATTTTTGACACACAGAGCGCATATTCTATTTATAAATGACATATGACTATTTTGAAATAAATAGAACTAGTTATCCCTTATTGTCTATTATCATATAGCAGGTACTGTGTAGCTGTGGAGTACTTGTTGACTTGTTCATGGTTCCTCTGGGGAGGGGTTGGGTTGGAAGGTTGGGAGGGTAGGGTTGGAAGGCTGGGAGGGTAGGGTTGATAAAAGTGTGAAACCTGTTTTCAGCTTGTCACGGGACTGGGAATTGACAACCAGTCATAGTGTATTATGTAAGGTATTTTAGTTTTCAGTAAAACACCTTTGAACATAAAAAAAACCCCATGGGGGCCTGCAGCTTTTCTGGCTGAGCTAGTTTTTTTTTTTATTTAAGTGTTTTTTATATACTGTTGTTTGGAACTGGCCTTCACAATGGTTTGCAAGAGAAACAATATTACATAGAACAGCTAACAGGTGCACTGAACGAACATAAATAAGATGCAATTTGAGAACGGACGTAAATAAGATACACTTTGTGATCAAAAACAGTGGCATACAAATTAGAGGCATTGTGGGATTACAAAGTTTGGAAGAAGTAGTAGTGAACTATAGAATATTTAGAGAGGTATTAAGAACTGTAAACGTTTAGCAGGAAATTTAACTATCATTGGTATACTATACATAATGGTGGATTGACTTACTCTTGGTACATATCTCCATGCTGTTGGTCCTTTGTGCAGTTCGAAGTATTCCTATCGTAACAATTTTTTCCACATTGTGCACAGTTATACGAGGTTCTTTCTGTACAAGGCAGTCTCAGCATAGCCGAGGCAAGTAACAAAGACCCATGTTGATTGGGAGTAAGGATATAAATTTGTATTCAAAATGCTTTAGATATTTTCCTCAATCCTTCTTTTGTGTAAAGAAGCAGCTTCTCTTTGGAGGAGAAACTTGGGCCCTAGTCGGGATTTCTGCTTTCAATCAAGGATTATATTTCAGCATATTTATTTAGGAAAAATCTCTCATATGAAGATCTATGGGGTAAACTGAAGATTGGATTTAGCAAGAATTTTGTGATTTGAAGTTTTGATTGTTCCTTCAGGAGGATTTCACATATTCATATCATCATTCATCTGCCAATTCAAGGGGCTTTGAAAAACTAGTATGTGATGAATTGAACAATTGTAATATTTTTTTGATGGACTTTTTCTGTTTAGTTTTTATATAGTATGTGTGTAGTATGTATGGATGATGATTGGTACTTTTTATGTATATGTTCTTTATGTTTTTGATGAAATAAATATATATGTAATTCTCTTTATTTCTTTTTATAAGTATAGTTAAATTGATTGAATTTGCAAGGTATTTAAGTAAATAAAAAGTGTTTATGATTGTAAATTATTTGATGTTTTTGAAACTGATTGTATACGTCCCCTTAATGTGGTAATGAGGTCTGCATAGACCCCTATCCCACCCCACCCTTCCCTGCCTCCACACAGTCCTTGGAAGCAGTCAAAGTAGAAAAATATTTTTTTAATCATTTAAAAGTGTGGCACAGGACCCATTCCAACCTTTCCCCATCAGTGCAAAAATCTGGCCCTTGAGGCTAGGACCCCATCCCTCACAATTTGGATCTCTCTTACTCATTATTTTGTCCTTGCTGATCTAGTGGGGGCCCAGAATGCCCCCTAAGCACTGTGTATGGCAGTGGCCATATTAAATGATGGTGCTGGCCAGTCATTTGCCCCCATTTTAAAAAATGGTCGTCAGAAGGCCTAGATCCTAGGGAGTGATCTGGGCCCCCAATGGACCACCAGGAACAAAATAATGATTATGAGAGAGGTCTGGAGGGTGAGGGTTCCAATCCTTGGGAGGCTAGATTTTTGCACTGATGCAGAGGGTTTGGGGGTTGGTATTGGGGCATAAGGATAGGCCCATGAGCAGCAAGACTTGCATAAGCAATCAACAAGGGCCGCAACGTTTATGACCTGGGGAACAAATAAGCATGGGGATAACTTGCTAATGCGGCTGTTACTACCTTTAACCTATAAACCTGATACTTTTGCTGGAACTCCAGCATTGCTCTCTGCTTCAACAGCAAGGGGTAACAGGGAATTGGATTCAGATAGTAACCAATTAGAACCCTGATTTTTAAGGTCTAGAAAACTGATAACTATGTTGGTAAGCTGCACAGCAATGCAGATTCTACCATGCTTGCTGGGCAGACTAGATGACTCATTTGGTCATTTTCTGTCATTATTTCCATGTTTCTATGTTTCTATGTTAGTGTCCTAGTGCTCCCAGGGAAGTTAGCTACAATTTTATTTATTTATTTGTTTATTTATTAGCTTTTATATACCGACATTCAGGGGTACATCAAGGGTTGCTGCTATCTGCACATCAAATAATGCTTCAAAAGTTTTGGTAAGCCACATTATTAGATTTGCATTGTTTAGAGTATTTATGAGCTGATTTGCATGCATTTGCAAGCTAATCAGCTGATAGAAATATAGAAACATAGAAATGATGGCAGAAAAGGACCAAATGGTCCATCCAGGCTGCCCAGCAAGCTTATGGTAGCAGCAGCTATGCCATTCAGGTCTCCCCCATAAAGGTATCATCAGGGGGTGGCATTTGCCTTGCAAGTTACCTCCCATACTTATTTTCACAAACCGTTAAAGTCAGGGCCGGTGCTGATTTCTCTCTGAGTCCAATTCCCCTTTATCTGTTGTCGTTGAAGCAGAGAGCAATGTTAGTTACACCACAAGTATAAGACTTATTGGTTAAGGGTCGTAACAGCTACATTAGCAAGTTGCCTCCATGCTTATTTGTTTTCCCAGATATAATATTCATGACCTTGTTGGTTGCTCTGCAAAATTAATTCTCCATTTCCTCTTTTCCCCTGCTGTTAAAGCACACAGCAATAATGCGTTGTATCAACAGTTTGAAGGCTTGATGGTTAAGGGTAGTAGCCATCACTCCAGCAAGTTAACCCAATGCGCTCTTTTTCTTATTTCCATCCTCTAGCCTTTAGCGATCTACAATATTTATCCCATGCCCCTTTGAAATATTTCACCATTTTTGTCTTTACCACCTCCTCCGGAAGGGCAGTCCAGGCATCCACCACCCTCTCCATGAAGAAATATTTCCTGATGTTTTTTCTGAGTCGTCCTCCTTGGAGTTTCATGACGTGGCTTCTAGTTCTACCTATTTCTTTCAAATGGAAAAGGTTTGTCAAATGTGTATCATTAAAACCTTTCAGGTATTTGAAGGTCTGTATCATATCTGCCCTGTACCTCTTCTCCTCCAGGGTTTGCATATTTAGGTCCTTCAACCTCTCCTCATAAGTCACTTAATGGAGAACCCCAATCATTTTTGTCACCCTTCTCTGGACCAGCTCCATCCTGTCTCTGTCCCTTATGAGATACCGTCTCCAGAACTGAACACAACACTCCAGGTGAGGCCTCACCAAGGACCTGTATAAGGGAACTATCACTTCCTGTTTCTTACTGGATATTCCTCTCTCTAAGCAGCCCAGCATTCTTCTGGCTTTAGCTATCACCTTGTCACATTTGTTCACCATCTTCAGATCACTAGACACTATCACCCCAAGGTCCCTCTTATGCTCCATGTACAAGAGCCCTTCACCCCACCAAGACATACAGCTTTTTTGGGTTATCACACCCCAGATGCATGACTCTGCACTTCTTGGCATTGAATCCCAACTCCCATATCTTCAGCCACCATTCAAGCTTCCTTAAATCACTTCTCATTGTCTCTCTCTACTCAGTTGCAGATCTTAGTATCATCTGCAAAATACAAACTTCACCTTCTATCCCTTCTTCAATTTCGGTCACAAAGATATTGAACAGGACCGGTATCAACATCATTCTTTCTTCAGAGTAGGCTCCATTTACCATCACACGCTATCTTCTATCCATCAACCAGTTTGTAATCCATGCCACCACATTGGCTCTCCCAGGCTTCTCATTTTATACACAAGTCTCCAATGCGGGACCTTATCAAAAGCTTTGCTGAAATCCAAGTATATCACATCAAGCGTTCTTCCTCAATCTAATTCTTTAGTCACCCAATCAAAAATGTCAATCAGATTTGTCTGACAGGACCTTCCCCTGGTCCAGCCTTGGGTCCAGCAATCCTCCTGAGGTGATGCTAATTGGCCTGTAGTTTCCAGCCTCCTCCCATTCATGTGAAACAGGACCACCACTGCTCTACTCCAATCACTCAGCACCACTTCCGTTTCCAGGGATCTAATGAACAGGTCATTCAGTCGACCCACCAGCACATCTCTCTCAGTATCTCATCAGGCCCCATGGCTTTGTCCACTTTCAGTTTTCCTAGCTCTTCCCATATGTTCTCTTCTGTAAACAAAGATTCATCTACTCCACCCCCTCCACAGTCTTGTTAACTAGCAATGGTCCTTCTCCAGGCTCTTCTTTAGTGAAAACTGAACTGAAGTATTTGTTTCATATTTTCACCAAGTCTTTGTCTCTCTCCACACATTGATCCTTGCCACCTTTCAATTTCACAATACCTCTTTGGACCTTTCTTCTTTCTCTGATATAGCTGAAACATGTTTTTTTACCTCACTTTATCTAATTGGCAATTCTTTCTTCTGCCTGGCTTTTTGCTTTCTTGATGACTTTCTTCATCTCCCTCAGTTTCACCAGATATTTTTCCCTGTGTTCCTCATCTTGGGATTCTTCATATTTCTTAAACACTGTTCATTTTGCTTTTATTGTGTCAGCCACCTCCTTTGAGAACCAGAATGGTTTCTTATTTCTCTTACTTTGGTTTACTTTTCCAACATTAGATTTGTTGCTTTTGTGATTGCACCTTTTAGTTTGGGCCACTATTGTTTGTCCTCTCCTATTTTCACCCAGTCTTCTAGTTCTGCCTTCATTTGATGATCACTAGTGCTGGGGTGGGCACCCACCCGGACATTAGAGATAATATCCCTGTTGGTGAGCACTAGGACGAGTATAACTCCCTCCCCTCATGGGTTACATTACCATTTGTTTGAAGGGAACCCCTAATAGGGCATCCACTATCTCTCTACTTCTGGTGGATTTAGCAGAAGGGATTCTACAGTCTACATCCAGCAGATTAAAGTTTCCAACAATCAATGCTTCTCCCTTCTTTGCCATCTTTTGGATGTCTTTAACTAGATATCTGTCAATTTCTTCCATTTGAGTCAGAGGCCTGTAAACCACACCAGTAAAAATACATGCAGTGCTGGGGCAGAATAATGAGATACATATCTTGCTTTGTTCCTATGTTAGGACATTTACCACACAGTAAATAGCATTTACTGGATGGGAAATGGTCCGACACGGCTTAGTTGGGAATTAATTGGGAATTATTAGAAAGGGAATGGTGAATAAAACGGAATTAGTTGGGAATTAGTTGGGAATTATTAGAAAGGGAATGGTGAATAAAACGGAAAATGTCATAATGCCTCTGTATCGCTCCATGGTGAGACCGCACCTTGAATACTGTGTACAATACTGTGTACAATTCTGGTCACCGTATCTCAAAAAAGATATAATTGCGATGGAGAAGGTACAGAGTGATGTCAGAGGGAGCACCTGAGAGACGCCTACAAAATCGGCGTCTGGACTGCGCACTACTGCTGCCAACATTTCCTGCTTTGTGGTGAGAGCCCAGCTGATGCGAGCCCTTTAACTTTTCCTTGCTGCTAGAGTGATGTCGGAGGGAGTGCCTGAGAGAAACGCCTACAAAATCGGCGTCTGGATGGTGCACCATCGCCGTCGGTGCACCGCCAAAGCTGCACGAGCCTAAGGGGCACGTGCCTTTGTTCAGCTTAGTCCAGATTAGCGAGGATTTGCGAGGAGATTATTGATTTTCTGTTTGGAAATCGGCAGCCATGGGAAATTGGAGGCAGTAAGAAAAGATTGTGTTGGAGTTGCAAGCAGTCAAGTTTAAGGGAACTATCTTAATTTTACTAATTAGAAGTGGCCTTTCTTCCTCTTGGTAATGCCACACACCAAGAGGAAGGCAAAATTGAGAGAAATTTCTTCTACTCTAAAAGTAAACTTGAACCAGCCATGCATTCAGGACTGCTTTGCAAAGGCCCCTTCGATGACACCAGAAAGTGAGTCGGCAGGAGGTTTAAACAAGGAGCAGGGGATAAACCTCCAGACATATGAAACATCATTAAGCCCTGCCTGGTGCGCCAGCAACACCAGAGCCTCCAATCGGAAAAAGAGGGGGAGAACTTTTGTTTGAGGAGCCCGAATTAAGTATGGATTTTACATCACTTTGAGACCAGAGGGGAGCAGAATGGTCATCTTGCTCCTCGGAGAACTCTAAAGGGCTGCGTTCCAGAGAACAAAGTGGTGAGTTTTTACAGCAATATGATGATTCCAGAAGAGCTCCAATGGAGAAAAGAAGTGAAGGAAACCAAGTAAGAACTATGATTGATCTACCACTAATTACACCTAAGAAGTTTACTTTGGAAGAAATTGGAGTTATGATAATATCTATGCAAAAGTCTATAAATAATTTAACAACTTCAATTAAGCAAGAGGCTTTGAATAATAATAAGATTTTACAGACAAGAAGTTAGATAGTTCAGTAAATACTTTAGAGGTCAACATGGTTGAAATAGAAAAAATCCAGGGTAATCTAATTAGATCTGAAAAGCTCCAATTAGATAAGATTGAATTGTTAGAAAACCAAATTCGGAAACCCAATCTCAGGATATTGAATTTTCCCAGGACACATCTGATTTCCCCTAGGGACTTATTTAAAAATTACTTGATAAATATATTGAAGTATACAGACACTGCAATACCTGCAATCTCTAGAATATATTATGTCTCTCAATTTCAGATAGAAGAGAATGTTCAAGATCAAAGACAGGTAAATCAATTGGATAGTAACTTGAATCTTTCAGAACTAATAGAAAAATCTTTTGAAGTGAATATCAGTACACATGCTACTCTTATTGTACAATTTTCATTTATATCAGAGAGATCTAGTACTTAGATCATATTTTAGGCATCAAAATACTAATTTTCACGGCCAAAATGTCAGGATATTTCCAGACATTGCCCATGATTCACAAATTAGACGAAAGGAGTTTTTACAAATGAGAACAGAGGTAATACAAAGAAGAGCTAAATTTCTTTTAAAGTTTCCTTGTCGATGTATTGTTATATTTCAGGATACAAAATATGTATTCAACCAACCGGATCAATTACATTCTTATTTGAATTCCCATTCTTAGATTCACCATTTTGATTTATCAGCTGGCAGAAATTAGTTTAGTTGGGGAACAACACAAATGATGTAAATATTATATTGCAAAGTAATTTACTGCTCCTTGTTTTCCTTCTCCAATATCCCAATTATCCTATGATTGTAATTTCTAGATAAAATACATTGAATGTTAATACAATTGGCTGATGTTATAATTTCTGATTGAAAATTTCTGTATAACATTTGTGTATTGTATCTTAAAATATGAAAAAATTTAATTAAAAAAAAATAAGACATCTAAAACTGAGGTTACTAAATAAACTTAATTGACTATGCTGAAAATCAGTGTTCAGTGTTCAACCATGTAAGTCTTCTCCCAGACCAAACTGAATCTAAACCACCCCCCCCCCCGGTGACAGCTCCCCAACATCCCCCCCCCCACACACACACACATACCCACTCACAAAAGTTCAAATTTATTGCAGAGCTGACATCCCTGCAGCTCCCTCTCACCTGCCTGAATAAGAGCAGAGTCTCTCTCTTGATCACCCCAAATACACACTCTAGCTAAAGATTTAAAAGAAAACAATGAGGCATAGAGTCCCCAACCCTCACTAGAGTTTGCATAAACATGCAGTGCAGATGTCATCTTGCCAAAAACCCCTTTCCCCACCCATATCTGACCCTCCAAAATGTCACCCATTGCCAAGTCCAACCTACAAAATAACCCCAGTCTCACTCAAAATTTAATTTAATAAATTATTATATGGGATGGTGTAGGTTTCATAAACAATCTGTTGCTTGCCTCCATGGCCCTGCTTACAGATATTTCTTTAATGTAATCATGAACCTACCTCCTTCCCAACCACCTATTTTTTATTTCTTTAAATTAATTTTTTAATTATTTTCTGTGTATTTTTCTTGTGTCTTGTGAGTATAAAATCATTCATATTATTCTACTACTAAATACCATCTACTTATCTCACTTCGTCAAATGCAATCAATCCCTGATTCACTTAGCTTTTAGTTCCTCTCGTTGTATTATATATGTCCAAATCAAATGTCCCCGATTCACTTAGGTAACAGTAACAACTAATAACATTTAATATTCATTTATTCATTGCCATCTGTTCTCAATAAGGGACAAATCCATGTTATGAACTCAGAGGGGCATTTCTAATGGCGTGAATTGTTAGGACTCTGTGCCTCATTTTTTGTAAAATCCAGCTGGAGTGAGAGAAATGAAGGTCAGTTCTCCTCTTATTCTTTCTACCTTGAATGGGCATGAGGAAGATGTGGGCTAACAGCCTGCATTAAATTTTGCATGGGGATGGGAAAGAAAATAGAATCTGGGTGGACAGATTTAGGGCTACCCTGTTAGTGCCTTGATTTGGCCACCCAAATTCTGGGCACCTAATTTCCTTCCCCTGACTTGGCATCTCCCCTGGCCTCAACTACTTCTAAGATGGATAACTTTAGAAAATTGCTCAATTGCTCAGATCAAGGTGCCTGACTCTTAAAGTTAGGAGCATAGATCTGTTGAATGTCAGGTTCTGTATCATCGCTTATACTTCATTTGCATATGACAATCCTGAATTTGCATCTGCAGGCTAATTTTAGCATTCTTATACTAAACTTTCTGCCATTTTAACATGCATGAAAAGGTTTTCTTGCATAACATACTACTTTTAACATGCACGTGGGGGACCTTAGAATGCAAGCAAAGGTTTATGGCATAGGTTCCTATTGGACTGAATATTCTTGCATTTATTTAAGACAGAAAAGGGTAGATATTCAAAGCTGGCTGTGTAAGTAACTTAGCCAGTTAGAACTTATCAGGCTAAGTTACAATGTATATTCATTGGCATGGCAAAGCCATGGAATATGTACATATGTATACGCATTTAGCTGGATAAGTCTGCCTGGCTAAGTTTAGACCTGCTCTACGGTGCATCTAAACTTACACATATACTAGCCAGATACGTATACAGATAATTATAAATATCGGTAGTTAGCAGTATAAGTTATATGGCTAACTCGCTCTGCCCCTGATCTACCCAGTACATGCCTACATTTTGTGCATGTCACTTTTAGCCATAGGTGCATTTTCAGCAGCCCCTATTTAGCTGCTTAAGTCCCATTTATCTGGCTAAATAGCACTGAATGCACTCAAGCTCAAGAGTTCTTGTAGGTTGTGATAAAGGGCCAACAAAAGTGATGCTATAATATACTGTATACGAGTCATTATAGCCCTCTAGATTTTCTTCAGTTATTTCCAGGCCCACTATGAAAATTCCTACAGATAGAGGCAACAACAAATGAAAAGTTTCTGGAGAATGACTGGATTGAACTGAGGCAAAAATTCAAAACAGGACTGCATTTATTAAATCAATAAATATATCAAAACCTTCCCCCAAAAACTTCAAAACTCTTCAATTGCAACATTATAGTATTAGCTAAGATCATACAAATTGGTATGAAATCATAGTTATAACATGCAAGGCAAAAAAACTAAATATTTTAAGAACTGTATTTAAAGAAATGTATAAAGTGTCCAGATATTCCAGCAAAATCCAACCAATTCAGTATGCTACTCCCCCCCCCACCCCCAAATACCAGCAAAAGGCAAAAATATACTTATCTTAATACTGTGTCATACATCCAGCTAAAATGGTGAACCATTATTCCAAATAAGGACAGCTACTATGCATGTTCAATGGGAGAAATTGATCCCAGATGCCATGTGGCATGCCGTTGCCCCTCAGGGCTGCGTCAAAGGAAATTTATTATACATTAGAGGATGGAGACCCCCTATTCCATGCATAGGTCCCCAGAGGCAGCCAGAGCTCTGGAGTCTCAATGTGTGGATGAAAAGATGGTGCAAGGAAGAGGGATTCCATTTTGTAAGGAACTGGGGAACCTTTTGGGAAAGGGGAGTCTTTTCTGAAGGGATGGACTCCACCTTAACCAGAGTGGAACCAGACTGCTGGCGCTAACCTTTAAAAAGGAGATAGAGCAGCTTTTAAACTAGAACAAAGGGGAAAGCCGACAGTCGCTCAGCAGCGCATGGTTCGGAGGGAGGTACCTTCAAAGGATACTAATGATGCATTAGAATTAGGGCATCCCGACAGTGAGGTTCCAATAAAAGAAAAGTAGTCCAAGTGCCTGTAACTAAAAACTCACCTGAGCTAAAAAATTCAAATTTATCCCTATCAGTTAAAAAGCAGAATGCCAGAAGTCTAAGAAGTAACATGGGAGAATTAGAATGTATAGCAGTGAATGAAGTCATAGTCTTAATTGGAATCTCAAAGACATGGTGGAAGGAGGATAACCAATTGGACAATGCTATACAGGGGTACAAATTATTTCTCAATTACCAGAGAGGAGCATTCGGGAGGCAGTGTGGCACTTTATGTCTGGGATGGCATAGAGTCCAACAGGATAATCATCCTGCATGAGACTAAATGCACAATCAAATCTTTATGGGTAGAAATCCCTTGTGTGTTGGGGAAGAGTGTAGTGATAGGAGTATACTACCATCCACCTGGCCAAGATGGTGAGACAGATAGTGAAATGCTAAGAGAAATTAGGGAAGCTAATCAAATTGGTAGTGAAGTAAAAATGAGAGTTTTCAATTATGCCAATATTGACTGGGTAAATGTATCATTGGGACATGCTAGAGAGATAAAATTCCTGGATGGAATAAATGACTGCTTCATGAAGCAATTGGTTCAGGAACCAATGAGAGAAGGTACAATTTTAGAAGTAATTCTCAGTGGAACACAGGATTTGGTGAGAGAGATAATGGTGGTGGGGCCCCTTTGCAGTAGTGATCATAATATGATCAAATTTGAATTAATGACCTGAAGGGGCACAGTAAGCAAATCCACGGCTCTAGTGCTAAACTTTCAAAAGGGAAACTTTGATAAAATGAGAAAAATAGTTAGAAAAAAACTGAAAGGAGCAGCTATAAAGGTAAAATGTTTGCAAGAGGCATGGACATTGTTAAAAAATACAATCTTAGAAGCACAGTCCAGATGTATTCCATACATTAAGAAAGGTGGAAGGAAGGCAAAACGATTACCGGCATGGTTAAAAGGTGAGGTAAAAGAGGCAATTTTAGCCAAAAGATCTTCATTCAAAAATTGGAAGAAGGATCCTACAGATGAAAATTGGTTAAAACATAACCATTGGCAAGTTAAATGTAAGACATTGATAAGACAGGCTAAGAGAGAATTTGAAAGGAAATTGGCCGAGGGGCAAAAACTCACAGTAAAAACTTTTAAAAATATATCTGAAGCGGAAAGCCTGTGAGGGAGTCAGTTGGACTGGATCCAGGGGTTAAAGGGGCACTTAGAGAAGATAAGGCCATTGCAGAAAGATTAAACAATTTTTTGCTTTGGTGTATACTAGGGATGTGAATCGTTCTTTTTTATGACGGATCAGGCTACGAATCGGGTGACCCTTGGAAAACTTCATTTTCTAATGAGTTGGGTTTTTTTTCTCTGCAAGTTTTGCGGGAAAAAAAACCCCCACCCCGACCCTTCAGATTTAGTTAATTAAATCCCCCCCAAAACTTGCCTAAAGTCCCTGGTGGTCCAGCAGGGGTCCTGGGAGCGATCTCCTGCTCTCGGTCCATTGGCTGCCAGTAAAAAAAAATGGTGCCGGTGCCCCTTTGCCCTTACCATGTGACAGGGGCTACTGGTGCCATTGGTCAGCCCCTGTCACATGGTAGGAGCAATGGATGGCCGGCGCCATCTTAGAAAATGGTGCGGGCCATCCATTGCTCCTGTCCGGCGCCACACACAATAACAGAGGGAAAGGCGTGCGGCGGCAAGGTTCACGGGGGGATGGGGAGAGGGGAGAGATGGGAGATAAAGCTGGGCCAATAGCGCAATGCCAGCGTTGGTGGCACAGGCAGGCAACGGCTGACTCCTTTGGGTTTGCCTGCCAGACGGATCAGGTCGCAAAAAGGAGCAGGCTGCGTGGGGGGGGGGGGGGGGGGGGCTTGCTTGCATCGGCTCCCTTGTTATTTTCTGTGAGAATTATTATCCGCAGAGCAATTATTATCCGCAGAGCATTTTCTCCTTTGCTCCTCAGGAGCTGCGCCCAGGTTTGTGTCATCCCCCCAAAAATAAAAAAATATATATATATTTAATATTGTTTTTCAAGTCCTTCTTCAAATCCGCGAAGCCCGATGCCGAGCCTCGCGATGAACCGGAAAGGAAGGGAGAGGAGTTCCCAGTCCGGAGGCGACGGTCAGCAGCATGCAGGGAGTAGAAAATCGGTGCTAGGAAGGCCCCCTGACTCTGTGAAAGAAAACCCGCAGGCAAGCCCGTTGGTCCCCTCTTCTCCTCCAGTCTCCCCCCCCCCCCCACTCTCCCCCTTTTCTGCATCGGGTGAGAGCGGGCTGGAGGCAGACACCACCCCACCCCTTCCCCTTCCCAGATGTATAGTTCTGAGGACATTGATATCTCAGAAATTTCATTGAATGTTTCAGGAGACATGCTAAACTTCCCACCTGTGTCAGACCCTGAGACTCCAGCAGGAAGGAATAAGCACGGGGCGATCAGGGAGGTGGGAGCCAGCAGTCTAGGGTCCACTTCATTAAGGGGCAGGAGTTTAAGAAAGACCCCTACTCAAAGTCGGGCAGCACAAGGGACTGGAGCTCAGTATCGAGGCAGGCGGGTCAGCTTTCAGGTGCAGGAAGATTTCCCTGTTACTGGACGTGGGGCACAATTAGGAACAGGCCTCAGCAAGGCCCCTCAGAGGGGTAAGAAGAGGCAGGTGTCTATTAAGGAGGTTACATTTAGTAGCTGCGGGTTGAATAAAGTTATTGTAGCAAGTGCGCAGCGGAAGGTAGCAGTAGATAGGCGAGTAAGTGGACGCACTGCATGTTCAATCTCAGAGAGAGAGATAGGTGAGGAGCAGTCAAGGTTTAACCTCAGCGGTCAGTGGGAGGAAATGAGTAATTTGAGTGGCAGAGGTGTGAGCGGGCAGAAGGACAGGATGGAAGAAGAGATGGAGGAGTATCAAATTCGACCTGGTGCTATGTTAAATTTGGGGTGGGGGAAAAGTGACAGGGCGAGGGAGACATTGGGGAGGCTCGCTTCACCCAATTACTGGGGAAAAGGTAAGTCAGAGCACATGGGGGTTCAGGTGCATGGGTTCTGCGGGCTTTTCTGCTGGTCCCACAGAAGCGGATATTGGTGAGTACCAAGGGTCCATCAAGCCCAGCATCCTGTTTCCAACAGTGTCCAATCCAGGCCATAAGAACCTGGCAAGTACACAAAAACTAAGTCTATTCCATGTTACCATTGCTAATGGCAGTGGCTATTCTCTAAGTGAACTTAATAGCAGGTAATGGATTTCTCCTCCAAGAACTTATCCAATCCTTTTTTAAACACCGCTATACTAACTGCACTAACCACATCCTCTGGCAACAAATTCCAGAGTTTAATTGTGCGTTGAGTAAAAATGAACTTTCTCCGATTAGTTTTAAATATGCCCCATGCTAACTTCATGGAGTGCCCCCTTGTCTTTCTACTATCCGAAAAAGTAAATAACCGATTCACATCTAGACCTCTCATAATTTTAAACATCTCTATCATATCCCCCCTCAGCTGTCTCTTCTCCAAGCTGAAAAGTCCTAACCTCTTTAGTCTTTCCTCATAGGGGAGCTGTTCCATTCCCCTTATCATTTTGGTAGCCCTTCTCTGTACCTTCTCCATCGCAATTATAGCTTTTTTGAGATGCAGTGACAAGAATTGTACACAGTATTCAAGGTGAGGTCTCACCATGGAGAGATACAGAGGCATTATGACATTTTCCGTTTTATTCACCATTCCTTTTCTAATAATTCCCAACATTCTGTTTGCTTTTTTGACAGCCGCAGCACACTGACCGACAATTTCAATGTGTTATCCACTATGACGCCTAGATCTCTTTCTTGGGTTGTAGCCCCTAATATGGTACCGAACATTGTTTAATTATAGCATGGGTTATTTTTCCCTATATGCATCACCTTGCACTTATCCACATTAAATTTCATCTGCCATTTCGATGCCCAATTTTCCAGTCTCACAAGGTCTTCCTGCAATTTATCACAATCTGCTTGTAATTTAACTACTCTGAACAATTTTGTGTCATCTGCAGATTTGATTATCTCACTCGTCGTATTTCTTTCCAGATCATTTATAAATATATTGAAAAGTAAGGGTCCCAATACAGATCCCTGAGGCACTCCACTGTCCACTCTCTTCCACTGAGAAAATTGTCCATTTGATCCTAATCTCTGTTTCCTGTCTTTTAGCCAGTTTGCAATCCACGAAAGGACATTGCCACCTATCCCATGACTTTTTACTTTTCCTAGAAGCCTCTCATGAGGAACTTTGTCAAACACTTTCTGAAAATCCAAGTATACTACATCTTCCGGTTCACCCTTATCCACGTGTTTATTAAGTCCTTCAAAAAAGTGAAGCAGATTTGTGAGGCAAGACTTGCCCTGGGTAAAGCCATGCTGACTTTGTTCCATTAAACCATGTCTTTCTATATGTTCTGTGATTTTGATGTTTAGAACACTTTCCACTATTTTTCCTGGCACTGAAGTCAGGCTAACCGGTCTGTAGTTTCCCGGATTGTCCCTGGAGCCCTTTTTAAATATTGGGGTTACATGTGCTATCCTCCAGTCTTCAGGTACAATGGATGATTTTAATGATAGGTTACAAATTTTTACTAATAAGTCTGAAATTTCATTTTTTAGTTCCTTCAGAACTGCTCTATCTCCTTTTTGAAAGTTAGTGCCAACAGCTTGATTCCACTCTGGTTAAGGTGGAGCCCATCCTTTCGGATAAGTCTCCCCTTTCCCCAAAATTTTCCCCAGTTCCTTACAAATCTGAATCCCTCTTCCCTGCACCATCGTCTCATCCACGCATTGAAACTCTGGAGATTTGCCTGCCTCTGGGGACCTGCTCATGGAACAGGAAGCATTTCAGAGAATGCCACCCTGGAGGTTCTGGATTTCAACTTCCTACCTAAAATTCTAAATTTGGCTTCTAGAACCTCTCTCCCACATTTTCCTATGTTGTTGGTGCCCTATTTGTTGGAAACAAAATAGGAAATAACAATATTTCCTATTTCGTTTCATTTGTTTTCAAAGCAAAACAATAGTTTTTCACATTTATTTTAAATAAAAAAAAATTCACCCATTGGGTCTAGGCCTGTGCCTGAGGCCAGGGCCTAGCCTAGGGATAAGTCGAGTCCCAAAGCAGGAGCTGCAGCATACCTGGAGTGCGATTCCAGCACCTTGGCCTAGGCTTAGGTCCAAGATCGGGGCCTCGCCTAGGCATAGATCCAGACCTGATGTGAGGCCACGGCCTACACCTAGGCATGGCTCTAGCATCAGGTTCATGGCCTATACCTCGACCTGATACCAGAGCCTCCACCAAGACCTGGCAAAGTCCCAGGCCTGGAAATATTTTGCTGGGATTGGGAAACTTCCTGGCCCCCGCTTGCCCCTTCCATCATGGTTCTGACTCTGTGGCCCAGACCTGACATCTAGGCCCAGGCCTAATGCTGGGACTTGGCCTGGAGGCTTGGATCCAATGCAGGGGACTTTGTCTGTGCCCAAGCCTAGGCCCAACACAAAGGACCAGCCCAGAGGCAGGAGACCATACCACAGAAGTCCTCTTCTTTCTACTTCTCTTCTTACAATGACATTTTCCTCTGGGATGTGCTAGAGTAACTTACTCTGATGACTTCCTCCTCAGTGGAGGGTGCCATTTTATCGCATGGCATTTCATTTTAATTACCTTAAATCAAAATGGCACCCCTCCACTGAGGAGGAAGGCATCGGAGTTAAGTTACTCCAGCATGTCCTCAGGCAGGTGACATAATTTTAAGAAGTAATGAAGAAAGAAGAGGAGCTCCACAGCCTTTTTTCCAGCCTCTGGGCTGGGGCCTGGGCTTAGGCCGGGGCCCATCATCGGGATCTGCCCTCTGAGTGGGTCCTTGGCATCAGGTCTGGGCCGAGGCTGAGACCTAGGTATATGGACATGGGCACCCAGCCAAGGCCTGGCATCAGGCCAGGACCTGGGCCTTGGCTTTGGCTGAGGTCCCTGCATCAGGAACTGACATCTGGCCACACTTCTTTTTTTTTTAAGACAGTTTCTTTTTTTTTAATGTTTATTTTGTTTTTGTAAACATAAGAGAATGAAATAAACATTAAAGAAAACGAAATTCATGGAGAAAAATATCTCCCAATAATGAAAATAAAAAAAATAAATAAAATTTTCCCAGTGCATCGGTAGGGGTTACCACAGCAATGATATTCTTGGATACCCAGTTTATTCAGACTTTTAAATCAAAATGGCACCAGCCGATGTAACTCCGCTGCCATTGTGATGAATGGACCATACATCACAAGGGCCCCAGCATCAGTTTCAGCTGGCATCATCTTGATTTCCCACACCAGCATGGCAGGAGCAACTGGGGATCACTTTAGATCCTGTGTTCGGACACTTTTATTGCAATTAAGCTTGGGGGTGAGGCTGGGATGGAGTATGGGTAGGTCTGGGAGTAGGGTTGAGAGAAAGCCTACAAGGTGTTTTTCTAATTCGTCATGTTTTTTTTTTATTTTAAAATGGCAGCTGGAGCCAGGGTAAGTTGTGGTTTTTGTGCGCACTATTTTTCTAAAGAGCACCAAAACTGAAACAAACCAAATTTCATTTGCTTTTCTTTTGTTTTCTTTCAGAAATAAAGTAAAATGACCTAGGAAATTCTTTTCACATTTTCTATGTCAAATGCTGTTGACATTTCAAATGTCAGCACATCCCCTGTTAAATAAGTGAAAAGAACTGGTTAAAAAAAAATGAAGCTAAAATCTCACTATGGCCATGTTTCAACAAAAATGCCTGCCTCAGGGGAATGTTTAAAAGTAATGATTTCTGTGATTGAAGATACTTTCTCTTTATTTTAAAAGATTTATTGCCCATACTCATCCATGGTTCAAGGTGGGGGTATGTAAAAACTGTCATAAAATGCAATCTAAGCATGAACAAACACGGAAAACAGACAAGGTTAAAAAAATACTCTGTACTATGAATATACTCAGTCTACAGCGTAGGCAGCACGAAGGGTAAAAAGGATGGTTGATTCCCCAAGTTCAAAAGCCGGTTTAAACAGACAGGCCATTAACTACCTTTCTGAATGAATAGGTGCATGGCGAGGTGCGCCGGCTCTCTGGCAAATGATGGGACCTGGCCATTGAGAACGTTCGCTCCCGTAAGATAGGGTAATCATGGGGAAGACACCTCAAGCAGACCATGCTGCGCAGATCCGAAGGCTTGGGATGAATGATAACTTCACAGTCTAGCACAAATCCAATTTTAAGCATCGTTCCTGAGCAGTATTATAAAGAAGCATCTCAACCTTATATTTACAATAATTCTCCAACACAGTTTAGAAAAGAGTAGCATTAATCTTGGTGCTTCTACCTGTGCATGCAAACGCTGCACCTAGATAGGTTTGAAGGTTAGGCTCTTAAAAAAAAAAAAAAAAGTGATCTGACTTTTTCTCCCCTGCATGTAGATTCCTTCAGACACACAGATTTTCCGTCAAATGCCATAATCACTGCAGTCGGCCTAATTTGAGTTAGACAGAAAACTGCAAAGGCTCACAAAGCAAGCAAATTGTTAATAGAAAATTTAATAAGGGTATTATTTTCTGCTAGGCGTCTGCACATTTTTAAGAACAAATTTGTGATTTTAAAAAAAAAGTAAAAAAAAAAATAGCCTTTTCTCTGATGCGTAGTGATTGCCTCGAGAATAGGGGCTCCTGGTTTTTCAGACAAACTCATTTACAAGTAATCAAAAAATCAAGCCACTGCTTGCAATTGTTTTTCATGTAGCATAGGCTGTTTTCCAACGATCCACTTACCGATGCATTTAGCAAGGTTATCCTGGCAAATTAAAAGCAATGTTTCAATTGCTGGCCTTCACAGAGCAGTCAGAAAGAGTTCTATTTTGTTCACAAAAATTATGGCATGAATTATTCTAGATGAGTAGTGCTCATTTTAGTTAATTATAGAACAAGGCCTGTGTATTATTTTAATTTCCAATTGGCCTGTTTTTAAGGCTGTGGAACTTGTAACATGTAAATATTATTTTGGCCTGCAGTTCAGTAAACAGTATTTTCTCAACTTGGGGGAAAACATAATTATATGATATGGAAAACATCAAGAAATGCATTCTAATACAGTCCCTTCACTGAAAGGCATACGTCTACCAGGAAATATCCCTCAAGAAAACTTGTACCATGAAATGTTATTAATACATCCTCATTTATTGTTGGTGACCTTTGACATTATTTACCTGGTCTTTATCCATTATTAGTGATTATTTAAAGGTTCAGCTCGAGGAAATAAATAAGGCAAAACTGCTTCAGCTGCTCCAGTGGCTCTGTGGGAGGATGCCAGGTTCAGTCTCCGGAGTTGGATTTTCTGCTACCCAAGTTGGCTGGGGCTATGGATGGGGATACCACAGAAGCAGTGTTCTCAAGCCCAGGAAAGTGAGGAAGTTGCGCTGGTCAGCACTCAAGAGTATCACCTTGTGGCTGGGTTCAGAGTCATAAGAACATATAAGAACATAAGAACATGCCATACTGGGTCAGACCAAGGGCCCATCAAGCCCAGCATCCTGTTTTCAACAGTGGCCAATCCAGGCCATAAGAACCTGGCAAGTACCCAAAAACTAAGTCTATTTCATGATACCATTGCTAGTAATAGCAGTGGCTATTTAAGTCAACTTAATTAATAGCAGGTAATGGACTTCTCCTCCAAGAACTTATCCAATCCTTTTTTAAACACAGCTACACTAACTGCACTAACCACATCCTCTGGCAACAAATTCCAGAGTATAATTGTGCGTTGAGTGAAGAAGAACTTTCTCCGATTAGTTTTAAATGTGCCACATGCTAACTTCATGGAGTGCCCCCTAGTCTTTCTATTATCTGAAAGAGTAAATAACTGGTTCACATTAACACATTCTAGACCTCTCATGATTTTAAACACCTCTATCATATCCCCCCTCAGCTGTCTCTTCTCCAAGCTGAAAAGTCCTAACCTCTTTAGTCTTTCCTCGTAGGTGAGCTGTTCCATTCCCCTTATCATTTTGGTCGCCCTTCTCTGTACCTTCTCCATCGCAACTATATCTTTGATTGAAGAGTTGTGGAAGGAGTCTGGGTATAAGGCCTCTGACCACAGGATCCTCTGTGCAAAGAAAAGATTAGACACATTGGGGGGGGGGGGCGGGGTGTAAAATAGGGGGAAAAGTTCAGGAGTTTCTTTATATTCTGATGGTGTAGGAAGGCCATTTGACTAGTGCTTGAAAGCAGGCCTTTTCCTGTATTGTTCCCATTCCACGGAGCAAATTGCTCAGAAAACTCTATTTACCGCCTAATCTCATGACTCTTAGCCATCTTCATAAAACTAGGCTTTTTTAAACAGACTCCCAGCTGACTTTTTCCACTGTTACCTTTTACTGCATGTCTGGTTTTGCATTTGTATTAGATATTAGGGATGTGAATCGGGCTTCGGACGATTGAAAATATCGGATGATATTTTCAAAATTATCAGAAATCGGGGGCTCCCCCAAAACGATAGGAAAACCCCACGATATTGATCGTGGGGGTTCTCTTATTGTTTTGGGGGAGGGCGGGAAAAATGACACAAAAATAACCCCTAAACCCACCCCGACCCTTTAAAACTAATCCCTTAGCTTCCCCCACCCTCCCGACCCCCCAAAAAACTTTTTACAGGTACCTGGTGGTCCATTGGGGGTCCCTGGAGCGATCTCCCGCTCCCGGGCCGTTGGCTGCCACTAATCAAAATGGTGCCGATGGCCCTTTGCCCATACCATGTGACAGGGTATCCGTGCCATTGGCCGGACCCTGCCACATGGTAGGAGCACTGAGTGGCCATCTCTGTACCTTCTCCATCACAACTATATCTTTTTTTAGATGCGGCGACCAGAACTGTACACAGTATTCAAGCTGTGGTCTCACCATGGAGCGATACAGAGGCATTATGACATCTTCCGATTTATTCCCTTCCTAATAATTCCTAACATTCTGTTTGCTTTTTTGACTGCTGCAGCTTTTATGTTTTAGCTGATTTTAGTATGTTATTTATTATGATGGATTTGAGAGTCTGTGATACCGTAGTTTTATTTGTATTATAATTTTTGTATATCTAGGTGGAACTGTAATATTTTCTGTATGTTTATTATAGTCTATTTTGCAATGTTTTCTTTTTCTAGTTGGGCATGGGTTAGTTTGTAATATGGTATTTATATATATTTAAGTCTAAATATGAGGGAGTGTTATTTTTAGATATGTAAATACTGCTTTTCAAACCCCTAGTGAGAGTGGGAAGTTTGGATGCCATTATAAGGGATTTTTGATTATGTTATTGTGAAGTATTTTATGAGATCAATATTCAAATATTTTGTCTGGGTAACTTTTGGAGATACCCAAACAAAAGCAGATATTTGAAATTTACCTCTTCCCCCCATGTTGATTGCATACATTTTGAGTGATTAACCAATTATGCACACAAAATTTATTCAAAGGGCTGGATTTACTAATGCCGCAAGGCATAGTGAATCCCGCGGTAATGGGGTGTGGGGCAAAACGGGGGGGAGGGGGCGGTCCTGCGATAGCCGGCAGTGATCACACCACCGTGGAGTGATCGCTGCCGGCGTCACGCCAAATAACTACACCATAAAAGGTGTAGTTATTTGGCGCAAAACTGACAGCGATAAAGGTGCTTACCTTTCGCTGTCGGCGCAGTCTTCGAGGCGGCAGCCCTGGTGCCGCCTCAACTCCTCCTCTTCCGGGGCTGATGCCGCCTCGACTCTGCCCCCATCTTGGTATCGCATGTGATCCACTTGGTAAATGACCCTCAAAAAGAGATATCACTAGAGGCAGGGAAAAATTTAGCTGGTGATCTCACGAGGTAATTTTCAAAGGATTTACACGCTTAAATATAATATACTATCATAGTCATGATCAAAAGCCCATTTATGTGCTTAAAGGTGAATTTTAGAAGCCAGGTGCTTGCCAAAATCTGGATATGAGTGCACATGTAGCACTAGTGTGCGTCCAGACAATTTTATAAGCTTCCCACAAGTGTGCAAAAGACCCAATGCGCAAATATCTTGCATCGTGAAAAGCGGTTCCTAGTGAATGGGGCATGGATGTTTTGAGGTGAGGCCAAGAAATGTGCATTTAATTACCTACGAACCTGGGTGCGCTCCCAGGTGTATTTGTGCTCAAATTTACTATGAAGGAGGGTCAAGTCTTAATAAAACTATTTCCAGGCATCTATGAAGTGTTTGAGGGGGGGAGTACAGACTAAAACCCAGGGACATCTGGAGGACCTAGCTGTGGACAAACTTATAGATGAACTGGTGAAACTGGTCATTGCGTGGACACAAGCTTGTTATAAAATTCCTTTACCTGCGTGGTTCAAATCCAACATTTTGCAGCTGTGCACACACACTAGTAAAACTTAGGGGCACATGTACGCACTCTAGGGCTATTTTATGAAATGCGCTTGGATGTGCACGCAGGTATATAAAATAGCTGCATATCTTGCAGCGTGCCCACACACACATGTATATGTGTGCCTGAGCCCATTTGAAAGTTAACATCTCTAAGTGCACTTATGCATGTTAAACCTATTGAGAATTAAATAGCATATACTATAGCAATTTTCAAAAGCTCACTTACATGGTAAAATTCATTTACATGTGTAAAATCCAGGTTTAATCGTGTAAATCCTTTTGACAATGGCTCCATTATTGAGAGCTCTCCAGGCTAAAGTTCTGTGCACAGGTATGGCTGGAAAAATATTGTGCATAATTTTATGCACAAGTATTCAGTGGCAGGCTTATCCAGGTAAGACCCGCTGAATATCCGTAAAAAGATTCAAGTTAACCTTAACTGGATAATTTTGCCATTTGCTGGCTTAATGAGTGTGGACCTCACTTTTTCTTTAATGAGGTATTATGTAAATGTGTTTTATTTTTCTGATATGTAAACTACTTTGGTTTCCCTTTTGGGGAAGGAAGGCAGTGTAAAAGTTCAAAATTGAAAAAAATTAATATTTATTGTATTGCATTTTATCATGTTTTGTTCTTGTTACTCAACATGAACTATCATTGGAAAGACATAAAATAAATCTAATGACATAAAAAATATATATATTGCAAGTAAGCATGCTGCCAGAATCCTGTCTCTGGTTTTGATTGAACTTGGGGCCAACAGAGTAATATGTATAAAACTACAGAATGAAAAAAAAAAGTTAAACTGATTCAATTCTCTTTATAACTTTATTAAAAATGTACAGTACATAAATTCATGAAACACTATACTGGATAGTGCAAGATTCTCCAGAGTAAAACAATTAAAAAAAACCATATGATAGGATCATCATCCTATGAAGTCAAATAATTATAATTTTTCCTTCTTTATTTATTCTTCCCCGATTTTGAAAATAATTCTCCTAACGCAGTGTAAAAGTTAAGTGAAAGCACACGAAGCATAAAATAACAAAAATAATGCAAGCAGAGTCAGAAGAATCTGAGCCAAACACCCTTCTAAAATCTACATCCCACTAGCTGGGGCCAAAATAATAAAGTTCCCATAACAGAACACTCAGGCCGCAAATGCCACTTGTTCCCAGTTTGTGCGGGGAATTAGCTGTAAAAGTGGTAACAATGCCAAAGTATGCAATCAGACTTGCCAATAAAATCAAATAAATCTTGGAGACTGAAAAGTCACCCAAATAAACATATTTTAATATAAGGACTACAAATGCCACAAATGAGAGGACTACTAAGAATAGAGCGCGATTGTACAGACATTTAAATATTATGCATTCACTAGGGATTGTTAGAATACACAAACAGAAAGCAAGGCTCTGACACTCATTCTTTCAGCATGTAATATAAGATTTACAAGCTGTTGGGCAAACTGCTTTTTGTAGTTCAGAGGCTCACCCATCTTTCATGATACTGTTGATGGCGACTCCTCTGAAATTCCTCTGTTTTGCTTCATGTCTTATACTTTTCCGTCAGTATGTCTCTAACTGTCACGAGTGATGTCATCCCTGTCAATCATGGGTCACAAGGAAGGCAGTCTGGACAGAGTGGCTGTAACTTTGTGCCAGGATGTGTATTGGCTTCACAAAGAAATGTGTCTACATTGGTTTTTAATAAAGAAGGAAGAAAATGCAGGAGTGTGGCCATGCAATGTCTGCAAACATACAGGAGCTACATTTAATTCTCAATAGTTTTTGCAAATAAGTTGATTTTTTTTTCAGTAGTGTAGTATGCCATCTTAGGTTTATAGAAGTTATCATGAGTCTCATCTTAGACCTGTAGAACTGTACCTGGTGCCTTATCCCTTGTATTACATGTAAAACACAAACAGGTGAATTTTAAAAGGTGTTATACATGTCAATGTAACATTCTATCATAGCAATTTTCAAAAGCCATTTTCCTGCATAAAGTGCACTTAACCCGGGTAAAACCCATTGACAATTCAATGGCATGTATTGTAGCAATTTTCAAAAGCCCACTTACACAAGTAGGGGCGGATTTTCAGAGCCCTGCTCGCCTAAATCCGCCCAAAACCGGGCGGATTTAGGCGAGCAGGGCCCTGCGCGCCGGTGAGCCTATTTTACATAGGCCTACCGGCGCGCGCAGAGCCCCGGGACTCGCCTAAGTCCCAGGGTTCTCCGAGGGGGGCGTGTCGGGGGCATGTCGGGGGCGGTCCCGGTCGTCGCGGCGTTTTCGGGGCGTGTCGGCAGCGTTTTGGGGGCGGGTACGGGGGCGTGGCTACGGCCTGGGGCGGTCCGGGGGCATGGCCGCGCCCTCCGTACCCGCCCCCAGGTCGCGGCCCGGCGCGCAAGAGGCCCGCTGGTGCGCGTGGATTTACGCCTCCCTCCGGGAGACGTAAATCCCCCGACAAAGGTAAGGTGGGGGCTTAGACAGGGCCGGGTGGGTGGGTTAGGTAGGGGAAGGGAGGGGAAGGTGAGGGGAGGGCAAAAGGAAGTTCCCTCCGAGGCCGCTCTGATTTCGGAGCGGCCTCGGAGGGAACAGGGGTAGGCTGCGCGGTTCGGCGCGCGCCGGCTATACAAAATCGATAGCCTTGCGTGCGCCGATCCAGGTTTTTAGCAGATACGCGCGGCTCCGCGCGTATCTACTAAAATCCAGCGTACTTTTGTTTGCGCCTGGAGCGCAAACAAAAGTAGGCCTATTCGCGGAGTATGAAAATCCGCCCCGTAGAGTGCATTTACACATATACAAAAGTTTTAAGCAGGTAAATTCTTTAGCTATTGCAGAACCAAGTTAACTATAACACACTGTCCAGAATTAAATGCAACTTTACTCACATACATCTAATGCTCTAATCAGCCACATCACCAGGGGCGGATTGTGGGAAAATAGTGGCCCGGGGGATTTTTCTCCATACTGGCCCATGGGTACCCAATTACACATACAATTTGGTGAGTCACCAAATACAGAATAAAGGGACCATAAAATGTACACAGAAATGCACAGACAAACTAAACTGGAAATCACAAGTTAGACTATATGTAATGCAGCAATGGAAAAACTGAAAATAACATCATTCCTCATAAAACATCAAACAATAAAATCAAGAACTATAAAACATCAATCACAATAGGAACATCATACTAAAAATATATATTTCAAAACTGCTGATGAATAGAACCTCCAGTAATTTAACTCATATACACATTTTTGAAAATTTCCGTAACACCAATAAAATATTTCAAAAACAGCAGACATCAAATAATAATCAATAATTAAAACTAATAAGGATAGAAAAAAATCCCCAGTTCTCCATACCTGGGAACTTTTAATTCCAGTCAGCTTGAGATGGTCATGAATTAGTTGTTCTCTAGCATAGTGGTTCTTAAACTTTTTTCTGTTGGAATACACCTGACAGATGGTTCTCACATGTGTGACACACTGAACACATGACTATCATAGGGCTAAATATAAATGTACAGTTTGCATCCACAGGAGCCCCCCCTGACCCACAATTATGGATGTAAAGCAGAATTATGACATTCCCCGTACAACTCACCTTACAAAAAATATATTCTGGTTCTAGTGTCATCTCAGTAATAGCAACAAAAACTCCAACTACCAGGCTCAATAGCCCTACTTATGAAAAGTCAGCAGTTTATCCCCAATGCATGTCCTCTTGAGAAAATACAACAAATAAGACTGATACAGTAAAATACCTCACCTCGGGGTCACATACACAGAACTGACCTAACATACTCCCAGGATCTGCTGTAATGCACATAAACTAATCTGCACACCGTTACACCTGCACTAAAGAATGCACTCAAACAGTAACAACCCTATCTATGAAAAGGCAACACTACAAATATTAAATCAGGCCCTAAACACCAATACACCTCCTATTAGGAAAACAGAACTAGCCAAGCAGCTATAGATTTATTTTTTATTTATTTTGGGTTTTTATATACCGGCATTCGAGAACGCAGTCCCATCATGCTGGTTCACATAGAACAGGGGTGCATCATAAACATAAACTAAAAACAGTGATCCCAACACAGAAATAATTGTATGATTATACTAATAGGCAGAATAAATGTTTCACAACTACTATGAACATAATAATATCCAACAATTAAAAACTCAAAAAATTATTTAAAATTCTCCAAACAACAATAAAATATTTCAAAACAGCAGACACATCACATAATATTCAGTAATTAAAATGGCAATCAAGAAAAATAAACTTAAAAAGCCACCTTTACTAACCCCCTCCAGCAGCTCTCCTACTCTTCTTCCATGCAGGCCAGTAGCACACACCAGAAGCAGTAGTGGCTGAAGCTCTGTACTCATGCTCCTCTTCCTTAGGGCCCACGACCAGTCTCTCTGTCTCTCTCACACACACACACATACCAGTCACATCCCATGACCAGTTTCTGTCTTTCACACACCAATCATCTCCCAACCAGTCTTTCATACACACCAGTCACATTCCTGATCAGTCTCTCTCTCTCATGCACACACACACACACACACACATACACACAAGCTTCCCAATCCCATGTTCTATATTACATATACAGGCTTCTCCCATGCTGTGACTCACACACACCCAGGTTTCTTACTCCTATGCTAGCTCTCTCCACATGCACAGGCTTCTCATTCCCATAATCACTTTCTTTCTCACACACACACACTCCCAGCCATCTCCCTGACCAGTCACTTCCATTGTCTCTCCTATATACACACACATCACTTTTCTGACCAGTTTCTCTCAATCACACACATGCTCTCTCACACACTTTACATAGATGATCTCAATCAAATGCTCTCACACACAGGCTCTCAGTCACAGTTACTCATGCCCACTGTCAATCATACATACAAACACATACGTTCTCTCACTGGCTGGCTTTCTCCCATTTCCTGCCCCTCCCCCGAGCACATATGGTAGCTGCAGCAGCCTCTTCCTCTAGTCCCCGCATGCCAAGAAAGAAGAATATCACCAGCCACGGGAGGCTAATTCTGCTGTGTCCTGTGCCGATTTCTGGCTGCTTCTGATTTTGGTTCAGGCCCATGCTACTGCTCGGGGCCGCCGCTGCCAATGCTATTTTTTCAAGTGGCATGGCTCTTTCTTCTTCCCACGCACCGCACTGCACGTCACTTCCTGTTCCGGGCCAGGGGGGCAAGTGCAGGAAGAAGAAAAGGCCCAGCCGCAGTTGCCATCTTCCATTAACACTGCTGCCGTTCCCATCCAGGCTTGAACGTGCTGATAGCCCGGGCGGCAACGGCAGCAGTGGAAGATTGTCCCTCTCACTCGGTGAGGGAAAAGGGGGGAAGAGCAGCGGGAGACCGGTTGAGAAGCGCTGCTTTAGAGGGAGGGGGTGGCCATTTGGGCAGGAAGGTTATTTGTATCCCTATGGGAGGCCCACCTAGTAACTCGAGGTGGGGATTAGGTATGAGTGTAGGGGGTTGGGGCCACTTTCACATTCAACATGAGACGTACGAACAGAACAGTGGTCTCTTGTGAAGAGTTGATGGCCTTCGGAGTAAGGAAACTCACTCCAAGATGAAATTTGGCCAATGTTCTCTCAAACTAGCTTGTTGTTGCCCAGGTAGAGTGTCCATCAAGCTAGTTTGAGAGAACATTGCCCAAATCTCATCTTGGAGTGAGTTTCCTTACTCCGAAGGCCACTGTTCTGTTCGTACGTCTCATGTTGAATGTGAAAGTGGCCCCAACCCCCTACACTCATACCTAATCCCCACCTCGAGTTACTAGGTGGGCCTCCCATAGGGATACAAATACCTGTCTAGGGAGAAGACATTAAAGCAAGTCTCTCTCTCTCTCTCTCTTTCTCTCTCTCCCTCCCCCTCCCCCCCCCAGGCTGTCTGGAAACACCGTGATGAACCTTTACCAGCCTCTAGCGCACAACATACCGCGAATGAAAGGGTTGTAGCTATGAGCCGCGCTAACACTGCAGCTGTTTTGCCGCACACGATAACTTTACATATGCTCCGCCCCCTGAATACAAAATTAAAAATTTGCAAATCATGTTAACGGCTGTTAGCGCGATTTGCGGAATTATCTCCTGCGGTAACTCCTTGGAAAATGACCCCCTTAGTCCTATTCTATTTTTCTTATCTTTTAACCAGTTTCCAAACCACAATAGGACATTGCCTTCAATCCTGTGACTTCTTAATTTTCTCAGGAGTCTCTTATAGGTCACTTTGTCAAACACCTTCTGAAAATCCAAATAAGCTACATCCACTGGTTCACCACTATCCACATGTCTATTAACCCCTTCAAAAAATGTAGCAGATTGGTAAAGCATGATTTCCCTTGTGTTATCCAAGTTCGCTCTGTCCCATGTCTTTATGTTTTGTGATTTTGTTCTTTATAATGGTTTCCACAATTGTTCCCAGCAGTGATGTCATACTCATTGGTCTATAATTTTCCAGATCATCCCAGATCTCTTTTTAAACTTTGGGGGGTAGATTTTTAAAAAATGCGCGTTCGCGTACTTTTGTTGGCGCACCAGTCGCAAACAAAAGTACGCTGGATTTTTATCTTCTAAAATCCAGGATCGGCGCGCGCAAGGCTGCCGATTTTGGGCAGCCGGCGCGCACCGAGCCGCGCAGCCTGCCTCCGTTCCCTCCGAGGCCGCTCCGAAATTGGAGCGGCCTCGGAGGCAAATCTCTTTCGCCCTCCCCTCACCTTCCCCTCCCTTCCTCTACCTAACCCACCCCCCCGGCCCTATCTAAACCCCCCCCTACCTTTGTCCACGGATTTACGCCTCCCGGAGGGAGAAGTAAATCCACGGGCGCCAGCAGGCTGCTGGCGCGCCGAGACACAACCCGGGGTCGGTTCCGGAGGGCGCGGCCATGCCCCCGGACCGCCCCGGGCCAAAACCACGTCCCCGGGCCCGCCCCCAAAATGCCGCGTCCCGCCCCCAAAACGCCGCGTCGATCGGCCCCACCCCCGCCGCGCCCCCGACACGCCACCGACAAAAAACCCCGGGACTTACGCGAGTCCCGGGGCTCTGCGCGCGCTGGCAGGCCTATGGAAAATAGGCGCGCCGGCGCGCAAGGCCCTGCTCGCGTATTTTGAACACCCTCCAATCTTCAAGTGTAATAGACGATTTTAATAGTAGGTTAACAATTACAAAGTAATAGTTCTGCAGTTTCATTTTTTAGTTCTTTCAGAACTCTGGTCCAGGTGATTTGCTAATCTTTAGTTTGTCACTCTACCTTATTATATCTCCCAGCTTCAGCATGATTTGTTTCAGTTCTTCTAAATCATCACCACTGAATGCAGTTTCTGCCATGGGTAACTCCCCAAAATCCTCTTAAATAAACAACAAAACAAAGAATGTATTTAGTTTTTCTGTGATGGTCTTATCTGTCCTAAGTGCCTGTTTAACCCCTCAATCGTCTAACATCCAACTGATTCCCTCACAGACTTCCTGCTTTGGATATAGTGATAAATGTTTTTATTATGAGTTGTTGCTTCTTTTCAAATTCTCTTTAAGCCCACCTTATCAATGTTTTACATGTACTTGCTAATCCTTATGCTTTTTCCTATTTTCTTCAGATGGATTCTTTTATCTGGAGAGAATTCACATTCAGGCTGGGGGTGGTATCTGGGGGCTGCATGGCCCCTTGAAAAGAAGACCCTGGGAATATTGTTTCATACGTTAGTGTTCCGATGTTCTCAGAGGGCCTTTTACTATACCTTATGAGGTTAGTTAACATTCCATCAAATAACACAGCTTGCTGACTTTAACACACGTGGTGTTATTTGCTATCCATATTTATTCAGCTGATTTATATGTATTTTCAGGCAAATAAGCTTATTATCATATATGTGTTGTCTTATGTTTGTTGAGCTACAAATAACATGCACAATTTCAAATTTTGAATGTTGTCAGTGCTTTAACATGCAGCTTAGTTAATTACCTCACCCAAGAGAGTGGTAATAATCAATAGAGATGTGAATCGTGTGATCGATCGTCTTAACGATCGATTTTGGCTGGGGGGAGGGAATCTGATCGTTGCGGTTTTGTTTTTTTTTAAATCATTTAAATCGTAAATCAGGGGAGGGCGGGAAAACCGGCAAACTAAAACAACCCTAAAACCCACCCCGACCCTTTAAAATAAATCCCCCACCCTCCCGAACCCCCCCCAAATGTTTTAAATTACCTGGGGTCCGGGGGGGGGGGTCCCGGTGTGATCTTCCACTCTCGGGCCACGGCTGCGTTAATAGAAATGGCGCCGGCGCTACCTTTGCCTTGTCATATGACAGGGCAAAGGTAGCGCCGGCACCATTTTGGTTCCTGTCTCCCTTCGTCACGAGCGCAGGAGATCGCTCCCGGACCCCCGCTGGACCCCCAGGACTTTTGTCCAGCTTGGGGGGGGCCTCCTGACCCCCACAAGACTTGCCAAAAGTCCAGCGGGGGTCCGGGAGCGACCTCCTGCACTCGGGCCATATTGCGGTATTGCAAAATGGCGCTGGCCATACGGCCATACGTCCGGCGCCATTTTGCAATACGGCCCGAGTGCAGGAGGTCGCTCCCGGACCCCTGCTGGACTTTTGGCAGCAGCTGAAATAAGCACCCAGGGTTGTTTTAGTGTGCCGGTTTTCCCGCCCTCCCCCTTCCTCTCCCCCCTCCTCCTATTTACGACTTTTGACGATAAATCGGGGGAATTCCTATTGTATCGCGCCTCTAACAATTTTTGACGATTTAAAATATATCAGACGATATTTTAAATCGTCAAAAAATGATTCACATCCCTAATAATCAATGGTGACCACTCTGGCAAAGGAAAAGTGAGCAGTAGGGTGCCACAAGGATCAATTCTAGGTTGTCCTCTTCAGTATCTTTAAGAGTGACATTGGGGACAGTTAGAAGGAAAAGTCTGCTTGTCAGCTTATGAAATGAAAATTTTCATCAATAAAATACATTTCACACCATTTTCAATTTTCTTTTGTAGATGTCTTTTGCAGAACTAGATTTAAATATCTATCAGGGTTCTGTATTGAGATCAGCTTTAGATAAATCAGCACCATTTAAATCCTTTAAGGAGGTTAAACAAAATAACATTTGGTATCATTCAGGTTTAGTCTGTTAAAAAAGGCAAGTCAACCATTTAGAAAGGAAATGGCAGTAAAATAAGTCTGACAAGTATAAATTAGCCTGTAAAGCTGTGATTAACCATTATAAGATAGAAATATAAAAGCTAAGTGGGAGGTCATTAGTAATCAATTAAAGCAAGCAGAAAATAAACCAAGGCAGCTATTTACAATTATTTCCCATTTTTCAGGACTGAAAAAAGATGTCCCAATGGAGGCATCATCTTTAACTGCAGAGGCTTTTGCTGGTTTCTTTAAAAAGAAAATTGATGGCATTCAGTCAGACTTTACAACTTCCATAGTAAACAACCTTAATTCAAGAGAGACAAATGCAGTGATAGATACGGGTAGCCTTTCTAAGATATTGGATGAGGAGCATTTTAATTTATCATCTATAGAAGACTGCCCAACTGGGAAAAGTTACTGGAAGGCTTTCAATCCTGTAGTAAAATTGAGTACTGAAAATAATTTGGCCTCGATGAATAACAGTATATCAACATTAGACCCTATGCCAACTCAATTAGTAAACAATCAAAATTTGCAGTTTGCAAAGTTTTAATGGCTATGTTAATGCAAGCCTCAAACGTGGTATATCTCCAGCATCTCAAAATATCTGAAATCAGTTTTAAAGAAGGAACATTTAGATCGTTTATTTCTTCAACACTATTATCTGGTGTCTAATCTACCTTTTTATTATGAAGGTGATTGAAAAGGTGGTGGTTGCACAACTCATGCACAACTCTTCAATTTCACAACAAAGTTTAATGCTCTACATCCAAGACAACCTGGTTTTAGGGGGAAGCATAGCACTGAAGGAGCATTGATTGCTCTAATAAATGAAGTAAGGATGAATATTGATGAGGAAAATATATTCTTTTGGTTATGACTGATATGAGCTAAGCCTTTTGTTGCGTCCGTCGGTCTCAGATGGCTTCGACCTCTGTGCCTCACCTTTCTTCCTTTTCTCTCCTCAAGCCTTGGGAAGATGGCTGCTGCCACGTCTTCATGCCGCTCTCTCCGGTGTCCCCGGATTGGCAACAGCAATGGTGTTCACCATGATTTTCCTGAGGGCCTCCTAGGGAACGTGCGCGCAAGCCACCCACGTCTTTATCCACGTTATGGCGGGAACCTCAGGGGTGTCCCCTCCGAGTGACATCATCACATTCTGGTATTTAACCTGCCCTTTGTTTGATAACAAACTGAGGGGGTCATTTACCAGACGGATCGCACGCGATAAGGGACGTTTCGCACGCGAAAAGTCCCTTATCGCGTGCGATACCAAGATGGGGGCGGAGTCGGCCCCTGAAGAGGAGGAGTCGGGGCGTCACCGGGGCCGACTCCGCGAAGACACTGCGGATGACAAAAAGGTAAGGGCCTTTTCGCATCCTATTTCACGCCAATAGCTACACCTTCTATGGTGGCGCTATTGGATGCGAAACCGGCAGCGATCGCACTGCGGTGGTGCGATCGCTGCCGGCTAGTGCAGGACCGCCCCCCGTTTCGGCCCCCCCCCCCTTATTACCTAAAGTACCACAGGCCTGCGATACTTTAGAAAATGAGGCCCTGAGTTAGCAAGGATTGGATTGCCTCCGGTCTAAGCTGCTCTGCCACTTCCCAGCTGCCGCAGGAAGCTCTCGCTGCCCTTCGGGGTAATTCTTCACAAATTGGGTACCTGCTCCTCGGGGGCCCTTCTGCTCTATTTCAGGTACCTATCTTGGGAAACCAGGTACTCAGTCCTCGAGGGCCTGTTCTCCCTAATCTGGTGCCTGCCACTGATCAACTTCTGCCTGCCAGGACTTTCAACTATATAGCTTTCTGCTTCAGTGAGTACTAACCCTTTCAATCTGTCTCACCTTCAGCTTCAGCGCTCTGTATCTATATCTGGGACCTGTCCCTGCTATGCTGTGCTGCCTATCACCTACTCGAGTGTGAGACTGGTCTCCTCTGCTGAAGAACCCTGGACTACTTCACTGGATTACCTTCACTGCTGCCCACTCCACGGGCAGTACCATCGAGCTGTACAATAAATACAACGTCTCTGTGTCTGCATGTATAGAGTCTAGCCTATTACTGCGGTTCCTCATGGGGCCCCTCCCCGTGGGAGTGGCCATCTCCGCAGTACCCAAGAATCCACTCCAACACCTCATAACCATAACAGATTGCTAACTCCATGGATTCGGCTCAGCTCACCGCTTTGAAGGCCATTCTGGGCCTGGCCCAGTGAATCTCTGAACATCAGAGTTTGTTAGACAACTTGACTGTTGCCTTTAATTGGTTACACGCACAGATGAATGCTCCGGCTGCCGCAGGTAAAGAAGTTACACCACCAGAAGTGACGATCAAGTTTACAGTTCCCTTATCTGCTCCGACACGCTTCACGGGTGAAGTTTGGAAGTGTAGAGGATTTATTAATTAATGTTGCATGTACTTTTCTCTGCAACCTAATTATTTTCCTACAGCTTATGCCAAGACAACCTATATCCTTTCGTATCTGGACGGAAGAGCGCTGGCTTGGGCCTCACCACTGTGGGAGTGCAATGTCCCTATCTTGAATGATCTTGCTGGGTTTCTTGAACTGTTTAAGTCAGTATTTAATGACCCTGCCCGGTACTCGATAGCAGGATCAGTTTTGGTTCATCTAAAACAAGGTAACAAACCTTTACCAGACTTCACCATTGAATTCAAGATCTTGGCTTCTGAGTTACATTGGGATCCTAGATGCCTGAAAACCCTATTTTTTTGAAGGCCTGAACTCCCAGTTGAAAGATGAGCTGGTGACTCGTGAGATGCCTGAGATTTTAACGGAACTTATGCAGTTGGAAGCAAAGATTGATCGCCAAATTTGCGACAAAGTTCAAGAGATCAAGAGTCCCAGAAGACCACTCCAGGGAGAGATTCATGTCAAGTCTGTAAGAACATAAGAACATAACTTCACTGGATTACCCAGACCTACACTCCCAGGGCCTGTTGCTGGTGAAGAAAAAACAATGCAATTGGGCCGCAGTCATTTGACTTCTAAAGAGAGACAATTCCAAGACCTAAGTCCTGTGGGAGGACTCTTCTTAGGTCTAACTGAACCCTCTCCTCCACTCTCTCTTCCAGTATCTTTAATCTGCAGGCCTTTGGAATATCAGACTCTTGCCTTAGTAGACTCTGGGGCAGGGGGAAATTTCATTTTGAAATGTCTAATGGAACATTTGCGGATCCCTACCACTACTATGATGCTTCCATTACTATTGTCCTCTATTCATGGAGAGCCCTTACTGGGTGAAGTAACTCTGCTTATAGAACCAGTGAGCTTGCATACCAGTGCTCTTCATACAGAGACTATTTCCTTCTTTGTGTTAGAGAAGGCCATGCACCCTTTGGTACTTGGGCTACCATGGCTACAGAAACACATGCCACAATTCAACTGGACCACTTTGAAGCTTTCATGTTGGGGTCCAGATTGTCATGGCAAATGCTTAATGGAAGTTTCTCCAATACCATGCATGCCAACTACCCCGTTGTTGCCTGGGTTGCCGCCTCAATATGCATCTTATCAAGATGTATTCTCAAGACAAGCTGCTGATATGTTACTTCCACACAGATCATACGACTGCGCAATTAATTTGAAGCCAAATACGGAACCCCCCAAAGGAAGGATCTACCCTTTCTCCATAGTGGAGAATAAGGCAATGTCAGAGTACATCCAGGAGAATCTCCAGAAAGGCTTTATAAGACCTTCTAAGTCTCCTGCTGGCGCAGGATTTTTCTTTGTGAGGAAAAAGGACTGATAATTACATCCATGCATTGACTACAGAGGTCTGAATGAGATCACCATAAAGGACCGCTACCCTTTACCACTCAGCTCGGAGCTATTTGATAGGATACAGGGAGCCAAGGTATTCTCCAAGCTTGACCTCAAAGGAGTGTATAATTTAGTTCGCATCCGCTCTGGCGATGAATGGAAGATGGCTTTTAATACCCGGGATGGTCACTTTGAATACCTGGTGATGCCCTTCGGCTTGTGCAACACCCCGGCTGTCTTCCAAAACATGATGAACGATATTCTGTGTGATTTACTCTACCAATGTGTCATTGTCAACTTAGACAACATCTTGATATTTTCTCAGGACCTGCAATCCCATCAGGAGGATGTCAAAAGTGTTCTGCAGAGACTTCGCGAGAACCACGTGTACGCCAAATTGTCCAAATATAATTTCATAAAGAATCCGTTCCCTTCTTAGATTGCATTCTCTCAAACAATGGTTTCCAAATAGACCCTCAAAAGCTTGAGAGTATTAAAAAATGGCCACAACCCATGGGCCTAAAAGCTCTAAGATGAATTTTGGGATTTAACAATTACTACCGGACATTTATTAAAAATTACTCTTCATTGACAGTTCCATTAACAACAATGACTAAGAAGGGAGCCAACGCTGCTACTTAGTCTATGGAAGCTGTGACTGTGTTCCAGAAGTTAAAAGACACCTTTCAAAGCAAACCATGTTTCTGCCATCTGGACCCTACTCGACCCTTCATTGTGGAAGTTGATGCTTCTAATGTAGGTGTAGGGGCCGTGCTAAGCCAGACCTTGTACCCCTGTTCATTCTTTTCCTGACACTTCTTGCCAGCTGAGAAGAACTATGGCATTGGGGATAAAGAACTGTTGGCAATAAAAATGGCATATGAAGAATGGCGCCCATGGTTTGAGGGTGCACAACATCAGATTACTGTTTACACTGATCACATAAATCTGGAGTACCTCCGTCATGCTCAATGCCTCAACCATAGACAGGCGAGGTATTCCCTGTTCTTCAACTGATTTGAATTTTTGCTGAAATATCGCCCTGGTGACAAGAATGTCAGAGTAGGCGCATTATCTTGCTCTTTCCTCTCAGAGGATGTACCTGATGAACCCCAGCATATTATTGACCCTAAGAGAGTGGTTCTCACAGCTACACATCCAGTACCCCTGGGCAAGACCATTGTACCCTGCAATCTAAGAAAGAAATTGCTAAGATGGGCTCATGATTCGAAACTGGCTGGACACCCTGGTCAACGGTGAACACTGGCAAAGTTACAGAAGTATTATTGGTGGCCCACCATGAAAGAAGACACTCTAGCTTACGAAAGCTCCTGTTCCAATTGTGCCAGGCAGAAACCTCCACCTGGACGTCCTTGGGACCTGCTTCAACCCTTGCCAGCACCGGATGAGCCCTGGACCCATATTGCAACAGATTTTGTAGTGGACCTGCCATTTTACGAAGGTAACAATACCATTTGGGTTACAGTGGACCGATTTTTGAAGATGGCTCACTTCATGGCTCTCCCTGGCTTGCCATCCACCATGGAACTTGCTAAGTTATTCATCAGTCACATCTTTTGCCTACACGGCATGCCTAAACATATTGTTTCTGACAGAGGAGCTCAATTTACAGCAAAGTTCTGGAAAGCCTTGTGTAAGAAATTTGACATCACACTTGACTTCACCTCTGTGTATCATTCTCAGTTGAATGGCCAAACTGAGAGAGCGAATAGAACTCTAAAACAGTTCCTCCGCACCTATGTCGGTTCACGACAGAATGACTGGGCTGAACTGTTGTCCTGGGCTGAATTTGCCATCAATTCGCATCCAGCGTCATCTACTGGATCCACTCCATTTGAAGTTGTCTACAGACGACAACCTTTACCACCTTTACTACTTCCACGTTCTGTGTCATCCCCGGCAGCTCAATCTACTGCCAAAGATATACAGCAGCTCTTAGAAAGAGCAAAGAAAGGCTATGATGCTCACCAAAGCAAGGCTCCTGAATTCCAGCCTGGAGATAAAGTTTGGCTTTCTACTAAACATCTGAGACTTAAGCTTCCATTTGCTCGATTTGCTCCATGCTTTGTCGGACCCTTTCCTATTCTTCCACGGTTGGGCTCACTCACCTATAGTCTGAGACTCCCTCCAGCTATGAGGATTCACAATGCATTCCATATTTCGCTGCTGAAACCGCTTGTTCTTAGTGAGTTTTCCACCAAGACACCTGAACCTACCCCAGTTGATGCAGAAGAAGACATCAAATATAAGGTTGATGCCATCCTTGATGTAAGAAAGAGAGGCAGAGTTTGGGAATACCTCCTGTCATGGAGGGATACGGACCAGAAGAAAATTCTTGGTAACCTTTGGCTAATATCGTGGACAAAGAGATGCTTCGTCAATTTCATCGATCACATCCTCAAAAAACTAGACCAGGTAGGGGGTCTGGAGGGGGCCCTTTGGAGGGGGGTACTGTTGCATCCATCAGTCTCAGATGGCTTTGACCTCTGTGCCTCACCTTTCTTCCTTCTCTCTCCTCAAGCCTTGGGAAGATGGCTGCTGCCACGTCTTCATGCTGCTCTCTCCGGTGTCCGTGGATCGGCAACGGCGACAGTGTTTGCCATGAACCCACAAAGTGCATACCCATAAGGATACGCAGGATTATAATTTTGGCAGCTCTAATTTAGAAACTAGGTTTTACAAATTTCACATTTGGGAAATAAAGAAGTCTTCAAGGGCATGACTGAGTGTCTGTACACCATGTGTGCTGCAGCTGGCAAGTTCACCTCACCTGTAAATGGACAGGCTGCAACAGGTGTACACATCCTTTGGCATAAGATGCTCACAATGCTTAAGAAGCAAAGTGCACCTCTGATGCCAAATGGAGCACTGAGAGGAGAGGAGAGGATCACCTTGCTGGTGGCTGAAACAAATCAGTAAGTTTTACTTGGGAAATTATTTTTAAAGTATTGGGGAGAAGTAGACTATTGTGGTATATTATTTAGTGTGTTTGTGCTTTTAATAGTTAGTAAGGAATAAATAAACAGAAGTTAGTGTGTTTATTTTTAAATAGTCAGTCACTAAGGCAGCTAATAAGCACATGAAGGCAGCAGTCCAGCAGCAAGAGGGGGGCCATACAGACTTTTTTATTGAGTAGCACATGTATGATTTTTTACCCGCCGGTGAGACGTTGTAAATGTGCATCCAGTGCAAAGAACTCCTATCTCTCAGAGAATGAGTCTGATCTCTGGAGGCTAGAGTGGCAGACCTGGAGGAGCTGAGGCAGACAGAGGTATATAGATGAGACCTTCAGGGACATAGTAGCCAATTCCCAACTTCAGACTGGCAACCCTGGTACTGCCTTGGAGGAAAAAGGTCTCATGATCAGACAGCATCAACCTGGTGCAGCAAGAAAGGATCCTGTAGCAAGGACCTGATCTCCAGGTGGTACATTGTCCTCTCGCACCGAGGATGTGTTTCTGAGGCTACTACCCAGGAGGGAAGGGTTAGGTCTCACAAATCTGATTCACTTTTTTGAAGGAGTTAATAAACATATAGATAAAGTTGAACTGGTAGATGTAGTGTATTTGGATTTTCAGAAGGCGTTTGACAAAGTTCCTCATAAGAGGCTTCTAGGAAAAGTAAAAAGTCATGGGATAGGTGGTGATGTCCTTTCATGGATTACAAACTGGATAAAAGATAGGAAACAGAGAGTAGGATTAAATGGACATTTTTCTCAGTGGAAGGGAGTGGGCAGTGGAGTGCCTCAGTGATCTGTATTGGGACCCATACTTTTCAATATATTTATAAATGATCTGGAAAGGAATATGAAGAATGAGGTAATCAAATTTGCAGATGATACAACATTATTCAGAGTAGTTAAATCACAAGCGGATTGTGATAAATTGCAGGAAGACTTTATGAGACTAGAAAATTGGGCATCCAAATGGCAGGTGAAATTTAATGTGGAAAAGTGCAAGGTGATGCATATAGGGAAAAATAACCCATGCTATAGTTCCACAATGATAGGTTCCATATTAGGAGTTACCACCCAGTATAGAAATCTAGGCGTCATAGTGGATAATACATTGAAATCGTCAGCTCAGTGTGCTGAGGTATTCAAAAAAGCAAAGAGAATATAAGGGATTATTAGGAAGGGAATGTTGAATAAAATGGAAAATATCATAATGCCTCTGGATCGCTCCATGGTAAGACCGCACGTTGAATACGGTGTACAATTCTGGCTCCTGCACCTCAAGAAATATATAATTGCAATGGAGAAGGTACAGAGAAGTGTGACCAAAATGATAAGGGGGAGAACAGTTCCTCTATGAGAAAAGACTAAAGAGGTTAGGACTGTTCAGCTTGGAGAAGAGACGGCTAAGGGGGGATGTGATAGAGGTGTTTAAAATCATGAGAGGTCTAGAACGGGTAAATGCAAATCAGTAATTTACTCTTTCGGAGGGGGCTGTCCATGAAGTTAGCATGTAGCACTTTTAAAACTAATCGGAGAAAGTTCTTTTTAACTCAACGCACATTTAAACTCTGGAATTTGTTGCCAGAGGATGTGGTTAGTGTAGCTGAGTTTAAAAAAGGTTTGGATAAGTTCTTGAAGGAGAAGTCAATTACCTGCTATTAATAAAGTTAACTTAGAAAATAGCCACTGCTATTACTAGCATCAGTAGCATGGAATAGACTTAGTTTTTGGGTACTTGCCAGGTTCTTATGGCCTGGATTGGCCACTGTTGGAAACAGGATGCTGGGCTTGATGGACCCTTGGTCTGACCCGGTAAGGCATGTTCTTATGTTTAAGACTACAGGGCTACAGACACTTTTAATTTTATATTTATTTATTTGGTATTGCAGACTTTCTTTGGTGACTGGTGAGCCACTTCAAAGCAGTTTACTTTCACAGTCCTTAGGTATTTCCCTAAGGACTGTGAAAGTAATACTTTCACAGTCCTTAGGGAAATTAGTAATATTAGTAATATTACTAATATTAGTAATATTAGTAATGATGCAATGACGCAACCCATGATGCAATGACGCAACCCATGATGTGCTGACACAACGAGCCAGCACCACTTTCACAGTCCTTAGGGAAATTAGTAATATTAGTAATATTACTAATATTAGTAATATTAGTAATGATGCAATGATGCAACCCATGATGCAATGACACAACCCATGATGTGCTGACACAACGAGCCAGCACCACAAACACCACTCCTCCATATTACTCTACCAATACCACTCCACTTAGGTCCCTTAGGGACCCATTTTTTTAAATGGGTCCCTAAGGGACCCATTTTTTTAAATGGGTCCCTAAGGGACCCATTTAAAAAAATGTTTTCTCCCATTTTGTGTCTATGGAAAAAAAAAATGCTTAGTAAATAAGGCCCTAAGGCCTAGATTCATCAAAAAGTTATAAATATTGCAAAAATAGCGCCCGCGATAAAAAAGGGTGAGGTAGGATAATTTGTAGTGTACCACATCGCATAGGTAAATAACGCATGGTGTGTCAGTGACTGGCTCGTTGTGTCAGCACATCATGGGTTGCGTCATTGCATCATGCATTGTGTCACCAGATGCTGCATCATTATACATGGTTACGGTAGATTAGTGCATGGTGTGTTATTTTTTCAGTTTATATATCCTGGCTTCCTGCAGCTGCCTCTTTGAGGGTGTTAGGCATGGGAGAAAGAGGATAGGAGATTTGTTGAGTTGTATAGGCTAAGTAGGAGCTTTTTCTTAATTGATTACTGAATATGTTGTCTAATCTTCTGTTGCCATGTGTTTCCCATTACCTTGGTCTTTTGCCTTCTTTGTTGGAGTTAAAGTTTTTGTTTGTTAGTCCAGTTTGGTCTGTCTGTTGTTTCGTGTGCAGGAGTGGAGGAGTGAGGGGGAGTGGAGAAGTGGTGGTGGAGGAGTAAGATGGAGTGTTGTAAGTGGAGGAGTAAGTAGTGGTGTTGGTGGAGGAGTGTGGAGGAGTGAGAAGGAGTGTGGAGGACTGTAGAGGAAGTGGTGTGAGTGGAGGAGTGGTATTGGTAGAGTAATATGGAGGAGTGGTGTTTGTGGTGAGGAAGCATGAGGAGGCATGACGAGGATGGAGGGCGAAAGGCATGAGGAGAGGAGGGGGAGGAGTGATAGGAGGAGGAGTAGAGTAGGAATAGGGACAGAGACAGGAGTAGAGATAGGCAGGAGGGAAAGAATAAGAAGAGGAGGGAGGGGGAAGGGGATAGGCAGGCAAGGACAGAGAGAGGAGGCGGCAGGCTAGGGATATAGAGAGGGCAGAGGGGAAGGGAGTTGGCAGGGCAGGGGCAGGAGAGGGGAGGAAGGTAGGAGAGAGGGGATTCAAAGAGAGCATGTGGGAAAGAGAGGACATCACTCCAGAAGTGGAAGTGGCACCCCCTTCTGGCAGGCAGCAGGATGCCCTCATCTCAGGGCTATCAAGTTCAGTGTGCAGGATAATGAAATGGTCATTGTAGGAGTGCTGGAGCATTATGCCATGCTGTTCAGCAACCAGGTGGCCAAGACCTAGAAGGCAGCCAAGGGCCAGATATGGCACAACATAGCCCAGGGCATCTCCAGGTGGAGCAGAGTACAACGAAGTGGGGAGCAGGTGGCCCACAGGTACCAGAACATTAAGTTGCAGTTGAAAACCAAGGTGGCGACAGAAATAAATACATACGGTTGACAGGAGGAGGAGACACTTGTCCCATCATCCTCACCCCCATGGAGAAGCACCTCATGCAAAGGCTGGGACCGGAAGCCTTCAAGGGCATGACTGAGAGGCTGGACACCATGTGAGCTGCAGCTGGCAAGTTCACCTCAACTGTAAATGGGCAGGCTGCAATGGGTGTACACATCATTTGGTATAAGATGCTCACAATACTTAAGAAACAAAGTGCACCTCTGATGCCAAATGAAAAAAGGATGTTGCCATTGGTACTTATGTTTTATGTTTTGTTTCCACAGCTCTCACCCATGAAGCTACTGGTCCCAGCCAGGAAGTACTAGGGACAAGCCAGCAAGACCCAGGGATCAGCAGTGCAGAAGTCCTTTTGCAGAGGGCCTTCCTGATGGATGCCCAGGCCCAGGTGAGCAAAAAGGAGGAGGAGCAACAGCAGCCACAGGTTCAGAGTCATTGTAGATCCCACATCCCTTGGGTCTACCCAGCCCACTCAATGTGCCCCTCAATCTCTCTGGCTTCATGGAAGAAAAGAGCTTTGAGTGGGAGCCTATAGATTCATCATAACCTCGCTCCAGCATACCACAGAGCCAGTCTGAAGCCCAAAACCCTTGAGAGGAGCAGCTCAGAAGCCCCATCATGCCACATTTGGAGGTCCAAATTTCTGCACTCCACACCACCATCACAGCATTACCACCAGCACCACCACCAGGCCCGGCACCAGCACTGATAACATTCCTACTACCAACAGAAAGTCGATGCTGAAATACCTGGATCAGCTGACCAGCTGGAAAGGAGGCATGGGGTATACCTCCAACATATACAGGCAGAACTAGTATACCTTAGGAGGGCTATCAGCAGGCAGAACCAGATCCTGTGAGATCAGACTGCCGAATATGCTCAGAGTGTTACGATGCTGGCTGAAGCAGTCACTTTTATGACAAACGTATTGATGTAGATCATTCAAAGGATGCTGGAGCAGCCATCCTAGTCTTCTCCAGCATCAATGGAGGCCACACCCCACAGCAGTCACTAGGCTGACAGATGCATGAGGGGTAGGCCACTAAAAGACATGCCCCCCAAGTGGCAAGCCATGACGTGGCAAGGGGTCATAAAGCACCAAAGGTCATGGCAATGAATGCCAAATAAGAAGAGTTGTATCAACAATCCTGGGTAGGCCCCTCTACAGAGTACCTATGCTGGCTAGATTGAAGAAGCCTGCTCGGTTCATCCTCACTATAGAGTTCCTGTGCCAGCTCGCAGAAGGGATGGTCTACTGTCAGCCATTGTGGTCCTGAAGTCTAACTCTAAAGTCCTTCTCAATGCTCTGCCCATATTCTATCCTCTTTAATGTGGCCTCCAGTCATGGTCCAGCTGCTGCCTCTTCTCATCATGTCTCATCTCCTGCTCCGGATGCTGGTGTGCCATTTCATCTCACGCATGCTGCTTCCACCTGCATGCTGCTGTGTCTTCTCCTGGGCTTCCTGCCACCATGCTGCTGTTTCTTCTCCTGGACCTCCTGCCTCAATGCTGTGCTCCTTGGTCCTAGTCCTGCTGCCTTCTTGCTGAACTCTGCTGCTTTGGCACTTAGGCTCACCCTTGAGTGCACACTTTCAACATGGACTGGCTGGGGCCTTCACTCAAACTCTGCTGCCTTGCTCCTTAGGATGAACTCTTGAGTGCACTCTTAACATGAACTGTCTGTGGCCTTCACTTGACCTCTGCTGCCTTGGCCCTTAGGCTGTCTCCTTGAGTGCACTCTTTAAACATGAACTATCTGGGGCCTTTTCCTACCCATCACATATCAAGGCTACTATCAGTAGAGGAGTAGCTTAGTGGTTAGAGCAGTGGGCTACAAGCCAGAGAAACCAGCATTCAAATCCTGCTGTCACTCCTTGTGACCTTGGGCAAATCACTTTACCCTCTATTGCCTCAGGTACAAAATTATATTGGAAGCCCTGTGGGGATAGAGAAATACCAATAGTATTTCTAGAATGTAATCTGTTTTGATGTACACTTTGAAGTGCCAAAAAGCGGAATATAAAAATCTAAATAAATAAATTACAGCTGTACTGTAGCTATTGGGAGTGCCACTTCTGCTTTCTATGTTCTTTGTTGTAATCCTGTATGTTCCAAAAGGATAAGATGCTAAACCTGTATATGTAATGATGCCATTTTAAACAATGTATGTACAGGTCTACACAGAATGTGTTGTTCATGTATGTTTACAGCTATTTGCTTTCTTGTCCTTCCTGAATGTGATTACCAAAGATATTGACTTTATTTCATACAGTGCAGTACAGGTCTTTGCAAATAAAGTGCTCACTGGTTTGAAAAATATACTTTCTGGTTTGTTCCATTCATTGTGTGGTATTTCCGTTAATGGTTTGTAAAGGGGGTACTTAAAAAATTAATAAAATAAAGAGATTAATTATAGAGTTGAATAATTTATTGTAACAGCTCTATATATTAATATTACTAGATATTTCAAGAAGAGAAGAGTTTGAAAGGGTATAATTAAATTGAATTATTACAAGTATATTCTTTTAAACTAAGAATAAGGCAAAATAATTATTATTTAATTTGAAAGGTAGTTATTTAACTGTTACAATAAGACTATAGCATATTACACTCAGGTTATACATTGATATGGTAGTTAATTTGATATTTTAGTTATTTAAAGAATAGAGTTAAAGAAAGAACAAAGAAGAAAATGAAAGAATTCACTGGCCAGCAATGAGACCAAAGAAAGAAGAAGAAAACAATAGGGATGTGAATCGTTTTAGGACGATTAAAATTATCGTCCGATAATTTTAATATCGTCTTAAACCGTTATGGAACACAATACAATAGAGATTCTAACGATTTATCGTTATAAATCGTTAGAATCGTGAGCCGGCACACTAAAACCCCCTAAAACCCACCCCCGACCCTTTAAATTAAATCCCCCACCCTCCCGAACCCCCCCCAAATGAGTTAAATAACCTGCGGGTCCAGCGGCGGTCCGGAACGGCAGCGGTCCGGAACGGGCTCCTGCTCCTGAATCTTGTTGTCTTCAGCCGGCGCCATTTTCCAAAATGGCGCCGAAAAATGGCGGCGGCCATAGATGAACACGATTGGACGGCAGGAGGTCCTTCCGGACCCCCGCTGGACTTTTGGCAAGTCTCATGGGGGTCAGGAGGCCCCCCACAAGCTGGCCAAAAGTTCCTGGAGGTCCAGCGGGGGTCAGGGAGCGATTTCCCGCCGCGAATCGTTTTCGTACGGAAAATGGCGCCGGCCATACGCGTATGGCCGGCGCCATTTTCCGTATGGAAAATGGCGCCGGCAGGAGATCGACTGCAGGAGGTTGTTCAGCGAGGCGCCGGAACCCTCGCTGAACGACCTCCTGCAGTCGATCTCCTGCCAGCGCCATTTTCCGTACGAAAACGATTCGCGGCGGGAAATCGCTCCCTGACCCCCGCTGGACCTCCAGGAACTTTTGGCCAGCTTGTGGGGGGCCTCCTGACCCCCACGAGACTTGCCAAAAGTCCAGCGGGGGTCCGGAAGGACCTCCTGCCGTCCAATCGTGTTCGTCTATGGCCGCCGCCATTTTTCGGCGCCATTTTGGAAAATGGCGCCGGCTGAAGACAACAAGATTCAGGAGCAGGAGCCCGTTCCGGACCGCTGCCGTTCCGGACCGCCGCTGGACCCGCAGGTTATTTAACTCATTTGGGAGGGGGGTTCGGGAGGGTGGGGGATTTAATTTAAAGGGTCGGGGGTGGGTTTTAGGGGGTTTTAATGTGCCGGTTTTGCGATTTTTAGATTTTTAGATTTTTCACGATTTTTCACGATATTTTACCCCCCCAAACGGCAACAATACGATTCCCTCCCCCTCCCAGCCGAAATCGATCGTTAAGACGATCGAGGACACGATTCACATCCCTAGAAAACAATGAATGATAAGTACCAGAAATAAAACAAAGTAATAGCCAGGCCTGAGCTCAAAAATTAATATAAGGAAAAGACTGTGAATTAAAAAAAAAGAATGTTAGGATAAGTGAGTGGACCCTTTAGCCTTGGTTAGAGGTGGAACCACCCAGGGGGAGGAGCCCCACTGGGCATCACCGTCGGGAGGTGGAGCCTCGGCTGTGGGATGGGATTCAACAGAAGTAGAGGTGGAGACGTAAAGGGTGACCCCAGGAGGTGGGCCACGGAACAGCAGCACAGATACTGACATCAGACTCGCTTGAGACATAGTCAAGGGAGGAAGCGGCACTACCCGAGGAATGGGGTGCCGGTAAAGTACATTCACTGTAACACACTGAATCTGTAGTGAAGTTATACAGGAGGGTTCCTCGATGAGAAAACACGGTAGTGATCCGCAGAGCGGGGTACACCGGCGAAGATTCCCATGTAGAATTCAGAATAGGGATCCAGAGAGTGGTACTCACAGCAACAGGAAGTAAGCAGAAATCTCATAGAAGGCCTAAGGAGAAAGGTAGGCTGGAGTCCGGGTGAGAGGCCCTCCAAGGAGCAGATAGCCAAGAGGTGAGGGGTGCCCCCGAGGAGTGGGTACCCAATAGTCTCGCACCATGGAAGCAAAACTGGAACAAGCTGAAGTAGAAGTTGGTAGAACAGCAAGTGAACTCGTTGCCAAGTTGCCGGCTGTCTGGGCTGGCAAGTTTAAATATCAGAGCAGAGTGACGTCATCTGGTAGGGACACCCCTGAGGTTCCCACCATGATGTGGTTAAAGCTGGTTGGGGAGCGTGTGCGCGTGCCTAGGGAACCCCACGGGTAAGATGGCAGTCGGCAGCATCCATGCTGCTTGGATAGGCCCAGGAACGAAGGCCAGAAGACCGGTGGTAGCTGGCCAATGCCGCGAGTTCGCCCAATGGAGCCAAAGTTGTAAAAAGGGAGGTGAGCAAGGGTGGCCACAGCCGTCTGTGGCCGCAGAGCGTAACAAAGAAAGAAATTTACCAGCAGAAAGACCGTTATCTAAGAGGAACTGAAATAGAATAGGGGTATAACATATATTCCTATACATATATGTTTTCTTTAGTAATAATATAGAAGAAAATTAGTGCTTATGTTGTTCTGATAGTCTTATATTGTTGTTAAATGATATATGACAAGAAAGTAATTGGCATAAGTATTTGATATAAGCGTACATATAATCTGAATATACTATATTTTGATTGTTTAAATAAAACTTAAACAGCGTTAAAGAAATAACAAGTGTTGGTTATTATATCAAATGTTTAGTCGTACTACTGTGTTATAACATCAGTTCATTTGCCGCCACTACTCATGACTATTTATATACCATCTATATCAGCCATGATACATACAAGTCTTTAACTCACACAGTATAGAGGTTTACATCATTTGTTAGGGATGTGAATCGTTTTTCAACGATTAAAATTATCGTCCGATAATGTTTATATCGTCTTAAATCGTTATAGAACACGATACAATAGAAATTCTAACGATTTATCGTTAAAAATCGTTAAATTGTGTTAGTGCGCACTAACTCGAGTTAGTGCGCACTAACTGAAAATGATACAAATAAACACTTTCCAGGTCACTGAAGGTCAGTTAGGAATGAATATGTGTTCCTATTGGCTGGCTGCCCTCTTATCTATTGATATTACCAAGGTTACCACTGAGGTGATGGTTGGGGGGATGGGAAATGGAACTGGAAACTAACGAACACCAACAGAAAATGAAACAAAGTGTTCACACTTCCCAGGTCAGTAAAGGTCACTTAGGAATGAATATGTATGTATGTATTCCTATTGGCTGGCTGTGCTCTTATCTATTGATGTTACCAATATGGTTGGGGGGATGTGAAATGGAAACAGTTGGAAGCTTGACAAAAAAAGTAATGTAATGATCAGCACTCACGTGACTAGAACTTGTTTGTTTATTATTTTTGTTAGCAGGCACCTGAAATGCTAGTGCATGTTGAATTTGCCAATCACTGTGCATTTAGAAAGGTGGTCCTGGCTGGAACTGTACACAGTTCAAATATATGTAATTGATTGTTGGTAAGTGTATTTTTTAAGTAGCCACACTGGCACCAGTATGTTTACTTTTCCTCCTACTTAACTCACTAGCTCAGCTTTGTAAGAAGGGCTTCTCTGCTTGTGTGTTGTTTTTGTTTGGTGTGAGGAGAGCAGAAACATCAGATCTTTATTCAATCTACTACAGTCATCTCTTACAGTGCCCTATCCCTATTAATACCAGGAGTGTTGTGATCTTCCTGCACACAGTGCCCTAACCCTGATACCAGTCTGAGACAACTCCCTCCCTGCATTACTAGTGAGAGGCTGGCTTCACAGACAGGGGGGAGCTGCCTGACCCTCACTCCTGACTTCCCCCATGTCCCAGCTAGTGAATGGTGTGTGGGTGAGGGGGGGGGGGGGAGGATGGTGAAGTCTGAGACAGCTCCCTCCCTGCATTACTAGTGAGAGGCTGGCTTCACAGACAGGGGGGAGCTGCCTGACCCTCACTCCTGACTTCCCCCATGTCCCAGCTAGTGAATGGTGTGTGGGTGAGGGGGGGGGGGGAGGATGGTGAAGTCTGAGACAGCTCCCTCCCTGCATTACTAGTGAGAGGCTGGCTTCACAGACAGGGGGGAGCTGCCTGACCCTCACTCCTGACTTCCCCCATGTCCCAGCTAGTGAATGGTGTGTGGGTGAGGGGTGGGGAGGATGGTGAAGTCTGAGACAGCTCCCTCCCTGCATTACTAGTGAGAGGCTGGCTTCGCAGACAGGGGGGAGCTGCCTGACCCTCACTCCTGACTTCCCCCATGTCCCAGCTAGTGAATGGTGTGTGGGTGAGGGGGGGGGGAGGATGGTGAAGTCTGAGACAGCTCCCTCCCTGCATTACTAGTGAGAGGCTGGCTTCACAGACAGGGGGGAGCTGCCTGACCCTCACTCCTGACTTCCCCCATGTCCCAGCTAGTGAATGGTGTGTGGGTGAGGGTGGGGGGGAGGATGGTGAAGTCTGAGACAGCTCCCTCCCTGCATTACTAGTGAGAGGCTGGCTTCACAGACAGGGGGGAGCTGCCTGTCCCTCACTCCTGACTTCCCCCATGTCCCAGCTAGTGAATGGTGTGTGGGTGAGGGGGGGGGGGGTGGATGGTGAAGTCTGAGACAGCTCCCTCCCTGCATTACTAGTGAGAGGCTGGCTTCACAGACAGGGGGGAGCTGCCTGACCCTCACTCCTGACTTCCCCCATGTCCCAGCTAGTGAATGGTGTGTGGGTAAGGGGGGGGGGGAGGATGGTGAAGTCTGAGACAGCTCCCTCCCTGCATTACTAGTGAGAGGCTGGCTTCACAGACAGGGGGGAGCTGCCTGACCCTCACTCCTCCGGGGTATTGTGATCTTCCTGCACACAGTGCCCTATCCCTGATACCAGGGGTGTTGTGATCTTCCTGCATGCAGTGCCCTATCCCTATTAATACCAGGAGTGTTGTGATCTTCCTGCATGCAGTGCCCTATCCCTATTAATACCAGGAGTGTTGTGATCTTCCTGCACGCAGTGCCCTATCCCTGATATCGGGATGTGTGCAAGAAGATCACAACACCCCCGGTATCAGGAATAGGGCACTGTGTGCAGGAAGATCACAACACCCCCAGTATCAGGAATAGGGCACTGTGTGCAGGAAGATCACAACACCCCTGGTATTAGGGATAGGGCACTGTGTGCAGGAAGATCACAACACTCCTGGTATTAATAGGGATAGGGCACTGTGTGCAGGAAGATCACAATACCCCTGGTATCAGGGTTAGGGCACAAGTTCTAGTCACATTGACTGATCACATTACTTGTTTTGTCAAGCTACCAACTGTTTCCATTTCCCATCCCCCATATACTGTCAGTAGGAAACTTGGTAACATGAATAAATAAGAGGGCAGCCAATAGGAATACATATTCATTCCTAAACTGACCTTAACTGACCTGAAAAGTGTCAAATTGTATCATTTTCAGTTAGTGCGCACTAACTCCCAGTTAGTGCGCACTAACTCCCAGTTAGTGCGTACATGGAAGGTCATAGAACGCACTAACTCCCAGTTAGTGCGTACATGGAAGGTCATAGAACCATTTCAATGTATATCCTGAAAGATAAGAAAATATCATACTTCGCTGCCATTCCAAGAAAACAAGGAGACATGACAGTAGAAGAATGCATAGAACGAACTAAAGCAGCACTTAAGGTATTAAGAATCCGTGAGGAGGATCAGTTAAAAATTGTGAAATATCATTTAATAGAACAAGCTGGTGACACAATTAAATATATCCTACAGACCAATTAAGGGATGTAGATGATTTGTTTGAACAGTTAAAAATAGTATATGGAGACAGTAAGTGTAGGTATACAGGAATTCTACGAGAGGAAGCAACAAGTCAATCAAAATCTGAGGACTTATGTGTATAGATTACAAGAAAAATTAAATTGGGCTATTAATAGAGAACCTGGGTATATGGGAAATGTGGGAACCAGATTGAAAGAAGGATTCATAGTTGGAAATACAGATGCAGGTCTGAGAAGGAAATGAAGAAAAATTATTACTTAACCCAAATTGATACAAGAGGCAATAGTCTGAGTGGAAGAAGATGAGGAAATCCAAATGGAAAAAAAGAGTACACCATAATTATTAACCAGTAATAAAGGAGAAATAGCAATAAGGGATTAACATATAGAACAGAAAGAAAATAGTCCGTCAACTAAAGAGGTGGCCACATTGACAAAAACAATAACTAACATATGTTCACAACAATAATGTGTTAGGAGACAACAAGAAGAATTAACTAGGCAAATATACAATGTATCTCAAGGAATAAGTTTATGAAAAAAATAGATAAAACAGACACAATGCCAAGCTCAAGAAATATGTTTTCATATCGACCAGAACCACCAGTAAATTATAATACTGAGCAAAGAACAGACATAATTGTAAGATGACCCCCAGTAAGATCTCCATTGAGAAATGAGAGAAGAGAACTAGTTTGCTATCATTGTCAGGAACCGGGTCACATAGCTAGATACTACAGATTAGAAAGACCTATTGATATTGGAAGAAAATGTATCAACAAATATCACAAACAAAGGCACAAGAGCTTCCAATGAATGGTACATCCAGTACAACACCTCTGGTACTTATTCCTAATACAAGCACGGTAAAGATTCAGAAGAGTTTAATAAAACAGCCATGTTTATCTGCAACACAAAAAGAGAAAGCCTTTGGAAAAAGTCTAATTCTGGAAGTATTGATGCAGAACACAAAAGTTAAATGTTATATAGACACAGGCTCAGATGTTTCAACACTTTGAAAAGATAACAAAATTAGCCGATGTGAGTTGGGTGAAACTAGTAGGGATATGCAATCATTTTTCCTGAATTAGGCAATTTCAACAAAATTTCAACAAAATTGCCTAATTCGGAATAGTGCGGGAGAACAAAAAAATGATCACATTTTTTCTGAACTCCCATTAGTGTGCTCCAACCCGAAAATCGGGGCCCCCTAAGAAAAAAAACTTGAACCGTGGGAAAAACAAAATTCCCCGGGGGAATCCCAAAACGAAGCCCGACATGAAATTTAGACCTGAAGCACATCTCTAGAAGCTAGTAGCCATAAATGGGTTAGACCTACCAGTGAAGGGATGCATAAAAACTAATAGCACCTGTTTAGGCCAAACTTTGAAACAAAAATGTATATTTATAGTACCTGATGTCAACTAGACAAATTTTGTCAATGAAGAAAAGATTCTGGGCATACTTGGGATGAACATACTACAAGGTTTAGGGGGAATTTTTAAGGAACTTTCTCAACTAGCTGGAGAAAGTCATAGAAAATCTGGAATATATATAATTTGGGCTAATATTCAGTACATGGAACCAGGAAAAATTGGATATATAAAATTAATAGGTAATAAAGGAATAACATTATCTCCTTTAGCAAAAGCTCTAGTAGAAGGGAGGTGTCCAGCATTACAACTAAATACAAGCCCTATGATGATTACAGCAACTCTTTTGGTGACCTTGCCATCTGATGTATTAGTGGCAAATGTATTGGCTATACCAATGGATGGCAGAGTACCTGTTCATTTGCTAAATGCATGTCAGAGAAAAAAGCCTTAAGCAAGAGTAGCAGAGAAAACTAGGCCTGTAGCAATTCATGTACTAGCTCCCACTATGTTCCATCAAAAAAACATGGAGATTTAAATACAGCCTTCAAAATTAAAAGGGGTAGTAAAATCAATAGAACTTAGTGAAGGAATACCAGTGGAAGTGCAATGGAATAATTTAACAATGGATCAAACAAATATATTGAAAGCTCTACTAATAAAATATAAACACATATTGTCACGAAATGTTGCAGATATCTGTTATATGGAATTAGTGAAACACTCAATACATACTAAAGATCACCCACCTATTAAACATTACTGAAGAGTATCACCTCACATTTATGATGAATTTAAATGCCATATACAAGACCTAGTAGCACATAGTAATAGCCCCTCGTTATTGCCAAAAGTCATAGTTAAGAAAAAAGCTGGTAAAATTCAATTTTGCTGTGACTACAGGACAATTAATCAAGTGACAGTGAAGGATGCTTATCCATTACTACAAATAGAAGAATCCTTAGATGCTTTGAGTCAAGCTTCTTGGTTCTCTTCACTAGGTCTTACTTCAGGATATTTTTAGGTGGCTTTGGAAGAGAGAGACAAGCCCAAAACTTCAGTGACCACACCTTTTGGTCTGTTTGAATGGTCTAGAATGCTGTTTGGTCTTAGCAATGCTGCTGCTACCTATCAGAGTTTGATGAAGTTGACCCTGAGTGATTATGTATTCAACATCTTCTTATTATATCTGGATGACATTTTGATATTTTCTATGGATTTTGAAACTCATATTCAAAGCCTAGAACTGGTTTTTGTCTGACTTAGTGAATGTGGCCTAAAACTAAAATCCAAGTTAATGTGCAGAGATGTTAATTATCTTAGTCACATAGGGCCTCATGAGAGAGAGAGAGAGAGAGAGAGAGAGAACCTTGCCATAGTACCTCCTCCCTAGACAGGTATTTGTATCCCTAAGGGAGGCCAACCTAGTAACTCGAGGTGAGGTTTAAGTATTAGTGTAGGGGGTTAGGGGCCACTTTCACATTCAACGTGAGACGTGAGAGCAGCAGCTAACTCTCTATTGGCCTCCCTTCCCTGGAAGGAGATGGGGTAGGTGAGACCTATCAGGCAAAGTAGCATTGTATAAGGTTTTGGTGAAGCTGACTACCATTCAGCATGGTGTCCTTGGCTCGTGTAGGAACACATGGTGGATCCAGGAGGAGATCCAGAAGTATATCCATTCGTAGTCCATGGCATAGAGTGAGATTATGGAAGACACAGCAGAGCAGCACTATATCTCCAGCTTTGGGTGGGGTATATATTAAAGCTCTACACATCTTGTCCAAACAGCGAAATTGACTTTTGAGAACTCTGAAGGTGCATTTGATGACACAGCGGGTAGCACATAAGGCCTCGTACCTCGTCTCTGCCAGAGTGTTAGGAATATCATAGATAAATGCTGTGTTTGAGATTGTGATACCTCATAAACGTATAGAGCCTCTCAATGTTTGTCAGAGGGTGCTCTCTTATAAGACAAAGTCACGTTTCAAGCGTTAACCACAATATGGGCCTGATTTTAAAAAGCATTTACTCGAGTAAAAACCAGATTTACTGGAGTAAATTCACTTTACTTGAGTAAGTGGGTTTTTGAAAATTGCTACAATATATGCCATTGACTTGTCTATAGGATTTACTCACATAAGTGCACTTTACTTGAGTAAATGGCTTTTGAAAATTGCTACAATAGTAGCTACATTTACGCATGTAACTCCTTTTGAAAATTACCCCCTATATGAACAAGGTTATACGCTCTGTAGACTTGCTTTGTTTATAATCACTGGTATCACCAATCACTTAATTTTAACAATACTTTTGCAATTTTTTGAAGATTTTACATTTTAGTAAAAATAAGATGGAAACCGATCACTTGTCGTTGTATGCTTAGCGTGCATAGGTGACAGCTTTCCTAAGAACACCGGCATGAACCCGATACGTCCGTGTTTCGTGGACTTCTTCAGGGGTTTAATTTTGCAGCGGTGTCTACAACAAAAATAACAAAGGTTAAACATATAAACCATAGGTTAATCAAAAAAGTATTTGAACGTACGTCATCCAATGCTGAAGGCATTCATTGTTGAAAGCTTGTCCCATCACATAGACGCTTTGTGCGTGATCACAGCTTGAAGAAGCAGGATCCACCATTACTTTACCGCGCTTTATTTAAAGAGAAACCACAAGATTATCTGCAGACCAATCAGAATGAAACCGTAAATTGCGTTAGAAAACACAGGCTAGAGCAATGATGACCACTCAATGTTGTCATGCATGATAATCGCTGCAATAATTCCCGTGATCTGTGATATTGGCCGTGGCAGCACAATAAATAGTTTTTTTCAACATAATGCACAAAAAAAGGTGTAGTTATTTCTAGTGTTAAATACCACATTAGTGTGTATTAGTGTATCACGTTCTATGCTAGCAGAATCTCATTTCCATTAACTCTGCCCAAGCTCTACCCACGATTGCTAAATTTTTCATTTGCATATGCATTTTGCGTTACAGTATTTATCGTGTACATTATGGCATTATCGTGAATATTATGGCATTATCCCGCACCATAAGTCCCTAACACATTTTGATAAATGGCCCAGTAAGTTTAAATCTGAGGCAATGGAGGGTGAAGTGACTTGTCCAAGATCTCAAGGAATATCATTGGGATTTAAATCCTACCTTCCCTGAGTCTCAGCCCACTACTCTAACCACTCGTTTACAGTGCCATTCCTCTTTGCTTGTTGAGTCCTAAGCTGGAGAAAACTGTGCCATTATCTGCACTGTCTTACTTGTGCCCAATGAGTCATAACATGCAATGCAACCAAAGAGATATAATTGATACCTCAGAAGGTGACTGCTTTCACAATGGATTGCAACATCACAAAGACATTCTGACAGTTGAAATCAAATCAAAAGAGCCAGAAACGGCTGCACTAGGAGCTAATTTAATCTATTTTCAAACAAACTGTCATTACTGCATATAAACAGAACACAAACTGGTTGTCTATTAAATTAATAAGGGGCTTATGCTCACTGATAATGAGCAAAGAATGGTGGTTCTATATCTCACATACTGGCAGGAAACAATATACTTCTGGTATAGAATAATGGCTTCCAAAAGCAATATTCAGCTTTGTGCAATAGAGACTCCTTTGTTGGCCATTAATGTCTCCCTTGTGCCATATACTTGCCCCATTAAGATTGCTGCAATCTACAGTATTTTACAAAATATACTTTTGGCGTACAGTAGTTTGTAAATGAAATGGAGAGGTCCACCTTGTGGCAACTTTCTGACTGAGCTGGCGTATGTATTTTTCTTGTGGGTTTTTTTTTTTTTAATGAATTCCCTATGCCCTGCAGGAGTGGTTAAAGTAATAATCCTTTAGCTACAGAAGTGAGAGAATCTATTTCCTTGTCTCCCTCAATGAAAAAGTACACAATCAGCTTCAAACAGTAGGAAAACCACAGGTTGGCCAATAAATTCCACTGTGACAATGCCGCCTTCATGTCTGACAATCACCAAACACAAAATGGTAAAGGGAATAGCACTAACATTATATTACATTAGTCCACCTATGCAAATTAGGCTAATCAAGCACAAATACGATTTCAAGAATGGACTTAACATCATCAAATCCAACCCTGCAATTTAATTGTATGTTTAATAACATACAAAGTCATGTTGCAATCATCTATACGTGCACTGAATTTCAACTAGGTAAGCTTGCTTATGCTTTTTTTTTAGATTTAATTACTTGCCTTTGTAAATACAAGCTCAAGGCAAGTTACAAATCAGATGCAGTAGGTATTTCTGTGCCCCCAAGGGCTTGCAATCTAAGGACCTGATTTCATCAAGGCGTTTTCCCATAGACGCAGAATGGGGGAAATACCTTAGTGAATGAGGGGCTAAGTTTGTACCTGAGCCAATAGAAGGTGAAGTAACTTGCCCAAGGTCAGCAGTGACAACAGAAGGATTTGAACACTGGTTATCCTGTTTTGCAGGTTACTGCTGTAATTACCAGGCTGCTCTTCCAGTCCAGAAAGATAGAATTACAGCCTATGGATGGATGATTTTCATGGATTTAATATTTTTTTAAAAAAATAACATCTTTATAACAAATGTAAGGAGAGATAATACATTTCTTGTCAAGTTAAAACTTATTTTTTAATCAGATCTAGAGGCCTATGTTAATAAAGGGTATTTCACATTGTGGAGTAGATATTCAACTGCCCATGGTCAATGCAAAACCTGAGGGAAGTTGTTGCTTGTGGAGTTTGCCAAAATAATCAAAGGAAAACTAAGTGGGCCGTTTTGCTTTGATGATTGCCACACAAATGTGCACCTGCTGTTTTGGTGGGTACTTTTTAAAGGCAAAACCAGGTGAGTCATTTTGATTACTGAAAATTCCCTACATTAGTGCCTCCCCTGTCTAATCCTGATCCGGGAATGCCCCCAAAGGTACATGTGTAAAGGTCCCCGCGCTGCTCACATATGAGGGAGCTTTGACCTGTGTAAAGTGGATGGGCCCTTTCCGCAAATTAATCTTTTACAAAAAAAACTGTGGTACATCTAACCCTTAATGGATAAAATTAAAATTCTGTAGATACTGTTTTGTTTTTTTTTAATTTGGTTAATCTTGCAAAATGTCTTGGGACATGGGATTACCTGTGTAAAATCAATTAGAAACTACCACTGTGCCCAAGGCTTTTGGTTCCTTAATATCTGTGAATACATTTTGATGGATCTGTTGTGAAAATAAAAACTGCAAGAGGGCACAGTTTTCTTCCCCTATTCTGCATCAGTTTTCTCGTAAACCCTCTGGCCTTTTTCATCACTATAAATGATCTGGCAAATGAATTTATACTAGCTGGCTGGTTATCATGCGTCAGAGTTCTTAAGGAGAATTTCCTGCAAGTTATTTTCCCATCTTTCACAGGAAATTGTTCCAAGTGGTTTGTCTGCATTATATATGTATCTATTTATTTATTTGCAGGATTTCTATGCCGCTTATAGCAGAATAAACAGTGCTAAGTGATGAACAAAAATTTCTATATCTGCTCAACCTTCAGTTCCATCTAGAAGTAGCTCAGTGCTCATGCATAACATGGTTTCAAAATGAAATTTTATGTGCATTGAGGACAGGCATTCCAGAGCTAGCGGAATGGGGAGAACTTGCAACTTATATGCATACTTCTTGATTTTAATGAGTATACCGGTAAGTTACCCCACAAAAAGGTAGATTTAAAAAAATATGTGCATGCATCCATGTGTGTGCGGCTCTTAGCTCGCACACATCGATGTGGCTGTTTTATAACATGCGCGCACCGATGCACACATGTTATAAAATACCGGTCCCGCGCGCACATGCATGCCAGATTTTTATGTGCGTGCGGGTGGCCTGCTCCATGCTTGTGTGTGTGTGTGGGGGGGGATTTTAGAAAAATATGTGCAGCGATGCAATCGGGCCTTCTCCAGTTTCCTCCCAGTCTGCTCCAATTAAAGAGCGGACTGAGAGGGAACTTTCCTATCCCTAACCCTACCCTTCCTACCTCTTCCCCTCTCCTCCCTGACCCCATAACCTACCCTATCTAATAGTAGTAAGTTCCGCGTGCCAGCAGGACAGTGGCTAATGGTGCTGTCCCGGCCTACCCCGCCTCGCCCCTCCCCACCCAGACCATGCCCCCCAGCCTGCCCTTTTTGCAGGGCCCGGCACTTCTGTGCGTAACAGGGGTTACACTCGTGGCTGGGCCTGTTCCAAAATGTGTGCGGTGTGCTCAAGGCCCGGCCACACGCATAATCCCTGTTTTTTATGAGTGTGGCCTTTTTAAAATCAGGCTGAAAATGTATGATGCCTTGCTTGGAGAAGGTGTAGATTTATGCAAGGTTATTTGTGAGTGTACTTGGCCAATTACTGGAGAATTTTCAAAGCAAATTTATGCACGTGAGTTCACATTGAAAATACTCCATAAAGCTGCATGTACATTGTACACGCAGACTTTACCACTATGCGTGCTGTTATAAAATTACTGTGCCTCTTGATAATTTTATAACTGTGTGGGTAGGTGTTAAAGCAGGGGCTCTCAACCCAGTCCTCGGACTCAGCTAGCCAGTCAAGATATACACCATGACTATACATGAGAAAGATTTGCAATGCAATGCCTCCATAGTATGCAAATATACTTCATGCACGTTCATTGTGGATATCCTGAAAACTTGGCCTGTTTGTGGCAATCGAGGACTGGAGTTCGCCATCACTGGCTTAGGAGGTCACCTGATAAGTTTGGCCGATAAGTCTCCAGGAGAACTAGGGAACAAATGTCAGTGTGGGTCTTCAGCCAATGAAAGGAGAAATACTAGCAGGGCAACAATTTTCTATTTTTTTCCTGGTAAAAGGTTGTAGCCATAGTTCAGAAAGAGACTGGTCAGAGAGGATCCAGGCTGTGAGCTGGGAGAACAGATCTGATATCTGCAGCCTTGTATTGTGCAGGGTGGGAAAGAAAGAGAGAGAGAGAGAGACAGACAGACAGACAAGGCTGGACCAGTGGGAAACAGTAGCAGTATAGTGTCCCCTGCAAGATTTCTCTAGCATCGGGGAGCTTGAGCTGGACTCTCCTCACACAAGGATTGAGATAAGTACAATAACCTGCGTGAGATACACTCTAGTGAGAGCAATATGGGAGGTAGGGATGTGAATCGTTTTTATGATGAATTAAAATATCGTACGATATTTCTTAATTTGTTATATATTGGTAAAATGGATAAATGTTCGCACTTTCCCCGAATTTTCATTCAAAAATCATGTTTCGGCTTAGTGCGCGCTAACAGGTCCCGCGCGCACATGCATGCCAGATTTTTATGTGCGGGCGGGTGGCCGGCTCCATGCGTGAAAAGAACAAAAAGTAACAAAAATGAACGTTTTATTCTGTTAGCGTGCACTAATGGGGGTTAGCACGCACTAAGCCGAAAAATGATTTTTGACGAAAAATAAATGTCGATCCGCGGGAAAACGAGATTTTCCTGTGGCCACACGAACCCGAAAGCGAAAACGATCGGGCACCCGATGCACATCTCTAATGGGAGGTCTTTTCTTGCAGTCTTATTGTTGTAGCAGTTTATTTCCATCTGGAACACAGAGTCCCTCTGTGGGTACTGCCTGCCAGGACACTGCTCTCAGTGCCAGATGTCTGCCAAGTAATTTTGATTCCAGCCTGCTCCCACAGAGGATTGAGGCTTCATCAGGGAAAGTGGATAAATGCATAGTCTGCAGAAATCATACTGAGGATGTCTACAAACCAAGTTCATCTAAAGCTCAAAGGGCCTCAAAATGTTTTCTCTCTTCTGGAAGTGCACATTACTATAGAGTGAGTAGTTATAAATAGGGAGTTAGATCCCTGGTTACTCAAGGGGAAACTATCTTGTGGGGAATTTTCAGGTGTCTGTTTTGGTTAAGTAAGCATTTGCCAAATAAAAAACTTATTTGCTGAGTAACTAACAATATTTCTGCATTGTCAAGCTATCATCATTACTGCATTTAGAAATCATACCTGTTACTTTCATTGCCTCTTTGTCTATTACCTTTCCCTTTTATTACCACAAGCTATTTATTAGTACAAGATATCCAGTTGTCCTTTTCTTTTTTGTTTTGCTTTGGTGTGGTGATTACCTGTAATACATGGTACCAGTGGTATAGCTACAGGTGGACCTGGGTGGGCAGTGGCCCACCCACTTTCCATTCAGGCCCACCCAAAACAAGGGAAAAAAATAATAAGACTATGGCGTGCTAACAACAGAACAGACCACGTCAAGATTAAGTGTCAGGCAATCGGCGGCACTTCAGCAAATGGAGCAAGTTTCAAGCTTGTTGAGCGGCCATGACTGCTCATTGCACTGTCCAAGAGGAGTCTGTGCACACTGTGCCAGTGGGGCTGAAGAAAAGAAGACCAGTGCAGCTAGCCACCACCAGATACCAGGCCGGTGGGGGCCGAAGAAAAGAAGAGCGATGCTGCCAGCTGCCGCCAGAGACCAGGCCGGCGGGGGTCGAAGCAAAGAAGACCATTGCAGCTAGCCGCCACTAGAGACCAGGCTGGCGGTGGCCGAAGAAAAAAAGAGTGGCACAGCTAGCTGCCACTGGCGACCAGGCCGGCAGGGGCTGAAGAAAAGAAGAGAGGCACTGCCAGCCACCGCCGGAGACCAGGCTGGCAGGCTGAAGACGAGCTGTTCAGTTGGGGGCCTTTGTGTATGTGTGTATTTGAGATCGGAAGGATGTTTCTGTGTGTGGGTGGTGTATATGTGAGAAAGGGAGGGTGCTTCTGTGTGTGTGTATGTAGTGTGTATGTGAGAAACGGAGGGTGCTTCTGTGTGTGTGTATGTGAGAAAGGGAGGATGCTTCTGTGTGTGTTGAGTGGTGTGTATATGAGAAAGGGAGGGTGCTTCTGTGTGTGTGTGTGTGTGTATATGAGAGTGGAATGGTGCTTCTGTGTGTGAGACAGGGAAGGTGCTTCTGTGAGAGTGTAATGTGTATGTGAGAAAGGGATGGTGCTTCTATATGCGTGTGGTGTATATGTGAGTCAGGGAGGGTGCTTGTGTGTGTCAATGTGTGTGTGCAAAAGAGAGATGGAGCATGTTTTTGGCTGGCTGTGGCTATGAGAGAGAGGGGGCATGTATGTGATTGAGCCTGTTTGTAAGTGAGATTTATTTATTTATTTATTTTATTTATTTAACATTTTATATACCGGCATTCGTAGGACACATCATGTCGGTTCACAATTAACTGAGAAAGGAAATTACATTGAACAAGGGGGTTTAACTGGGAGAAATTGGATAATAATTGGATAAAAAGAACAAGGTAAAAAGCGAAGTACGAGAGAAAAGAGAAAGCAAGCATGGATAACTTAATTGGAAAGATATGGGTTTAAAATTACATATTACATATGTGAACATGTGTGTGATTGAAAGCCTGTGTATAAGTAAGAGAGAGTGAGAGCATTGTGTGATTGAGAAAGACTGGCCAGAGTGGTGACGTGTGTATGTGTGAGAAAGACTGATCAGGGAGATGACTGGTATGTGTGTGCTTGTGTATATGTGAGAGAGAGAAAGACTGGTTGGGGAGATGATTGGTATGTGAGAGACAGAAACTGGTCCTGAGGGTGTGACTGGTGTGTGTGTGTGTATGTGTGTGTGTGTGTGAGAGAGAGAAGAGACTGGTTGTGGTCCCTAAGGAAGAGGACCATGAGGACAGCTTCAGCAGCTACTGCTGCTTCTGGTGTGGCCTGCAAGGGAAAGGAGTAGGAGAACTGCTGGAAAGGGTAAGTAAAGGTAGCTTTTTAAGTTCATTTTTCTTGATTGTCTACCATTTTAATTATTGGATAATAAGTGATGTGTCTGCTATTTTGAAATATTTTTTTGGTGTTTGGTAAAGCTTTCAAAATTTGCATGAGTCTTTAATTATTGGATATTCTATTCATCAGCTGTTTTGAAATGATTTTATTAGTATGATTTTGCTATTATGATGATTTATATATCTTGATTTTATTGATTGTTTCATGAGAAATGGTGACATTTTTGTTTTTCCATTATTGCACTGTATAGAGTCTGGCGTGATATATTTTACAGTTTAGTTTTTGTCTGCACATTTCTATTTATACTTTATGTGGCTTTATTCTGTATTTGGTGAGGGTTTGTGTTCTGCATGCAAAGACTGAGATGAAGCATTCTTTTAACATGTGGTTTCTCTGTAGGGATCTGTAGTAGCTTGGCCTGTTCTGTTTTCCTGATAGGAGGCATATTGATATTTTAGATTCTGGTGTAATATTTGTGGTATTCTTTTTCATAGGTAGGGTTATTCTTTGAATGTTGGCAGATAGTACTGTGTTGATACGGAAGGACCATGCTGAAACATATCACAATAGGTATGATGCCATATGAATTCCAAGATGCAAAGTTTTCTTGTTGGCATCACAACAGTGCATGAAATTATCACAACAATGGGCCGGATTTTAAAAGGGTTACACACATAAGGTATGTGCCCCTGCGCGCGCCGAGCCTATTTTGCATAGGCTTCCGGCGTGTGCAAAGCCCCGGGACATGCGAAAGTCCCGGGGCTTTCCTGTGGGAGTGTGTCAGGGGGTGTGTCATGATCCGCTTGTCATCGGGGGCGTGTCGGGGGCATAGCGAGGCCGGCACGTCATCCGGGGTGGCGCCACGGGTGTGGTTTCAGCCCGAGGGCATTCCAGGGCATGGCTGCGGCATCCGGACCAGCCCCCGGACCAGAACATGGCGCTCGGCAGCCGGCCCGGCGCACACAAAGTTACGCCTGCCTTGAGCAGGCGTAACTTTCACGACAGAGGTAGGGGGGGTGGGTTAGGTAGGGGAAGGGAAGGTGGGGGGAGGCGGAAGAAAAGTTTCCTCCGAGGCCGCTCCGATTTTAGAGCAGCCTCGGAGGGAATGGAGGCAGGCTGCGCAGCTTGACGCACACAGGCTGCTGATTTTGGGCAGTCTTGCGCGCGCTGACCCAGGATTTTAATGGATACGCGCGTATCCATTGAAATCCTGTGTACTCTTGTTCGCACCTGGTGCGCGAACAAAAGTTCGCGTGTGCGCAAGTTTATGAAATCTACCCCAATGTGTATATTAATTTTACCTTAGAATGTCATTTTTCATGTAAAATATGTTATAAATGCATAATTTAAAATTGTGTATGGGGAGGTGGGGGGAGGGGGTGCCAGGCTGTAAAGTTTACCTAGGGTGCCCTTGCACCAGCCCTGGGAGAGGGGAAATGAGTGTGAGGGGATCTCTTTAAGTATAATTGAAATGCTTCCATAACTATATATAAGGTTTAGGTTGGTAGCTGCTTGAAGTCTATTTATTTATCTATTTATCTATTTATTTATTTATTTATTTATTTATTTATTTATTTATTGTGTTGGTTTTTTTGTATGCCGTCATTCGGTGTTGCCATCACAACGGTTAAAGCATGAGACATGCAATTTCTAGTACAAATAAAACAGTGCATAGTAAAAATAAAATACGATAACATTCATGATAAAAATAGGTTACAATTAAACACTAAAAGAAAAAATATATTAAAAACATAGAAAAAAGAATAAAATCTTGGGATGTTAGTGCAGGGTAGGTAGGACGGTGCGAGGATTATTATGAATCATGGTGTGTTAGCAAATAGCCAAGTCTTTAGCTCCTTCTTAAATGTTTTTAGTCTCGATTGTAGTCTTAATTCGGTGGGAAGTGTGTTCCATAATTTTGGACTGGCAAATATATTGATATCCTATGGCACTGGTAGCATGGCTACCAGAGATCTCATATACCATTAGCCTTTCATGAACTTTGACACTAAAAGATGACACTAAAAGATGAATGGATATTGGATTTCCATCCATTTGAATGTCGTATGTACTGAAGCAATGTCATATGTACTGAAGTAATTCCATTTGCTCACAAGTGAACTGATCCAGGGAGCTTTTGACACTAGAAAAAAAGTGTTTCCATTTAAAATTGTAAGCTCTTCTGGTTGAAGGCCTACTGGTGGAAACCAAAATGTCCTCAATTTACTTGGGTAGTAATAGCAAAGTGATTAGCAAGTGCTCAACATCCATTCTGTCAAGTTGAGAAAGGAAAGGTTAGGAAGACAGATAACACACTTCTTGTATTAATGCTGGATCAGATTTCAGATGTTTCAGAGGACATGGACAAATGGATGAGAAACAAGAACCATACTTATCTGGCCATGCTGGAACAATGAGTATCAAGCGAGCCCAATCCTTGAGCACTTTTTGCATTGTTCTGACTAGCAGTGGACAGGGTTGAAAGGTGTACCATCTACATCCCATTTGAGCAAAAAAGCACCCGGAGCAGATCTGAACTTGCTCTGAAGAATGGAGCAGATCTTTTTACTTTCCTGTGTATCTCAGATGCAAACAAATCGATCGAAAGGCATCCCCAAAGATCGAATAATCTATTTACCACTGTCTGATGCAGAAACCACTTATGAGGATTAAATACTCCGCTGAGGCAATCTGCCAATGTGTTGGAGATTCCAGGAAATTAGTCACTCCTTCATGCACATTGAGCAGCGCTAAGCAGGTGAGCACTGAGAGGAGAGGATCACCTTGCTGGTGGCTGAAAGGAATCAGTTTTTGCTTGGGAAATTTTCTTTTTTTAGAAGTATTGGGGCGAAGTTAACTATTTGGGAATATTATTTAGTGTGGTTGTACTTTTAATAGTCAGTAAGGCAGCGAATAAACAGAAGTTAGTGTGTTTATGTTTAATAGTCTGTAAGGCAGCTAATAAGCAGAAGTTAGAGTGTTTGTATATTAAAAAAAAAAAAGAAAGCTTTTATTATTAAAAGACCTAGGACTGCAGTAAAAGAAATATACATAAAGAGTTAACCATAGATAGATATGAATATAGATACACAGTCAAACCAATTTCCAGTGATACTTTGCCCTAGGGCAATAAACATATGTGGTCCCCTTCATCCTTTGGGATTAGCAGTAATGACAGAAGTAGCAAAGGATGGAATAGATTTTTTGAATAACAAAAAAATAAATGAGCCCTAATTCTAACAGATAAGAGGCAATGATAAAGCATTCAAAGAATTGAACTGCCATGTGCAAAGGGATGCTTTCTGTTCCCCATGGAGTACGGTAATGGAGCTGGGGATTGAATAATGAAAATAGGAAACAATAAAGAACTTGGGTATAACTGTAATCTGGTACAGATGAATAATTCTGCTTTTCTGGTGGTGGTGGATGTCACTGGAGTATAGTCTGATGGCTCACTGATTTCTGAAAAGGTCATGTACTCACACTTCCCAAACAACTCCTCTGAGTAGTGCTCTTCCTTCTGATTTATGGGCTTTTATCCTCCATGAGTAGGCTGCGACAAACAGTGCCCTGGACACAGATCACAGGGGGCCTGATGGCTGCTCTCTACAACAGGACTGACTCTGGTTCAGTACATAATTGGCAGTATAACTCCTAGTAAGTTACAGTCAATCTCTTTACAAGTCATGCATTATCTTCTGCCCATCTTAGGTGGGATGTTCACTGTGGGTAACTTGCAGGGGACAGCAGGCTTAACTGGGCAAGCAGCACATCAGCTTTTCTACTCTTTATCTCCAACTAAACTCAAAAGCCCAGTCAGAATTAAAATCATTATCCTCTCCAGTTTTCTGATAGACCAAATATTCCATTCCCACTGTCATTTAGAGTCAGGTGATTGGGGCATATTGCAGTCCCTTGAGAAAATGACAGGTTGAGGCAGCCATGTTGAGAAAGTCTGCAAATGCCCCAGAACAACAAGTCAACAGTGAAGTGAACTATTGATACAGGGATAAAAGTATAGGTGATTGAACAAAGAACAAGGTAAGAGACGTCTGTTGGTTGCAAATTTGGGCACTCTGCAGGTTCTTATGTTCCCATTGTTCCTCCTAGGGAAGGGAATTTGTGAAGGGAGGGCCTACAAGCACTTTGGAAAGTCTGAAAATTAACTTCAGCATATCTAATTTGCTAATCATATCTTTCTGCCCTTGTTAAAAATAAAGTATTGTCCCTGACAGGACAGTGCTCAGTCTTTTAATCCAAGAACATTTTCTTCAAACATTTTCCATATACTTAGGCAATTATGCAGTCAAGAAGTGAAGCTCTGCAATGTGTTTCCATGTTGAATTAGAAATTGACCATGTCATCAATCTTGCCCACTATGCCAGTGTGATTACAGAAAGGATCAAGAGGTGTCTTGGAAGGGTAAGATTTATTTATGAGGCTACAATACAACTAGAAGCTTAAAATGGGAGTAATGTGAACTCAAGGACTCTGAGATAATGGGAAAAGGTGGGAGAAACAGAGAGAGAAATGGTGTGGAACTTTAGTTCTACAAGTAGAAGAGTTAGCCGAGAAAATAATTTATGCAAATATGTGTTGGTAGGAGAAAGGAAATATTTTCTTTAATCTCTACTCTTAAATATTATTAACTATATATTTTATTACACCAAGGACACCATAAGCTAAGCACTATTTTATATTATTACAATCTATTACATTACATTGATCATTTGTCTATTATTTTGTTTAATCCTCATTTTCAAATGATCATTTTCATAATCTCTCAGATGATATATAAATGTATCAAAGAAATTTGCAGCACTCATCTAAGATTTCCAGCAATTGACAGCAAAAAACCCAACAATGTTGTTGCAGATTGACCTGGGGTGTGGAGTGTGGAAAGAAATGGCTGGGGAGGGGGAGCCAGTGCTTCAATTTTTACAAAGACAGATTTTTGTTTAAAACAAATGATATAAATTGGGATAATTTTCTCCCTAGAAATGTCCAGTATATTTTTGGAGCATGGAAATGGTAATTAAATTACTCATATCTCACAGAAAATAGAAGCTAATTAGTTTTATTAAAGATCTATTTAGGTGTTTTCAAATAAAATTGTTCTAAGGTGCTTGGTTCTCCAACTGAACTTTCTGTTCCATTATCTTTACCCATTCATTGTGAAAGTTGTTTATCTAGTAATGCTTTGGTTTCATTGCAGTCAGAGAAAATCTTTCACTTTCCTGGAAATTATTCTTAGGATCAGATTCATGGTGCGTTTTCTGATAGCCACAAAGGGCTGATTCATAGGGATCTGCAAAAGGAAAACATACATTTTGTTTAGTTATTTCATTACATGGGGGATCTCAATTTGTTTCATTTGTTTCAAAACAAAAAAAAATGTTTATTTATATGTTTTTCATTTGCCATTATGGACTCCAGAATTGGGATTTTCTCATCATTTCTCATGAAACTTGTTGGAAGAAATCATTTGCCATTAAAGTCAATAGGGAAGCAAGCATCACAGCCTATTATGGGCTCCAGAATTGGGGTTTTCTCATCAATTCTCATAAAACTTGTTGGAAGAAGTCATCAAAAAGGGGAAAGTACTTCCAAATACCTAGACTGTAGCAAAGTGGCACCAAAAGTGGCATGAATAGCCTAAGCCTCTGTAAGTGGGCATAGGAGTACCAGCAGTGGCATGAGTTTCTCTAAGGCACTGTCAAAATAGCAAAGATGCAACAAAAGTGGGAAGACCACACCAAAACTTTAAAAGAGGCACCAACAAGAATGACATGAATTTTCAAAGGCAGAATGAGAGACAAAGTGGCACCAAGCATGGCATCATACCCTAAGGAACCATGAAGGGGAAACAAAGCAGAAAAGGTGGCAGGAAAAAATCCAATGCACTAATAAATGTGAAAAGTAGCACAAAGAGTATGATCAACACACTAAAGCAACATGAGAGGTGCAAAGCAGTCCCCCTACCCCACCCAAAAGTGGCAGTAACACCTCAAGGTTTAAGGTCTGAGTATGATAACAAGGCAGAATAACTGAAAGAACTTCAAGGTGTAAAGTCTGGATACAGCAGGAAGGCTGAGTGGCACAAAACCCTCAATGTGTAGCATGAGAGGTATAGCAGCAAGGTATAGTGGCATATGAGATGTCAGTCATTCTGTTGAAGCAGCTGCCAATTGTCAGATTTAGTAGAAAAGAATGAACTGTGATAGCTTTCATTTTTATGACATACATTTTTATTATATTCCCTACTTTAACTTGATTAACCTGCTGGATAGAATTATGGACTTTTGTGAAATAGGCTTTTTGCATGAAACTTTTATCACATTCAGAATATGTAATTGGTTTCTAATCAGTGTTGCTTTCCTTTTAAAGCGTAAAGTCTGCTTTATTAATAAAGGTTTTCCCATATTCGGTAGCTGAATTCAAGCTGTTCAATTTCTTGATTTTCTGATTTTGCATGAGTTCTGTCTTTTATCACATTCTGAACATCAAATGTTTTCTCTTCAGGATATTTTCTCTTCTGCTTGTGCTTCTTTCTTCCTACTTAGGATATTTGTATGCTTTCTTTCTTCCTACTTAGGATATTTGTATGCTTTTCTCAGATTTAGCTGAACTTAGGCTGTTCCATTTCATGATTTTCTGGTTTTCTTGATTTTCTGGGACATGGCAGGTAGGCATGACGTTGCAAGTCATCTATTGTGGAATATGGAGCATGGCACATAAGCATGTGCCAGCAAGTCCCCTATGGTGAAATTAGGTTTATAGAAAGTAGGCATGTGCCTGCAAGTTCTCTATGGTGGAAATAGTTTTATGACAGATAGGTATGTTCCAGCAAGTCCCATACAGTGGAATAAGTGTATGGCAGGTAGGCATGAGGCAGGAAGGCCTCTAAGGTAGAATTTGGGGTATGGCAGGTAGACATGAGTCTGCAAGTCAAATAAGATGCATGGCAGGTAAGCATGTGCCAGCAAGTTCTCTATGGTAGCATAAGGGCATGGCAAATAGGCATTTTTATAGTAGAGTTATGGGTATGGTAGGTATTAATGAGAGAACAAGTCCCCTATGGTAGTATTAGGAGAATGGCAGGTAGGCAAGCAGAGAGATAGCATAAGGACCCCTAGGATTGTGTATCTGGGTCACGACAGGCAGACAGAATGGCAACAAAGCCTTCAAGGCATTTTCATTCATCTTGTCACTTGCATGGAAAATATGGAAACCCAAGCAAAGGTAGATTTATTTTTAAAAATATCAGCTTTTCCATCAACTATGGTACCAGCCTTAAGTGATAAGGGCTCACAATATCTCCTGACATCAAAAATACATGTCCACTGACACACTGGTTGCTGGGCAAGAAAGAAAGTGCATGCTACTTTGGCTAGATCTGGTCAGATGGTGGACTTGTATGCCCAATAAGCCAGTGCATTTATGTCAATTTCCTCAATAGACTCTGTGAGATAACATGTCACAGACTTTTGTGCTGAGCTCTTTTTTGCCAGCTGTGTTTGCTCTCGGTCTGTGCCAAGAAAGATGGTTCTTTGCTGGCAACATGGGTTTGGCATATTGTGTAGGATAAGTGCTAGCTGCCTGGGTGCTGCTCCTGATTGCACTACTCTCTGAGGTGGCCACTGTTTCCTCCTATGCTGCATCCCTACTCTGCCCATGCCTCTGGTGCTCCTGCTGATAGACTTTCCATTTCAGCATCTCCTTCATATGTGTTAGACACTGGGACTGGAGGGCAAGATGTAGTGCAGCAAGCATGAATACATTGTTTTCAATCAGAGGCTTCAAGCTCTCTTGCACCTGATGCTGCAAGAAGTGGACAAACTACAACCCCTCATCTTCTATTCTCTCATTCTGTGCTATTTTCAAAGGGCTTCAGGATTTCTATCAGCTGCCTCCTGACTGCTCAGACAAGATGCCCAGGGTGCAATTCACATTTGTCCCTATTTTCTGAGACTAGGGGTGTGCATACACATTTTTTTCATCCACGTTTCATTTTTGGGTCTGAGGAGGGTCATTTCGGTCCATTCCCTGGATTGGAAAACTTTTATCATGCTATTTCATGAAACAAAACAAAACAAAAACAAAAAAAATACCCCACCCCAACCCTTCAGATTTACTTAATTACAACCCCCCCACCCTCTCGACCCCCCCCCCCAAACTTTGTCTAAAGTCCCTGGTTGTCCAGCAGGGTCCCAGGAGTGATCTCCCACTCTCGGGCTGTCGGCTGCCAGTAAACAAAATGTCACCAGTGGCCCTTTGCCCTTATCATGTGACAGGGACTATCGGTGCCATTGGCCGGCCTCAGTCACATGATAGGAGCAATGAACGGCCAGCGCCATCTTAAAAAATGGCATGGGCCATCCATTGCTTCTATCATGTGACAGGGGCCAGCCAATGGCACCAATAGCTACTGTCACAAGGTAAGGGCAAAGGGCCATCGGCACCATTTTGATTAGTGGCAGCCGATGGCCCGAGAAGGGAGATCACTCCCAGGACCCCCGCTGGACCACCAGGGACTTTAGGCAAGTTTTGGGATGGTCGGGAGGGTAGGAGATTGTAATTAATTAAATATGAAGGGTTGGGATGAGCTTGGGTTTGGGTTTTTTTTTATGTGCCCTGTCTCCCCCCGCTGAAAATGATAAGAAAACCACACGAAATTTTGTGGGTTTCCTATCATTTTCGGGGACCCCTGAACCGCGACAAAATAGGAAATATCGTCTATATTTCCTATTTCATTGCAAATGAATGCACACCCCTATCTGAGACAGATAATGGAGAGGGTGTCTGCTGCTTCATTAACCTCTGGAGCAGCATGTAGGTAGAATTTCAGTTGGTGCCAGTATCATCAATGAGATGCTTGTAAGCCATCCTGAATTTCTCCTGCTTTTCCCAGAGAGGCTGTACCACCTTTACACTATTATGGGAGTGCCCTGCTATTTTCCTGCATTTCTCTAAAAGCTCCAGCAAGTATTCATTTTTGTGATCCTATAACCCCAGCCAGGTGCAGTGTGTGTGTAAAACATTGGATAACCTGAAATCCCCCATCATATATTGCCTTTATTATATTTGTGCCATTGTTTGTGACAAAAAAACCTTGCTCTGTGGTCTAGTTGCCAACCTTCCAGCATCTCTCTTATAGCTGATAGAATATTGGTTTAGGTATGGGGCTTATCCATTGACCGGGTGTGTAGCAATGCTCACCTACACCCTGATGCTCTTTCCCCACTAGAACTGCTGCTACTGTCCCTGACTCCACTAAGTTCCATCACTGTGCCTTCAGGGAGAGATAAGAGTGAATAGTGTTTGTGGAAACCCTGATTTTACTGGTGAAATTCATGCTACCCTCCTCTTCCTTAGCCAGTAGTGCCTGGATATGACTATGGCACTGGTTGTACAGACTGGGAATGACTTTCCTGCTAAAGGTGGTCCTGTAGGGGAATTTGTAATTTTCCACTACCACCTGTAGCAGATGCTTAAAGCCCATATTAACCACTACCTACAGGAGCTGTTCATCAAGGGCAATCATTTCCCCAATGCTCCTCTTTGCAACTTTTGTATGCTGCCTGCTTCTTACCCTGAGACACTGCTATTGAATGCCACCTCATTTCCTCCATGGTGGGTTGTCACTTCTGTCACATGGAAAAGGACTGCTGGTATGCCATCTGACTGCTAGAAGGGGCCAAGGGTTTGGAATCAGCTTTGGGAACACTTTTCCGTTTTCAACCACTTTCCTCTGCCTGGAAGAAGGGTGTCTTCTGGCTAATACTGCCACCCTACACAGATGCCAGTGCTAGTGGATGCTGCTGTTGCAGGTGAGCAGCATACCAGCATTTAAGATGCCTTACTTACTTCTCTCAGTTGATATCCTTGGCATAGTAAATACACTAAGCCAAATGAAGGTCCTCCCTGACTTTGAAAGTACCTCCCAATCACAGATTTCTTTCATGGTCCCTTCTCTGCATCCTTGGGGGTTGATGCTGGCACTGAGAAATAACACCAGGGGTATCCATCATGCTCACTACCTATGCTGCCTGCTCTTCCTCACCTCTGTCTTCTCCATTACTGAAATGATAGGTTGCTAATTTATTCTGATAGATCTCTAATTTATTCTTCAGAGAAACCCAAACAAGAAGATTTATTTTCGGAATCAGATGCAAATACTACTTAATTTGCTACCTCAACAGCATTAACTAAGGAAGAACATGCTGCTGGTTTTTTGCTTGCACTACTTCTATTTCTACTGCCCTATTATTATCTGCCTTGGATGGCTGTGCCACCTTTCCCCACCTCCAAGACAACAGGGAAAGAAACAGGTGGTATTGGCATATCTCTCCAAATTTTTGTTTCTTCTGGCTGGAGCTGCCTGTCTCTCCTTCCAATTTGCATATGAAAAAGTCCTTTTCAGTTTAGTTGAAGGACTCCTTGTCTTAGTGCCTCCTCTACCAACAACATTTTCCCCTTGGCCTCTGCCTTTCTCTGACATCATGGAACTTGAAGTTGTCACTGCCTACGGTGGAATCGGATAATACGATTATAATCTTTCTAAGTTGCTCTGAAACTGACTGTATGAATACCACTGACTACCACTCTGTATGTGAGTGTAGAGATAAGGCAGTGTCATTCTAGTGTATAGTAGTGCACAGCAGAGACTGCTCTGCTCACAGGCTGGACTCTCACTGAGGACTGCAGTGCTCACCTCACTGGACAAGACTGATGCAGCAATACCCACCCAGAGAGAAAAAAAACACTCTATACTGGTACCAATGGTTTGTTGTTACTCCACCCACTCTCTTCCACCTACATATAGACCCTGCTTGTGCCCTCCCCCAGGAAAGAAGAAAATCAGCAGCAAAGTGCCAATGCTGGCTGCCTGGCACTACTTTCCTTTCTCAGTGGATGAGGCCAGTGCAGCAGTACTGTAGCAGCTGTCAGCCAAAAATATTTTTTCTAAAGTTGAAGAATAAGTGAAGTTTAGTTTTGAACAAACACTTTATGAGAGCAGAGCTCAATACACATTCCTTCCAGAACAAAGTATCAGAAGAAATGCATAATACTCCTCACAGACACTCAAACTCCAGAAGCAGCATCACTGGATTCTAGAGATGTGATTCGGTTGAACCTTTCGGTTCGGTCTTCTTTATCGGCCCGCCATGGGAAATGTCATTTCCCGCGGTTCGGGCCGTTTTTTTTCTGCTGTCCTGAACTGAAAAAAAAAACCCCTCCCCAACCCTTAAGATTTAATTAAATACAATCCCCCACCCTCCTGACCTCCCAAAACTTGCCTAAAGTCCCTGGTGGTCCAGTGGGGTCCCGGGAGCGATCTCCTGCTCTCGGGCCATCAGCTGCCAGTAAACAAAATGGCGCCAGTGGCCCTTGGTTCTTACCTTGTGACAGGGGCTTTCGGTGCCATTGGCCAGCCTCTGTCACATGGTAGGAGCAATGGACAGCCGGTGCCATCTTAAAAAATGGCATGGGATATCCATTGCTCCTACCATGTTACAAGAGCCGGCCAATGGCACTGAGAGCCCCTGTCACATGGTAAGGGCAAAGGGCCATCAGCACCATTTTGATTAGTGGCAGCCGACAGCCCGAGAGGGGGAGATTGCTCCCGGGACCCTGCTGGACCACCAGGGACTTTCTGTAAGTTTTGTTGGGGGGTTCAGGCAAGTCTTGGGGGGTCGGGAGGGTGGGAGGTTGCAATTAATGAAATTTGAAAGGTTGGGATGGGTTTGGTTTGTTTTTTTTATGTGCCCTTTCTCCCCCCCAAAAAAAACAATAAGAAAACCACACGAAATTTCGTGAGTTTTCCTATCATTTCAGCGACCCCCCGAAATGCGACAAAATAGGAAATATCGTCTATATTTCCTATTTCATCGCAAACGAATACACATCCCTACTGGATTCAGAGAGCAGTGATAGGCTGAAATAGAAACATGCTTTACACTAATATGTTGTCTCTGTGATCTCCTTGCCAACAAGTCCCACCCAGTGCTCACCTTTCTATAATAAGGCTGCAAGGCGATACATAATTCACAGGGAAAGGCTAGTGGCTATGCCTATAAGGAAAATCTGGCTGGCTGCTTTAGTTGCAATAGCAATATTTTCTAACCTTAGTACACCTGTTGCCCAATTGATTCCTATGGCCCATAGTCTTCAGTTGCTCATAGAAGGGATTGGGGGATAAAACAAATGAAATTTATAGGTTATGTTTCATTTGTGGAAAGTCCCCATTTGTTTCATGGATCCTTTGAATTAAACAAATGGGACCCATTTGTTTTGGTTGTTGCATTCATTTTAAATGAATGCACATCCTTACTAATGGATTAAGTTAAACTTTGGCAGATTACTGTGGGTAACATTCCATATCAACCCAACTTGCTAAATTGATCTTTGGCACCCAGTTTATTTATATCATAGGCCCATTATGGCCACACTCAGATAACTTAGCTCCCCTTGTACCAACTTGCCGTGTCAAAAACCTGGCTAACATCAGTGACAAATTTAGATAAAGCAAGGGAATATCCCAGCCCTTATCAATAGATTAACTATTGTCCCTATGCAGGTAATTTCCAACTAACATAAAATACACTAAATAAAGTCCTTTACTTTAAATATCCCTACTCCTTTAGCAACCTTACAGGTCATTTATAAAAAAAAAAAAATTATGGTGTTAAGTACCCTTAATGCATGGTGTGATATATAAGAGAGAGAGAGAGAGAGAGAGAGAAAGAAAGAGAGAGACTAACCATAATACTTTTCTACAGATTAGGTATTTATATCTCTATGGGAGGCTAGGGATGTGCAGACCAAAAGTTTAAGTTCATAAGTCCATAAGTCGAAAGGGGGGGGTCATTTGCGGTCAATATGGACATATGGATAATTCCATAAGCTGAGTCTATGTCCATATGTGCAAATACAAATTTAAACCCCTCACCCGCCTTAATTCCCCCCCCCCCCAAGACTTACCAAAACTCCCTGGTGGTCCAGCGGGGTCAGGACGCCATTTCTGAACTCCTTTGCAAGGAGCACGTGACGTCGGCGTCACGTCGGAGTGACGCGGATGTCACGTGATTCCCCACGCGTCCGCTCCCGGACCCTCACGGAACTTTTGGCCAGCTTGGGGAGTTTTGGTAAGTCTTGGGGGGGGGGGATTAAGGAGGGTGAGGGGTTTAAATTTTTATTTAGATCAACAATCGTGATTTCCAACGTATTCAACATAGCTATGTTGAATAAGTTGGAAATCCGATCGTTTACGCCTCATCACTTTTTTAAGTTAAAAAAAAAATTAGTTGTGTTTTCCATTTAAGTTCAAAACGAATGCACACCCCTATGGGAGGCCCACCTAGTAACTCGAGGTGAGGTTTAGGTATTAGTGTAGGGGTTAGGAGCCACTTTAACATTCAAAGTAAGACGTACAAACAGAACAGTGCTCTCTTGTGAAGATTTGATGACCTTCGGAGTGAGGAAACTCACTCAAAGATGAGATTTGTGCAATGTTCTCTCAACCTAGCTTGATGTTACCTGGCCGTCCATTGCTCCTACCATGTGACAGGGGCCGGCCAAGATAGCCCCTGTCACATGGTAAGGGCAAAGGGCCATCGCGCCATTTTGTTTACTGGCAGCCGACAGCCCAAGAGCAGGAGATCGCTCCTGGGACCCCCGCTGGACCACCAGGTACTTTAGGAAAGCTTTAGGGGGGGGGGGGGGGGGTTGGGAGGGGGGGGTGTTTCTAAATAATTGGATTTAAAGAGGTTTTTTTTGTTCAGCTCGGGACAGCTGGAAAAAAGACGGTCAGAACCGCAGGAAACAAACATTTCCCGTGGTTCTACGAACACGATACCGGAAACGATTCCGGAAATGATTCACATCTCTAGTCCACTCCCTGCACTCTCTGTAACCTGTTACCTCAGATGGAAAACAAATGATGTTCTAACTGTGTTGTCCTTCCCGACACAGCCAGCTTGGTGAAACACGGGATCCGTGTCGGGGACCCTTGAATTGAATTGAGATATTATGCACTTAACAGTGGAGTTGCCATTTTAAAATCTTTGATATATGAAAAAGCTTTGGACCATCAGAGAATTCTTCTGCACTTGTCATGTATATTATTTGAAAGGTTTCATCAAGACATTGTCAAAATGGAGAAACGGTATCAAGGCAAGTAGAACCCCTCCATGCTGGACTCTCATCCATGAAGTATCGGACAGTGATTACAAATGAAATTCTGCGGCAAAACATTTTTAGTTTTGTTTTCTGGTGCCAACATTGCCATTATAGCTTATGCTGCTACAGACATGTAACAATACTTAATGTATATCGTACTTTTCTGGCAAATGGTACGTGATACAGACATAGTAAATGCATATTTGTGTTCTGCTTGTTAAAATCTACTTGTTTCACCGAAGGTTGTGGAGGAAACAAAATGTTCCCAGAAATTTGCTTACCAGTGTTATTCAACCATTTAAAAGGAATGTCTGGCAGTAAAATGGGCAGTAGAAAGCTTATGATACTACCTATGTGGAAGGAAATTCACATTAGTCACAAATCACACACCCCTCAAATGGTTGAATTTGATGAAAAATAGCAATGCCTGGCTGACAAAATGGTACTTGACATTAAAGGAATATAATTTTCAAGAAGTCCATAGAGCAGGGGGTGCAGACATTTTGTCCAGACAAATAGCAGACAGTGTGGAGAGTCATGGGTTTGACAAAAAGAGGGGGGGGGGGGGGGGGGGCTTGTCTGTGATGAAGCAAAACAGTACAGTTTAAACAAGTACAAGAAAAATGCCAACCCCCAACTAGGATGAGAAACACTTACTAAAAACCTGGTTAACCACACACTTAGGAAGGAGGAGAAGGCAGACAGACAGATGCCACCTTCTAGACTTACAGGAAGAGAATGGAATATGCAATGGGCTGGGAGGAGTCAGCCATCATGGAGAGAGAGAGAGGAGGGGGATACTGAAGTCCCCATGGAAACAGGAGTGATAAAGCAGGGAGGGTGAAAACAGGAAGGGGAGGAGGAGATGGAGTTCCTTCCAGCAGTAGTCATGAGGAAGGAGAGGAAGCCCAAACACAGAAAGAAGAGCATCCAGAGGAACTCATGGACACTGAGGAGTGCCATCAGGAGAATGCGGTTTGCAGAGGGAAGGAAGGAGGTCTGCAATAAGGCATATCAAAAATGATTAAATCAACCTTGTTTGCACGGGTGGTTGTGGTTTGTCCTGACACTGAAGACTAAGAGAGAGAGAGGTTTTAAGAATTAGATATACCAAAGAAGGGTGTAGGCAAACAACCCAGCTTCCATCAGGAATGGGTTAGTTGGGAATGCTGTGCATGGGCTCAGCAAGCCTGAGAGACTGAGGCGAGAAGCTTAATTATTCTTCCCTTGTGCTCTACTGCAGTACTTGGACACAGCCAGCTTCAGGAACTGAGGAGAGGAAAAATAATACCTGATTATGTTAAGATAGTTCATTGTTGAGTTTGTTTCAGTTGGATACCAGGGAACTAGCACTAGGCAAGCCCAGGAAGTAAACCAGGAAGGAAAGGTGATTTCCAGTGTGGTAGACAATTGAGGTTCACTTGTCATGTCTTCTTACCCTATGCCCAGCTGAACCACAAATGGGAAGGTCACAATCTTTCAGAGAGCTAATGGAACGATTTGTACTCTGTTCCTGGGAGAGCCAACATCAGATGAGTCTGAGATTTGGAGGCACGACAGCCACCTTTGCATCTGCAGCCACTGCCAGCTTCATACGGGGTCCCATATGCAACCCCGGCATCAAGTTAAGCAACCAGCTGTCACCTCCACAGGCTTAGGCAATTCATGCACCATCTCCCTGACATCATCTGGCTCTACCTTACCTAATCAGCATTTTCAAGCCTGGTCTTGGCATGCTGTCACCAACACCACCACCAGGTCTGGTCATGCCGCCACCATCGCAGCTGCCCATACAGCCGGTAGCATCACCTTCTGTAAGACCATCATGCAGCCATATTGTCATGCCTGAGCTCCCAGGTCCTGTGCCCTCTGAAGGCAGTGTCAGCATTGACAGGACTCCGCTGTGGAGGAGCTCACACATTCAGCAGACAAAGGCTTCTGCACATGCCTCACTCCTGAAAAAAAGAGGTCCAAAGAGGCATTCATTTTCTTTATGTAAAGAACTTCACAATTCACAATGTACTGTATGTAAATAAATGCAGCTTTACCAGTGAAAATATCTTTGTATCAGAATGTTCCTTGCCTGCCTAGCCTGCCTTTCACGGTGGCAATGTTTTTCTTGCAATTTCTCCTGACTGAGATTTTGTTCCTCCTCCTTTTCTCTTCATCTGTTTTCTCATCCATTCCCTCTGGAGGAGACGTGTATGGTTTTGTTCAAGTTATGTAGCATACCGAAGGTTAGAACGATCTTACAGACTTTAGGTGAGTTGTAGAAGAGGCATCCCCCAGATCTGTCCAGACAGCAGAAGAATGTTTTGAGTAGGCCAAATGTTCTCTTGATTGCTTTGGTCATTCATTGGACACTGTAAGGGAGAAGGCAGAGGAGAACATTACAATAGGCTTTCAGGTTGAACAGCACATTAGGGGATTAGGCTGGGTCTGAGCTGCCCTCTTGGGCAGGCAGTACAGCTAATGATGAGAGACACACAATAAAGAGGTTAGCTGAGATGTGGTGCTAGCGTTGGATGCATGCCAACCTGAAAGCCAGCCTCTGGTGATATGGCTTTCCTGGAAATGGTCATGAATTCCTGATTGAAAGAGGATATAGGTATGAGTGGATACAAAAAACATAAGCAAAATATCCAGGATGAGGGCCCTGGTTTCACAGACCACCTGCATATTGAGGGAGTGGAAGCCCTTGAGGTTGCAGTAGGTTTCCTCATCTCCTCCTGGTGTCCTTATGGGGATGAATGTACAATCCTTAGCACCCTTCAATATGTGTCTGATACTCACCCTCTAATCCCCTCCCCTGCCGCCATGGCCCTTTAGGTCTCTGTTTGCATCAATATGTTCCTCGAAACCCCAGTTAAATGCAGAAGGATACATGTAGCAACCTGATTGCCCTGGTCTATCCCTGGTAATCTCGCAGCATTCTCCCATCTCACCCTGGCTGCCCCTTTTCCCATGATGAACTGACAAAGCTTTACCAGTGTCCTCCAGTTGGTTCCAGCCCTCACCGGAAGGCCTCCCTCCCATTGGGCAGTTCCTACTTCAACTCCATGGAAGAAGGTCATCTGACAAACACTGCTGCAAATGAAAAGTCTCTCTGGCAGCTGTAGCAAATGACTGTGCCTACGGGTGAGCACCTCAGCATGTAGACCACTTTTAAAATATGGCATTATGCATGGTATATATAGTCACACTCAGGTCAGGCCCCTAGCACGCCCCCTTTTCTACACGTGTTAGGGGCATGTTAGGTCCCTGTATCTTGTGCAAATGTATGCATGCACGTAATTTGCAGGTTTTAAAATAAGAGTTACTCACGCTTGGCCCAGATGGTAATTGGCTTTGCGACTAGCTTGGAAAATGTGGTCAAACAAATATTTATCAATAAATAAATAAATAAAATAGATATGGAACAATTTTGTACAGTAAATTGGCAGCATAAAAATTCTTCCCATGTAGGACAACTTTTTGAATAGAAGGAATTTATTTTATGAATTGATTATTCCACTAATTACATATTATAGATACACATTCAGTTTCAATATGACTGTGATCCATCAATATACATTGTTTTTCATCCATACTCAATTGATTGTATATAGCATGGTCATTAGTGTGTTTGATAATATGTGTTAGCTCATGCACTAATGACAATGCACTTTAATGAAAACAACTCTTCAGTGCATATAGCTCTTAATTTAGCTGGATACAAGTTAGCAAATTATTTTTCCCTGCAAGCAAAGGATAAGCTTTGCAGGGATGAAAATTTAAACTCAACTAGGTATCTGGGAGGCAACAATCAGAAGTACAGATTGGATAGCTGATGAAACAGTTAATGGAAAAATAAGCAGAGCACAAAAGGCAATGAAGATAAAGTGTGACAGAGTAATGTGTTCCAATGCTAAAGTACTTGTTAACAAAATTATAGACCTAGAGGTGATGATGGCAGAGGAAGACTTGCATGTGGTTGGAATTACAGCCTTGGGAATCAGGATATTGAATGATGTGATCATCTGAGGACATAATCCTTTCAGAACAGATAAATTAAGGAAAAGGAAGGAGGCGTGGCTCTTTACATTATGAGCAGAACAGTCCATCACTGATATCCACTGACAGCAGGGAGATGTTGAATTATTATGTGCTGTTCTGGACCCCCCCCCCCCCCAACCCATAAAGATAGATTTTAAAAGCGTTGCGCATGAAAAAAAATGGTCACATGTGCGCGTATGTGGGCCACGTGCAATTATCACGAATTTTAAGAAGCGTAGATATCTGTGTGCGCATCAAGAATAAAGAGGCAGAAAAGGGGCAGTGCATGGGTGTTCTGGGGTGTGACCAAGACTTACGCATGTAACCCCAGTCATGGCACATGTTGGCATGTTACCTGCATAACTTTACTGCTGGTCCTGAAGAGGAGCAAGTCTGGAGATTTTGAGAATTTCGGGGAGGAGGGGAGGGGAGAGTGAGAGTGAGAGTGAGTGTGAGAGTGAGTGAGAGAGAGAGAGAAAATCTGACATGCTATATATATCTCCCACAGTAGGAGGGGCACTTTGAACTCAGGGTGGGATTTGGGGGTGCAGTGTTACAAGGATCTAAGACACTTGTGCCCTAGGCAGGCCAATGTAACACCACCCCCCAAAACCCACCTTGAGTTGAAAGTGCCCCTCTTACTGTAGGAGATATATAGAGTGTCAGATTGTTCTCTCTCTCTCTCTCCCTTCCCATACAGTCACGAGTGAGTATACGTGTACAGGCTGCACACATATGCATGGCAGGGATTTTTAAATGATACATGTGTACTTGTACGTACAGTATAAAATTAAGCGCATCTCTGCTCGTGTGCCAATTCACGCGTTTATGGGCGAAGTGCGTTTCTTTTAAAATTAGCCAGTAAAATTTCTGCTTACATGCAAGTAATATACAGACCATTATTACAAGGAAAAGGGGTAGATTCAGAAATGCCGGGCAAGCACATAAAGCAGAGATGCCGCCTAGGTAATGCCAGTCTACAAGTTTGTGAGCCTACCTACTGCTGCATAATTTAGGAATAAGGGTATATAAGGGCAATTTGTCAGACAGCAATTTGAAGGACCCATTAAAAGGGAGGCTATACAAAATCTCATCCACAAAGTAGAGATAGCATCACTGCCTTATAGGGCGATTCAGTAAAGTCCGCGGGAGAGCGGGCGAATGCCCGCTCTCCCAGCGCGCGCACAGGCCACTCGCCTGTGCACGCGATACAGTATTTAAATGAGGCCCGGTGGTAGAAACGGACAAAAGGAGGCGCTAGGGACTCTAGCGCGTCCCTAGTGCCTCCTTTTGACAGGAGCGGTGGGTTTGACAGCCAACGCTTAATTCTGCCGGCGTCGGTTCTCGAGCCCGCTGACAGCCACAGGCTCGGAAACCGGACGCCGGCAAAATTGAGCGTCCGGTTTTCGACCCGACAGCCGCCGGACGATTTCCAATTTTTTTCTTTTTTTTTAAACTTTTTTTACTCTTCGGGACCCCCGATTTAATATCACCATGATATTAAGTCAGAGGGTGCACTTTCCCGGTGCCGGAATAAATTAGCGCCGACCTTTGGGTAGGCGCTAATTTCTGAAAGTAAAATCTGCAGCTTGGCTGCAGGTTTTACTTTCTGAATCACGCGCGAATACCTTATAGGGCCATCAACATGCATTTGCATGTTGAGGGCGCTATTAGGTTCGGCGGATTGGACGCACGTTTTCCGCCTCTTACTGAATAAGAGGTAAGGGAAAATGCATGTCCAATGGCAGGTTAACAGTGCGCTCCGTCGGAGCGCACTTTACTGTATCGGCCTGATAGAAAGGAAAAACTAAAGTCTAGTGATTATTATTTCCACTGGTTCAATATTAAAACTCAGACCTGAAGTGAACAATACTAGGACAAGTCAAGGGTTGACCCTGGTTTGAGTCTCTGTGGTATCTCGAGAGGTAGCAGCTTGGGAACAGCCAGAGGGACAAAGGAGGTAGACTCAGGCTGTTGCTCAAGTATAGTTTATTGTAGTGCACAGTAAAACCAAACAACTTAAGCAGCTCACGTTGGCTTCAGGTATCTCCCAAATTACAAAGGATAATGCAAAACTAAAATAAAGTCTTCGAGGCAAACCTGACTTCAGACAAGTCCCAAACTTAAATAATAATGCCAGTCTCAAACTTAAATAATAATATCAGTCTCAAACCTTAAACATACCAGGTCTTCTCATATGGTGGGACTCTGTCTCTTCCCCAGAGCCAGCTTAACCCTTCTAGTCTCTGAGATCTTATACTCTGGTGATGTGTTCTTCCCTTCACCCAGGAATCCCTGTGGGTTTAAATCTTAAGAAGGACCAGGAGAGATAGCTTTGCCCAGTTGTTTAAGGTACTCTGAAGGAGTTTTCTGTGTTCTCCCTAAATACCTTCTTCCTCAGCTCAGCCTTGCTGGGATAAGCATCTGCCTGCACAAAGGGCATCTTATAGTTGTAGGGCTGTACGGCTGTATGGCCAGGAACTATCTCATCACCTTTGCATTGTGCTTCTTGTTCATATTTATTCATTGGAGTGGTTGGTTGTCTGTTATAAGTTTGTCCTGCTATCCCAGTAAGTAATAGCGCAAGAACCCTATAAGACTCATATGACCGCCAAGGCCTCTTTTTCCACTGCTAAATAATGTTTTTCTCGTGGCATCAACTTTTTGCGAATGTATACCACTGCATGTTCTTGACCATCCCTCTCTTGGACTAAGACGGATCCAAGCTGACCTCAACTGCTGTGCCTGTCTGTCCAGCCCTTATGCCAATACAAGGGTCTGACCTCAACCGTTGTCCCTTTCTGTCCGGCCTTTACCTCGCTACAAGGGCCTGACCTCAACTGCTGTGCCTGTCTGTCCAGCCCTTAAGTCTATACAAGGGCCTGACCTCAACCGCTGTGCCTGTCTATCCAGCCCTTAAGTCTATACAAGGGCCTGAACTCAACTGCTGTGCCTTTCAGCCCAGCCCTTAAGTCAATACAAGGGCCTGACCTCAACCGCTGTGCCTGTCTATCAAGCCCTTACGTCACTACAAGGGCCTGACCTCAACTGCTGTGCCTTTCTGCCCAGCCCTTAAGTCTATACAAGGGCCTGACATCAACTGCTGTGCCTGTCTATCCAACCCTTACGTCACTACAAGGGCCTGACCTCAACTGCTGTGCCTTTCTGCCCAGCCCTTAAATCAATACAAGGGCCTGACCTCAACCGCTGTGCCTGTCTATCAAGCCCTTACGTCAATACAAGGGTCTGACCTCAACCGCTGTGCCTGTCTATCAAGCCCTTACGTCAATACAAGGGTCTGACCTCAACCACTGTGCCTGTCTGTCTGGCCCTTGCCTCACTACAATGGCCTGACCTCAACTGCTGTACCTGTCTGTCCAGCCCTTAAGTCACTACAAGGGCATGACCTCAACCGCTGTGCCTGTCTGTCCAGCCTTTAAGTCACTACAAGGGCCTGACCTCAACCTCTGTGCCTGTCTGTCCAGCCCTTAAATGCATCAGTTATACATCAATAATGTTTTTGCATTATTGATGTATAACTGATGTGTTAAAGCAGGGGTCAGGAACCTATGGCTCGCGAGCCAGATGTGGCTCTTTTGATGGCTGCATCTGGCTCACAGACAAATCTTTAATAAAAAAGTAAAAATCTAACAAAACCCCCACCCTCCTGACGCCCCCCAAGACCTCCAAAATTAATTTACTACAACCCCCCACCCTCCTGACCCCCCAAGACCTGCCAAAAGTCCCTGGTGGTCCAGCGGGGGTCCGGGAGCGATCTCCTAGACTTGGGCTGTCGGCTGCCAGTAGTCAAAATGGCGCCGACGGCCCTTTGCCCTCACTATGTCACTGGGGTCGACCAATGGCGGCAGTAGCCCCTGTGACATAGTAAGGGCAAAGGGCCATCGGCTGCCAGTAATCAAAATGGCATAGACGGCCCTTTGCCCTTACTATGTCACATGGGCTACCGCCTCCATTGGTCGACCCCAATGACATAGTGAGGGAAAGGGCCATCGGCGCCATTTTGACTACTGGCAGCCGACAGCCCAAGTCCAGGAGATTGCTCCTGGACCCCCGCTGTACCACCAGGGACTTTTGGCAGGTCTTGAGGGGTCAGGAGGGTGGGGGGTTGTAGTAAATTAATTTTGGAGGTCTTGGGTGGCGTCAGGAGGGTGGGGGTTTTGTTAGATTTTTACTTTTTTATTAAAGATTTGTCAAAATGGCATCGACGGCCCTTTGCCCTTACTATGTCACAGGGGCTACCGCCTCCATTGGTCGACCCCAGTGACATAGTGAAGGCAAAGGGCCATCGGCGCCATTTTGACTACTGGCAGCCGACAGCCCAAGTCCAGGAGATTGCTCCTGGACCCCCGCTGGACCACCAGGGACTTTTGGCAGGTCTTGGGGGGTCAGGAGAGTAGGGGGTTGTAGTAAATTAATTTGGTAGGTCAAATCTTAAATATAGCAGGTCTTCTCATATGGTGGGACTGCATCTTTGTCAGAATCCGCTTAATCCTTCTAGACTCTGAATTCTTATACTCTGGTGATGGATTCCTCCCTTCACCCAGGATTCCCTGTGGGTCTCAATCTTAAGGAGGACCAAGTGAGACAGTTGTGCCTGGTCCTTTAAGGTAATCTGAGGGAGTTTTCTGTACACTCCCTCACAGTCCCCATCACCCTAACAGGCTTCTTCTCCAAAAATAGGGCAAACGTCCATGAGCCAACCACTTGCAGGTCTTACAGCTTCTACCCTGACACAACTGTTCCTTTGGTCTCAGTATACCTTTCTCCTCTCGTTCTCTTTTTTTTTTTCCTACAGAATTCTGGGTGTCACTACATTATACAACTGGAATAAACCCTTCAAGTACCTCCCATGGTGCTTTGTTCATTATACCTACACTATCCAACCACAATATATCCATTTTGTGAGAACCAAATTCATTTGTAATGATCCAGAGGGTCCTTACATGTATATGCATATTTTCTACCTAATTTTGAAAGGAAAACTACCCAGGTAAGTTCCCTTTGAAAACTAGTTACAGGTACACTAAATACTTACAAAGTGCCCACGTACATTTCTTACTGCTCTTTCTGTGGGTGGTGGACCATAGTAGACAATAACAAATAAAGAACAAATTGTCCCATCCAGTCTGCCCAGCAAGACCTAGAAAGTCACATAAAAAATGGGCCATCACTTTCTTTTCAGGATATAATCTAGTTTGGATGCAATGGTGTAAAATTCAGACAGGATTGACCCTTCCAGGTTGAGATATATGACCAGTTTGCAATGGAAAAAAAAAGAGATTGGAAGAGCAATTTTCAAAGTTTTTATGTAAGTAGCTAACTGGGTAAAAATCTAGCACTGAACTTGTCTTCCCTCTCTGTGGGTGGAAGTACCACTGCTGCTTCACAGAGGGCAAGGCTGACAATGAACACATAAGGACTTCATTTTGAAATGTTGGGCCTGCCTGGCCATAGGCACAAATAGCAGGTGCAAAGTATGGGGAGGCTTTTGAAGTGCATACTTTGCACTTCCTAATTTTCAAAGAGAAGTAGTCTGGGTTGTCTCCCTATGAAAGAAGTGGTTTAATGTATGCTGGCTAAAACAGCCACATGTTTTCCGCAAACCAGGCTGTTGGGAATTGCTGCTTTTAGCTGTGCCTCTAGAGGTGTAAAAAGGAATTTCTGAAACTAGCACATCTCACTTTGGCAATCATTCTTACAACTGATGTTTCTATTGTCTGGAATTGCATGCTAGCGGGTACTTATTAGAGGGCATTTACTTGACCAAAAGATAATGCATCAGATGTTACATGTAAGAGCACTAGAAGAGTCTACAGATTTAAAGCAGTCCAATTCCAGTACGTCATTTCAGCTCAAACAAAAGGATGTGTTATGCTGTCGCATCACTGATAGATGATTCTTTTACACCGGATTCTATCTAGAGCAACGGAATCGCTCAAGGCATCAACTGATTTTAAAACAAATTTGCATAGGTATTAATTTTGAGATGTTCAATTTTGTATTGAGGGTCAACTGAATATATCAGAGCACTGGTTGAGCTTTTGAGATCACAGAAGCCCCTTCTTAAGATGTAACTCTCTCTTAATCTCCCAGTGACACACATGAACATTGAAACTTTTTTGGAGTGGTAGAATTAAAAGTAGGGTCATTGTTATATCCAAACTGAGTGATAACCTCTCCGAAAGAGGGATAGATGCTTCTCAAGGTGGATCATTGTTCTGGGGGTGGGATGGGAGACAGGAGGTTTAATTGTATCTGAACTTTGGTAATGAGGGTATTTTAACATCTACTCTGAAACAAATCATTCTTATAGATGCCAGCACTTATAAAATATCTACAGGGTAACAGACTGCAAAAGTGGAGACAATGGAGATGGACAATGGGGTGGAATACCGCATTTGTAAAGGAAAGTTCTCCTTTCTAAAAATGGATGAGAGATACTCGACCTCATTCAGTAATGGAGAGTGTGGATGCTACATGTTTCACAGGGAGATTTACTGTGGAATTCAGGATATATTTGATGCACTTGATGTCTAAAAGAATTGTTTGTGTTGCAACTTTGTAATGTGGCATAGGCAGAATTGTGCAAACTTAGGTGAGTGAAGGGGAAAATGCTGTCAAAATGCTGTCAAATATGGAAATTAAATATATTCTCTTAGAATACTCTTCCTTCTTGAAGAAGAATGTTTCGTTACATTTCAAAACATTCCAAACTCACTCCAAAACACATATAAATAATATTAACACATTTATAGCTTCAAAATCATAAGAATGTTAAGAAATGCCTTGCTGGGTCAGACCAGTAGTTCACTGCGCCCAGCATCTTGTCTCCAACAGTGACCAAACTTGATCAATTGGAAGCACCCGGCAGGTCTTTATGGGGAGGTCCATTACCTGTTGCTTCATAGCTGTTTTTAGAAGACATATTTTATTGGGGTCCAGAAATCCATATACTTTTGTGAAGAAATGTTACCTCTTATATTCATAACAAGCAAAGACTGAAGCAATTTGAAAGCTAGTAGACATTTCTTTTAGAGATTAGCTAATTTAACATTTGTAATCTATGAATCATGACCTATAAACTTCTGGGTAGTACCCTGTAATTTGTTCAGGTTTTTCAGATTTCATCCTGTGGTTTGCGATTTACATTATCATTTCTGGGGACTTTCATGTGGTTAATTTATTCAGCAGCAGACATTCTAGACTTGGTTAAAATAAATATAAGGATAATAAAAGCAAGGTGGTGAAAATACCACTCATTCTGAATCCTGGCAGTTATTTGACCATTCAGGATGCAAACCAGAATCTGTGATTTAAAGGTCATGGTGTGCTAAACTGCCTATTATTGATCTGCATTGACTTTCAACTCAACAACCCAGTGATTTGAGAAAAAATATGACACTCATATCATGGTTGAAAGGAAGATTAACATGGATTTATCTAGCTCATCTCTAGGTCTGTTATATTTGTGCCTATCATATTTGTATTTGGGGTTTGTGTCATTAAAGGCTGATTCATTAAACTGTGCAGGCATTCAGGTATACATTACCATTTACATTCACTAAAGCCTTTTCATAGCACATTTGCTACAGCAAAATGCTCCACAAGTGGTATATTATAATTAGGAATAAGCTATGCAAATGATCAGTTCTGCATGCCTTACAAAGTTGCATGGTTTTCACTAAAGTTCACAAACTTGTACAACAACGAACATGGACGCATTTCCTTCCTAAACTTTGCTCTGCCAAGGGACTTCATATTAGAAGGGGAAGACCACTGCTTCCTGCTTGCCTGGCCATGGAAAACAATATTTTACATTGCTTCAAAAGGGAGGATTCTGCAGTTACCTAGTTTTCCAGAATAGAAACATCTTTTGGGATCAGGAATTCATTCTGGCAGATGACAGAAAATTGGTCAAGGAGGTGGAAGAACCGACATGGTCAACACTGAAGAAGGAGAAAGAGTCACTGTACATCATACACATACCTGAGAAGGAAGAACTTTCAGCTTCTAAATCCTGGAAAGGTCTCAGTTACCCAAACATACTCAAGAAGTCCATTACCTGCTTAGAAACATAGAAACATAGAAATGATGGCAGAAGGCCAAATGGCCCATCCAGTCTGCCCAGCAAGCTTTCACACTTTTTTTTTCTCTCACATACTTATCTGTTTCTCTTGGCTCTTAGTAACCTTTTTTATTCTATTTCCCTTCCACCCCCGCCATTAATGTAGAGAGCAGTATAGGAACTGCATCTAAGTGAATAGCTTAATTAGTTAGGGGTATTAACCATTGCAATAAGCAAGCTACACCCATGCTTATCTGTTTATCCAGACTATGTAATTCAGTCCTTGTTGGTTGTTGCCTGATTATAGATCCACCTTTCTTCATTCCCCCCTGCCGTTGAAGCAGAGAGCTATGCTGGATATGCATTGAAAGTGAAGTATCAGTCTTGCTCCCCTGCCATTGAAGCAGAGAGCTATGCTGGATATGCGTGAATATGATATGCTGGATATGATGGATATGCTGGATATGCGTGACTTAGAAAATAGCCACTGTTATTACTAGCATCGGTAACATGGAATAGACCAGTTTTTGGGTACTTGCCAGGTTCTTATGGCCTGGATTGGCCACTGTTGGAAACAGGATACTGGGCTTGATGGACCCTTGGTCTGACCCAGTATGGCATGTTCTTAAGTTTTTAAGAACAACCAACACCTGAAATCTCAAACCAAAAATATATCTTCTTATTAGAATGCCTGAAAAAAGTATCAGTCTTACAATGTACTAACATTAGAGGCCACAATGTACAGGAAAACAATGATAAACAATAAAAATTAAATAAAGAATCCAAAAGTTGTAAATATGCAGATTTTTGGAAGAAATCTACATAGATGGTACAGACTACCCCAACATACAATGGATAGAAGTGACTAAACAGTCCAAAATTTATAGGCCAAGGATCATGCCCAATTCCTTACCAGGCAGCATCTCTGATATAAGGGAATAGCTCTGGGTACAAGAAGCCACAAACAGGATCCTCAATCATCGAAGTACTCATCAACTGTGCTTTCTGCCATCCTTTTTTTTTTTTTTTAGTTGATTCAAAGGTTACTTTCTGCCATTTTCATTCTTATACCCTTTAACCTGATCCAATTTTCTTCCTTGAATCTGCTGTCCATGTTGTTGCTGATTGTAGTGGGGTATGGCGATGTTAATCCTAGACTTCATCGTAATGGAAAAAGATGTTTGTGATCTAAGTAAATTAATGCCTTTCTGCAATATATGGACTATGTTACTCAGCATAAAACTGAATCTCTACAGCAATGCAGTTTGTGCATTACACAATGAATGTTTGCAGATTTTGTATCCTCTTTTAATTAGGTGCTGGATATCTTGGCAAAGACGAAACATCTCCTTGCATAGGTCCATAAAGACTGCACAGAATGTTTGGTACAAACTTTGCTGACGAAGGACGATGGAGTGCTTTGCCAAAGGGGGTGAAGACACCTGATTGATATGGTTGAAACAATAGTGGCAGATTGGGGCATGGGCTGGAGAATTCCACTAGAGTGTTTCTGACTTCCAATGTTAAATCTGCCCCTGAAGCTCCATTGCTGGCTTTCCTGCTGGGATCAATTCATCCACTTCAGCCTTGTGAAACTTCAGTTCCTCCAGAAGTCTGGATGTAGCTTGTATCTTTTCTGTTCTGCTGAGAGATCCAAAGGCAGGAGAATGGCATAAACAGATACTTAGGATGTCATGGGTGATATTTCTTAATTACGAAAAAGTCTAGCTAGAAAATGAAAGTATGTATTTTGAACTGGGGAAACCTCATAAAGTGCCAATATTGGGCTATATGAAGATGCCTCTTATGGCTACTTAATCCAACTCCAATGTACAGGTTGTTGGAGAAAGGTTATAATCATTGGAAAACCCCAGCAGTCCAGTGTAACTTAAGTGGTATACAGCTGAATGATGTTATACCACTTCACAACTCACAGTTCTGTCGCAAAGATGCTGAATCGAAAGTTTCATGCAATAAGTCTTTTAATCCCAACACTGCAATGTTTCGAGTGGACTCTCTTCATCAGGGAATGACTTTTAAGCATGGATGGTATCCATATGTCTAGGCTGTGAGAATTCACCAATGGAATGTTGTGCTTACGCTGAAATTGTGGCAATGCTATTTTTCTGGGTCAAAAAGATTCTTCTTCACTCAGAATGCGCGATGTGTGCTGTATTCTTATCACTGCTATGGCTGGGGTTTTCCAATGATTATAACCTTTCTCCAACAACCTGTACATTGGAGTTGGATTAAGTAGCCATAAGAGGCATCTTCATATAGCCCAATATTGGCACTTTATGAGGTTTCCCCAGTTCAAAATACATACTTTCATTTTCTAGCTAGACTTTTTCGTAATTTAGCATTTATCACATAAGTGTCTGGCACCATCTGGATTTATTATTTTGAGTATGGGTGATATTTCTGCAGGGTCAGCATCCTTCTGCATGTCACTCAAACCTGTACATCAGACAGAACACAGAGAAAGATGGACTCCTGGCATCCAGCATTGCTCTGATGCTAACAGTAATCAGGGCTACACTGGACTCTAGGCTGATAGAAAGTAAAAATGAGTTCTCTATCAAACTCAACTTTGAGGCATTTCTGTGTCTGGGGGATGGGGTCAAGAGCTGTTTCAGAGCAACCTAAAAACCTGTATTTTTGTTCTTTGCTTCTGTTTTAGCTAGGCATCATATGCTAACTATGTTGTGCTTTGGGATATTGATAGGATTGCCTTAGCTGTGGGAAGGTCTGTATTTAGGTCGAGGATGTTGGGATATGGGAGTATGGTAGGATTATGTTCATGCTAGGCTTTTTATTTTACATTCTCCCCATTTGCATTTAGATATATTATTAATTTTTGATTTATCCTAACTTTGGTTTGTTTAAATTCAGGATATTTAATATTAGAGATGTGCAAAGCCCGAACCTATTGGTTCAGGTTTCGGCCCGCTGCAGGAAATTTCATTTTTCCCATGGTTTGGGCTTTTTTTTTTTTAGGGAACCCGAAATTTGGAGATAACTCTGCGTTAGTACGTGCTAACTTTTAAAGTTTTAAAGTTAGCACGCACTAACGGGGAGTTAGTGCGTGCTAACTTGAAAAACAAATTTTTCAGAAATTTCGGAAAAATTATGTTCGTTTTTTGGGTTCCCGAAACAGAACAAATTAGGCAATTTTGTTGAAATTCCCTAATTCATCCACAACGAACGCACATCCCTATTTAAGATGTATTAATATGCTGTAATGATCTCAGATGCCTATGATATTACATATTTGATTTAGACGTGCATTTAGAATGTTTTTTTTTTGTGTGAAGTAATCTTCTTTGTATGAAGCAAAGTTTGAAAATGTAGAATATAATTGTTAAAATTACAATTAAATTAAAACTTGCATTTATGATCTGGTTAGTATGAAAGGGGATAGGGGAATTGGTGAACCAATGTCTGAATCATATCTCTTCTGTCTCATTTCCCTTCGGGGGAATACATATTAAGTTCTTTCAGGGTCATCTAATAAGGCTCTCCATACAAACCCTGCACTATTTTGGTTGCCCTTCTCTGGACCGTCTACAGACTTTCTATATCCTTTCTTAGATATGGAGAAGAAATGGCTTGAGGGGAGGGAGGGAGGGTATGATAGAGTCTACAAAATCATGAAAGGACTCGAGATGGAGCTCTTTCTCCAGCTGGTCCGAAAATATGGAATACATTGCCTCTAGACATAAGGCTAGATTCACATACACAATCATTTAAGAAAAAATTGAAGTCATGGATATTTGAGCAAGCTTTCGACCAGGCTTCAGCCTAAACAGACCCAGCCCCTGCTCTTTTCTTTTTCATATTTCTGATTTCTTACTGAGTTCATTCTATTTTACCTTGTATGTTTTTTTTTTGTTTCAATTTGTTTATTGTTCAAAGACAACATACAGTATATGTTACAGTGTCAGAAGGAGGTAAAACAAAGAAAAACTTATAAACAGTTACATTCACTGTATATACATAAAGAGAGAAAGAAAAATGCCTTTGAAAGAATAATTATGTGGAAAAAGAAAAGGAGAGGAAAGCAAGAAAGAAATATGTAGAAGAGTAGGAAAGGGAGATGAGAAAGATGAGAGCAGTGGAGAAGAGCAGGAATACATGGAATGATTAGTGAGTGCTTGTATTCTAAGAAGAGGAAGTCAATAAACCTTATATGAGATATTACATTACTAATGGATTCAACACCAGTCATTTGATGACCTTAGTAACATGTAGTCGTTGAGTGGTTTCCACACCCTACCCCAGGAAGCTAGTCTATTAAATTTAATAGTTTCCGCTTGTTCATATTTGCTATAAAGGCATACAGAATTCCACCATAGGTGTTCAGAAAGCAATTCACTGCATTTCCAATTGGATAAAATATTATGTACAGCCATAGTCAATAAAAAATCAAGCAGTTTAAGGAAGAGAGAGTAAGGTTAAGAGAAGGATCAGCTCCTTTAAGAATGACTATGGAATATGTAAGAGGTTGTGACAGACCTAATATTAAGGAGATTGAATGCCAGACATGGTCCCAAAATGAGAGAACCAAAGGACAGTGAAAAAGCATATGAGAGAGTGTACCATTACCAGAGTTGCAATACCAACACAGAGGAGAGGGAAGCAGGCCAGCCCGGTGTAATTTCCAAGGAGTCCATACTGCCCTGTGCATAACAAAAAGGCGGTTTGGGTTAGACTGGAGGACAGTGAAATACGAATAGAAGTCTTCCATATATATATCCATGTTGCAGGGGTCAATGTGCAAGTGAGTTCAGTTGACCACACTGAGCATAAGCCAGTGAGGGCGTGGGATTATATAGAAGAAGTTTTAAGAATTTTATAAAAACGGGACACTAAATGACCAAAGGTACCATATGTATGATATAGTTTTGGAAGTGTCAGGGACTGCCATGTAGAAGAGGTGATGGTGGAAGAGTTGATTAAAGCATGCCTGAGTTGTAACCAAGCGTAGTATTGTGATGATGGTAGGGCAAAAAGGTGTTGCAACTTTTCAAAGGGCACCATTGTTATGGGAGTCTCTGTTTAGTGGACCCTTGGGCCGACCTGCTGGAGATGGGGAAAGATGGTCAAAGTCTCTAGTGAGTAGTATGCCGGGAGGCAGATGTTCAGGCAGGATGTAGATGCTCTTCACCCTGGAAGCTGGTACTCCCCTGGGAGGAGCCCGTAGGAGCCCAACCGCTGGGACTTAGGTGGCTTTACCCTTGGAAGCTGAAGCCCCCCCAGGAGGAGCCCGTAGGGACCTGGCCGCTGGAACTTAGGCGGGTTGTGGATCAGGACAGGTAACTGGAACCAGACTAAGACAATAGCAATACTGTAACTGGTTTCGGGTTCTGGAACCAGACAGGAACTGTAGCGAGACCCGGGTACTGGAACCAGGCAGGAACTGTGGCAGGATTCGGGTACTGGGACCAGGCAGGAACAGCAGCAGGCACCGGGTACTGGGACCAGGCAGGGGCTGCACCAGGATTCAGGTACTGGAACCAGGCAAGAACTGTAGCAGGCGGACTGGGACCAACCGAGTACTGTAGCAGGCTGGCAGGAACCAAACCGGTACTGAGCAGACAGGCACAAACCAGCAGGTACTGTAGCAAGCAAGCAAGAACCAGCAGGTACTGTAGCAAGAGAGCAGGAACCAGCAGGTACTGTAGCAAGCAAGCAGGGACCAGCAGGTACTATAGCAGGCAGGCAGGAACCAAGCAGGTACTGTAGCAGGAATGGAGCGACGAAGCGAGGCGAGTCACTCCGGGGCACAGCGCAACAGGAAACCAGGAAGCTAACCCGTTGCAAGGCAAATACTGGATGGCTGTGGCCGGCTTATCAAGGCCGCGGCGTCTGACGTCAGAAGTTGGACGGAGTCGCCACTGGAGGGAAGGCCTAGAAAAGTGCCGAAGTGGCGTGTGCGCACGCCTAGGAGCCGGGTGTCCATGGAAGGGCTTGCAGCGGCACAGCCCCAGCGGTGCTCGCGGCCAGAACCACAACAGTACCTCCCCTCTTACCGTGTTTACTTGGGTGGTGCAAATGGAACTGCCATAATAAGACCTTGTCGAGGATGTTACGGGCCGGTTCCCAAGAATTATCCTCGGATCCGAAACCCTCCCAGGCAAGCAAGTATTCCCATCGGCGTTGATGAAACCGGACATCCAAAACTTCACGCACTTGATACGTGACCTCGTCTGGTACAGAAGGATCCAATGGTTCAGGAGCCCGGGAGTGGTACCTGGATAACACAAGAGGCTTCAGCAATGACACATGGAAGACGTCATGCGCATGGAGGGGGGTAGGTGCAGATGGTAAGAGACTGCTCCCACACGCTTGGCAACTCAAAAAGGCCCACAGAATTTCGGTGCTAGTCATCTGAACGGGATTCATAGCTGTAGATTTCTTGTGCTAAGCCAGACACGGTCTCCTGGAAGGAAGATGGGTGCTGGCTGACAATGCCTATCTGCCTACTTCTTAGCAAACAGGGCGGCCTTCCGGATTTTTTCCTGGGTAGAGATCCACAAAGAACAAAGCTGGCGAGCTGAGAGTTGCACTACCGGGAGTACACTAGGTTCAAGTGAGCTTCCAGTAGCAGCTTGCGTGTGTTTATTATACGAGAACTCCACCCATGGCGGTAGCTTAGCCCAATTATCTTGAGGTTCGTTCACAAAGGCACGAAGGGAAGTCTTCAAGGTTTGATTGGTTTGCCCTGTTTGCCCATTAAGTTGAGGATGGAACGCTAATGAAAGACTAAGTTGCAACAGACCCCTGGGCTTCCCGATGGGTGGATTTTGTACCGCACAAGTAGGGCATGAGCCCACAAAAGCTTGGACGTCCCGTCTCACCGTTGACCACCAGTAGAAATGGTTTAACAAATCTAAAGTCCCTTTCCTACCCGCATGACCCACAGGGAGGGAGTCATGGACCCAGGTGAGAACTGCTCTCCGAGAGCGACGTGGAACGACGGCATCCCTTGGGAGGACACGAAGGTTACAGCAAGATTTACTTTCTCGGGATTTAAAATGTATTGGGGTGTATCAGGAGTCTCTTCGACCTCAGAGGGGTGCGAGAGCGCATCAGCTCGAACGTTCTTCAAGCCGGACCGGTGGCATAACGTAAGGTCAAATCCGTCAAAAAACAGTGACCACCGGGCTTGTCTTGGATTCAGGTATTGGGTTTGCTTTAACAATGCTAGGTTCTTATGAATGGTATAAATCGTAACCGGATGGTTGGCTCCTTCCAACCACTGTCTCCATTCCTCCAGGGCAAGTTTCACGGCTAGCAACTCTTTGTCCCCTACACAGTAGTTGCTCTCTGCCGGGGAGAGTTTCCTTGAAAAATATGAACAGGGCAACAGCTGTCCGGAATCAGAGTACTGACTCAGTACAGCCCCGATGGCCGCACTGGAGGCATCAACTTCTACCATGAAGGGCCGGCTGGGATCCGGATGATGAAGGCAGGTATCCAACGAGAAGTTTTCTTTAAGGACCTCAAAAGCTTGACAGGCAGAAGCAGGCCAATCCACTGCGTTAGCCCCCTTATGGGTGAGGGCAGTTAACGGGGCCACAATACAAGAGTAATTGGAAATAAAGTGACGGTAAACATTAGAAAAGCCGAGGAAGCATAGCAATGCTTGATCACCCTTTGGCCGAGGACAATTCTTAATATCCACCACTTTCTCAGGATCCATTCGAAAGCCAGCTGCAGAGACTATGTAGCCTAGGAACGGCAAGGACGCCTTCTCAAAGCTACATCTTTCCAGCTTCGCATACAGGCCATGCTCCCTAAATACCTGGAGCACTTGACGGACATGCTGCTGGTGCGATGACCGGACCTGGGGGTACATTAAGACATCGTCGAGGTAAACCATTACACAGGTGTTCAGAAGGTCCCGCAACACCTCATTTCCGGGACGGGTTCTGACTGAATTGTATGCTCCTCACAAGTCCAATCTTGTGAAAATCCTCGCTACACGAAGCCGATCAAGGAGCTCCAGGATCGATGGGCGCGGGCAACGGTCTCGGTTGGTAATAGAATTTAGGCCTCGATAGCCCATGCACGGGCTCACTGAGCCGTCCTTCTTGCTAGATATGGGTAAGGGATCAGCCCTTCCTCGGGGGGGGGGGGGGGGGGCATAGTACCAGACAGCAAGTCCAAAGCACCGTCATATGGACGGTGCTGCGGGAGAAACTCCGCCTTGGTCTTGAAGAATACATCCGTAAAGTCCTCAATAGGTGCCAGAGGATTCATGGCAGCGTGCATCAAAGGTAGTGCAGGAGTCTTGCGCCCTGTCATACAATTATCTAGGCAAAAAGGACTCCATTTGACAATCTGTAGTGTATCCCACTGAATCGTGGGCGAATGTTTCTGCAACCACGGCAACCCTAGCACCACAGGATGGACAGCCTTTTCCAATACTAGGAAGGATATATCCTCCGAATGGATCACCCCGGTGCGGACCGGGGTGATCCATTCGGTGTTATGGGTGCTGTGGAAATCTGGACAGGTCCTGGAAGAAGCATCCCCTGGATAGAGGTAATTCGTATCGGGGCCTCCTGTCTACCGTGTTTCCCCTAAGACATCCCCCAAAAATAAGACCTAGTAGAGATTTTGCCGAATTCTTAAATATAAGACCTCCCCCGAAAGTAAGGTATCCCTTGTAAACAGGGGCGGATTGACCTATCGGGGGATCGGGCTTCCCCCGGTGGGCCGGTCAATCCTGTGACATCATTTAAAAATTTTTTTTTTTTTTAAATAAAGTTTCCAAAGTATTAGGGGCAGACGCGAGCAGTGGTATCCCAAGGGGAGCCAATGCCCCCGGGCACAAGGAGGCTCAAGCGGCCGCTGAGCCTCTTTCCCGAAGAAAAAGATCACGTTCAAATGCTCTGATGCTCTTTCTCCTTCCTGCCTATGCGGCCCCGGAAGTAAACGTTGCCGGAGCCGCGTGGGCAGGAAGAAGAAAGAGCATCAGCGCGTGCAGAAGAGGAGCCGCTGTGGGCTGCTGCGAATCCCAAGTCGCAGCGGCCCAAGAAGAGGAAGAGGCCCGGTAGCGAGGAAGAGGCCTGAGAAGTTCAGGGCCGCTGCAGAGCCCATCCTGCAGCGACCTGCGAAGAGGAGGCCTGCAGTGGTTTCCCGAGGGGAGCCGATGCGCCCGGGCGCAAGGAGGCTCATGCAGCCGCTGAGCCTCCTTGCCCGAAGAAAAAGATTGCGTTCAAACGCGTTGATGCTCTTCCTCCTTCCTGCCCGTGCGGCCCGGAAATAAACGTTGCCGGAGCCGCATGGGCAGGAAGGAGAAAGAGCATCAGCGCGTGCAGAAGAGGAGCTGCCATGGGCTGCTGCGAATCCCAAGTCGCAGCGGCCCAAGAAGAGGAAGAGGCCTGGTAGCAGGGCCGAGGAAGAGGCCCGAGAAGTTCAGGGCCGCGGCAGAGCCCATCCTGCGGCGACCCGCGAAGAGATGGCCCAGAGGTGAGAGAGAGGCTGAGGGTCTGTAGAGGGTGTGTGCGTGCGTGTATGAGATGAGTTGAGAGATTGTGTGTGGGAGTGAGGATCTGAATGTTTGCAGAGGCAGCAAGTGAGAGCCTCTGTGTGTGTGAGAGAGACAGCGTGTGACGGTGAGAGCCTATGCTTGAGCAAGACAGCATGTGGGAGTGAGAGAGAGCTGTGTGTATCAGCGTCAGACAGCAGGTGCCAGTGAGAGACTGTGTGTATGAATGATTGTATGAGAGACAGCATGTGACAGTGAGAGCCTGTGTGTGTGTGAGAGAGAGAAAAGCATGTGAGAATGAGAACCTGACTGTGCTTGAGGGAAGAAGACAGAAAGAAAAGAAATACGGAAGAAAAAAGGACAATATAAAAGGAATTGGCAAAAAAATAAGAAAGGGAAGGTGAAAAAAAAAAGCCTGTGACCAACCGATTAGAAAACTAACATCAGCCAGCAAAGGTAAAAAAAAAATAAATTACTTTTTAGTGATTGGCACATGTAATCTTTGGGAATGTGCAAGAATAGCACTTTCTCTATGCGGATCTCACAATGTACGAGATCAGCATGGAGAAAGTGGAAGCCCACGGGGCCTGCACAGAGAAGGCAGCAGAATGGGCTTCAGTGTCAATAGCAGCAATCGGCGCCTCCCCAATAGCCATGTGGCAGCAGTGGCAGTGGCATCAAGATTACAGACATCTGGGGATGGTGGCAGTACCAGTCGGGGGACCCCTTCCAAGCAGTGTGCAGAGGTTCAAAAGCAGCAGAGTCAGCCCAAGCTGACTACCATGAATGCTGCACACTCCTACCTCTCTCTGACAGCACACTGGTGAGGCATGGCTGATGCAGGGGCAGCCAGCAGCTCAACGGTATTAGACATCCCCTGAAAATAAGGCCTAGTGCATCTTTGGTAGCAAAAATTAATATAAGACACTGTCTTATTTTCGGGGAAACAGGGTATGCGTAAGGATTCGCAACTGGGAGACTAATTCCTGCAGGATGAAATTACTTCCGGCTCCGGAATCCAGGAACACCATCGACTCAAAGGAGCCTCCGGGATACTCCAAGGTAACAGGGACAGTACATTGAGGAGCTATAGTACACCCTAGGAGGAGCTCCTCCCGACCTCCTAGGCTCTCTGTGTTTTCCGCATGCTCCTGGCAGCGTGCCAAGAAGTGGCCCTTCTGGCCACAATACAAGCATAACTTCAGCAAACGGCGACGTTGCCTTTCTTCAGTGGAAAGCGGGGCCTGTCCCAGCTGCATAGGTTCGCAGGTGGGAGCATCTGGACGAGAACTCTCGGGCGAAGGCACCCGCCTAGGCCTTCAAGCCGGACTATGGCGGGAGGAGCATTGCTCCTTGGCCCGTTGTTGTAGGCGGCGATCATGCGGCCATCCATCTCAATCAAGGCATTGAGGTCCCCCGGCAGGTCTCGAGCAGCAATTTCATCCTTTATGCGTCCGGAGAGGCCTTCCAGAAAGATGGCCTTGAGGCTACCATCTTGCCAACCTACTTCTTGGGCTAAAGTCCGAAACTCCATTGCATGATCTGCCAAGGAGTGAGCCCCCTGACGAAGTTGCAGCAGGTCAGACGTAGCTGTGGTTACTCGGGCGGGCTCAAAGGCCTGGCGAAAGTTCGTGATGAACAGTTGTAAGTCCATTAGCGAAGAATCATTGTTTTCCCAGAGGGGAGAAGCCCAAATCAAGGCTTTCCCATCAAGCAGGGACAGGATATATGCCACTTTCACCGCATCCGAGAGGAACTGCCGAGGAAACAAGGAGAACCGTACAAAACATTGGTTCAAGAAGCCGCGGCAGGTCCTTAAATCCCCAGCGTAACAAGAGGGTGCGGGCAGCTAGGTCACTGACGAGTCCTGGGCCTCGAGTCCTGGTTCTGGGGCAGATGAAGCCCTGGCATCCAACCGGGCAGACAATTCCCCTACCGAACCGGCAAGGACCTCGAGGTACTGTTGTTGATACTGCAGCTGCTGGGCCAACCCCGGCAGGTCCAAGGGAGCAGGTGCATCCACCGAGTCCATGGCCTTGCAATCTGTTTGGGAGTCTCTGTTTAGTGGACCCTTGGGCCGACCTGCTGGAGATGGGGAAAGATGGTCAAAGTCTCTAGTGAGTAGCGAAGGATTTTGAATATGAGAAGTCACGGATATTGTGAGCCATGCAGTGGTTTTGAAGGTACTCGGTGGGCCCTTTCGATCTCAAACGGGTGAGTGACCTTACCTTCAAGCAGGTTGGGATAAGCCGTTCCAGAAAAGCCAACGCATCCGAGCCTTCGGCAGCCTCCGGAATTCCCAAGATCCTTAAATTGTTCCTGCGGTTCAGATTTGAGAGATCCTCAATGTCTTTTTGCAGCTGCACCATATCGTCGTTTATTTTTGAGATGGCCGCTACTGAGATTAGCAGAGAGGAAGCTTGTGATTCGACGTCTTCTAGCCGGGTCTGAAATGTAGTTACCTGCTGAGATAAACCTTGTAAGTCGGAGCAGATTGCAGTAGTGGCTTCCATATTGTGTTGGATAAGATCCTTTAGTTGTTTTAGTTCATCCAATACAATTTCGGCCGACGCCATATTTTTTAAAGCCACTGCCTTCTCCGGTGTCGGAGCGTCTTGTTTGGCACGTTTTGTTCCGGCCGCGGCCGCAAATGTGGCTTCTATTTTATTAGATTTTGTAGAGGACATCTCCCGTCCGGTGATGAACTGATACTTTGGGACCCACCCCCAGATTATTCAGTTTGTTAATGAACCTCCTATGCAGGATGTGTCCCAAAATAGTAGCCTGGATTAGAAACTGATTGAATAATAGAAGACAGAGGGTAATAGTAAATGGAATTCACTATGAAGAAAGAAGGGTGATAAGTGAAATACTATGGGTATTCGTCCTAGGGCTGGTGATAGTCAATATCTTTGTTAGCAATATTGTGGATGAGTTAGAGGGAAACATTTGCCTTTTTGAGGATAAAACTAAGATCTGTAACAGAGTGGACACATCTGAGGGAGTAGACAGAATGAAAAGTGATCTAAAAAAAGCATGAAGAGTGATCTAATACATGGCAGTTAAGATTCAATAATATGCAGGAAAGATGAGTGTAGCAATTTTGAATGTCCACTAAAATCATTTAAAGCAAGTCTTTAAATAGTGAATATATATATTTTTTAGAGCATCAAAATTATTTTTTCAGACAGTAAGCATGGCACTGCATATATTCTAGCTACCAGTATCTCCTTCATGTATGTTGGACACTGACACTGAAGAACAATACTCCATTTCACCCCAAAATGAATGCAGGGGTCTCACTAATAAAACAAATATTATGTGTCTCATATATTTGTTTCAAATTCATTTATATGGGCCTTTGAATTTAGTGGCATTACTTTATGGTAAAATCAATATAAGTAACTATAACAACCAGCCCTTCCCTTTATGACCTCATCACATTGTCAGAGTTGAGTCAGAGAACCTTAGCAAGGAAACTACACACATGACAAATTGAAGTGAAGCATTTTTCTAAATTAGCCTATTGCTGCTATCTGGATCAAATGATACTGGCCAGCAGAAGGTCTTAGTTTATACAAGAAGCACTGTTTTCCCTCTCTAACTTGGTCAGAAAAGGACATACTTGGAGAGAGCTCTCACTGAATTTTAAAATCATTAAGCTATCTGGATTTTTAGCACTGGTGGGCTACTTCTTATCTTCTCTGTGCTACACTGGTGATGCTCACTCTACCAGTCATCAGGGAAAGACAGACAGTGGCACTTGCTGTTCATATTTCTCTTCACGTTTGGATTGTGTGGGCTTTGTGTGATAGACAGTGTGGGCAGCAGTGCTAGTGGGTTTGTTTGTCTGCCTGTGGCCCCCATACCAGTGCAGTGACTGATAATTGCACAGAAACTGAAATAAAGAGTCTATACCAGTCTGTCATTCTTTTTTATTTGTGTGCGGATTATGTGTTAGCACTAGAGGCATGCTTGCATGGCACTGCATGAAGAACAGGGCATATACATGTAGTGTCTATGTGTGAGGTTTGTGACAGATGGATCTCAACACAAACACACACATAGTTACAGTAATTTACAGTACCAATACATAAAAAATAATTTGTAACATCCAAACCCCCAATAGACAGTGCACTAACATGACTAAATTCCATCAAGTCAGGAAAAGGAAGAGGACTTGGCAGGGGCAGCATAAGAAAGGCAGTAAAGGGGACTAAATTGAAGAGGGACTTTTTAAAATCCAGAATGGCAGGAAAGGAAGGCAGCTCCAACCAGAAGAAATTCAAATTTGGAGAGGATGTGCTACTGCTTCCTGTTCCTCTCTCTGTTGTTATGGAACAGAGGAAAAAGGAGGGAAAGATATCCAAGGCAGATAGTTGCAGGGCAGCAGAAGTAGGAGATGTGCAGTGCCCAGAACCATCAGCACACTCTTCTTTAGTTACACCAACCTGTGTACCCAATGAAGGTATCTTCTTAATGGCAGGGGAAATCATGAGTTCTCATTGTTCAAAGCTGATGTCAAACTTGATGGAACATTTTCTGTTTTTTAATTTGCTGGGCTTTCTAGAATTTCCATATAAGTGGCAAGATGGCTGAAAGTACTTGCAAGTCCTGCTGCCACTCTGCCTACTTTCCATGCTACAAATTTACCAATTTGGGAGTCTTACTCCCAATATGCCTACCTGAAATGGCCCAGATATCCCATCTTGGAGTGTGTGCCACTATGCGTAACTACCATGCCACAGATATACCACTTTGGGGGTCTTGCTTCTACTATGCCTACCTGCCATATCCCTGATGTACCACTTTGGGACTTTTACTGCCACTATGCCTATCTGCCATGCCTCAGATATTCCATCTTGGGGTTCTTGTTGCTACTATTCCTGGCTGCCAAGTTCCAGATCTACCATCTTGGGGGTCTTGCTGATACTACCTACTATGCCCCTGATGTACCACCTGAAACTCTGACTGGCTGCCATGCCCAAGATATATAACCTTGGGGTCTCAATGCCTCTATGTCTATGTGACATGCCCCAGATATACAACCTTAGAATCTTGCTGCTATTATGCCTACCTGCTATGCCCTGATGTACCTAGCTTGATGGACTCTCTACCTGGGTAACATCAAGCTAGGTTGAGAGAATATTGTACAAATCTCATCTTTCTGTGAGTTTCCTCACTCTGAAGGACATCAAATCTTCACAAGAGTGTACTGTTATGCTCATATATCTCACTCTGCATGCAAAAGTGACCTCTGATCCCTACACTACTACCTAAACCTCACCTTGAGTTACTAGGTGGGCCTCCTAAGATAGAATAAATAGCTGCTTACTATGCTATTATCTCAGAGTCTCTCTCTCTCTCTCTCTCTCTCTCTCTCTCTCTCTCTCTCTCTCTCTCTCAACAAATTGCATCATGGGCTTATAACACAGCTTAAAGTTATTTTTAGCATTGATATTGTGTGTTATGGCTTCACGAAGCCAGCCCACTTTTTCAGAAATCTCACCTCAGACTCCTACCCTTTTAAAAATTTGCATCGCACCGTGCGTTATGGTGCTTATTGTGTGCATTGAGGCATATTTGCATGCGTTAAGACATTTTTTGCATGCAAAAGTTCCATAATGCGATTTGAAAAATGACCCTATAAGCCTAATTGCCCCACCCTACTTCTATTTTAAATTAATAGGAGATTAGCTACTATGTATTTTTGTGAGACCTTAGCTACTATGTATTTTTGTGGGACCTTGGTAAAAATACCATGACCCTGTGAGGAGAGGTCCCACAAAAATACATAGTAGCTAATCTCCTATTAATTTAAAATAGATGAACAGGTGTACCTATTATTTAATATTTTGTTGACAGTCATAAGAACATAAGAAGTTGCCATACTGGGTCAAACCGAGGGTCCTTCAAGCACATCATCCTGTTTACAACAGTGGCCAATCCAGCTTACAAGTACCTGGTAATAATATTTACAATTTTCATTGTAAATATTAGTACCCTTAACATACGGCTTGGAAAAACCTGCATGGAGCGGCAGTTGCTGCCCTTGATAGAGGGCTTAGGGTGTTCTGCATAGAGCGCCAGTTGCCACTATGTATAGCTTGCTGGGAAGACTGGATGAACCATTCTGTCTTGTTCTGGTGACGGTTACTATGATACTATGGGCTAGATTTTAAAAGCCCTGCGCGCGTAAATCCTGTCGAATTTATGCGCGCAGGGCACTCGCATGCCGGCGCGCCTATTTTGCATAGGCCGCCGGTGTGCGCAAAGCCCTGGGACGCATGTAAGTCCCGGGGCTTCGTAAAAGGGGCACGAGGGGGCGAGTCCGGGGGGCATGTTGGCAGGCCGGGGGTGTGTCCGGGGGCATGTCCAGGGTCGGGGCAGTCCGGGGCGGTTCCGGGGGCGTGGTGACGGTTCGGGGGCGGGCCAGGAGGGCGGTCCCAAGTCCCCCGGCACTGCGGCCTGTGCCGGGGATGCCGAGGCAGCGTGCGCAAGTTACGCCTGCCTCAAGCAGGCATAACTTGCACAACAAAGGTAGATGGCGGAATTTAGGTAGGGCTGGGGGGTGGGTTGCATAGGGGAAGGGAGGGGAAGGTGGGGGGATGCAGAAGGAAAGTTCCCTCCGAGGCCGTTCCGATTTCAGAGCGGCCTCAGGGGGAACGGAGGCAGGCTGCGCGGCTCGACGCGCGCAGGCTGCCAATTTTGCACAGCTTTGCGCGCGCCGACTCCGGATTTTTGTTTGCTCCGGTTGCGCGAACAAAAGTACGCACGCGCGTACTTTTTTAAGATCTACCTCTATGTTTGCAATTCCCTGAACTATGCCATAGGGGTCAAGTCCCTCCACATAGTAATGCATAGCACTTGACTCAGATTCACCAGGTCAGTCCTTATTTTTTACTCTGATTTTTCTGTCTCATTGACTTCTTGAGTTTCTCATGCTCTGGAACCCTGTCCTCTCATCCTTATCTGCATGAAAATGCTCTGGAACCCAGCTCTCTCATCTTTATCTGCATGAAAATGTTTACTTTCCTTATTTGATTGGCCTCTAAACCTTAGCACATATTTCTGAGTTTATTTCTCTACTGCCCCACATAACTGAAGCATAAGTTGGCATTTCTCATACTTTTTCTTTTATTTATTTATTTATTTATTTAAGTTTTTTTATATACCAACTTTCAAGACGATAGTCCCATCATGCTGGTTCACAAGAAACAGGGGTGCGATTATAATAAACTTTACAATTTGAACAATAGTGCAGAAAAGCAGTTACATGTAACAAGGAAATCAATAACTTGGAGTAAGAAGGGAAATGTAGATCAGATAATTATATAAATATAACAACATTCTAAGAGGAGGCTATTAATGCTAATGCTAGCGAAGTGTGTTGATTGATGGAAGTTAAATAATGTTGGAGTTAGGAAAGGCCTGTGTGAACAGCCACGTCTTGAGTCTTTTCTTGAAGATTGAGATGCTGGGTTCCATTCTAAGATCTGGGGGAATGGAGTTCCATATAGTTGGACCGGCTGTGGAGAAGGCCCGATCTCTAAGCGTGATGTGTCTGGTAGTTTTAGCTGGAGGTACTTGAAGTGTTCCTTTGTAAGCTTCTCTTGTCGGTCTTGTTGAGTTGTGTAATCGTAGTGGGATATGGAGATCAATTGGGGCTAATTGATGGATGTTTTTGAAAATGGTGAGAATGGCCTTGTAGATTATTCTGAAGTGGATGGGCAGCCAGTGGAGGCCCATCAGGATAGGGGTTATGTGTTCTCTTCTCCTGGTGTTAGTGAGTATATGGGCGGAGGCATTTTGGACCATTTGCAGTGGTTTGGTGTGTGATGAAGGGAGACCAAGCAAGGTGGTGTTACAATAGTCCAGCTATTTTTGTTAAGATCTTCTTGTTTTCCCTATCTCTTTCCCTCTTGGCTGCAGTTAACACAAATGTGTCCTTAGTGGGCCTGCCACTGCATGGCTATCTCTGCTTACAGCACTGTTTTTTTGTTTGTTTGTTTCATCTGCTGCTGCAGCAAGGGCCTAGCCTTCATGCCTTTCCTAGTACAGTCTCGGATGTTTCCTCTACCTCTTCCTATGTTTAGTTTAGTTTATTGAGTTTTATATACCGTCGTATCAGATATACCATCACAACGGTTTACAATATAATAAGAATAATAAAATACAATTACAGGTATAAAATCAATAAAACAGTTTTAAAGCAGATATATAATCTACAATAGTAACAAATAAATAGAAATTAATAAAAAAAAATTTTAAGCAATAAAAATAATAGAAAAATAAAAGATAAAAGACCTCTCAATAGTAAAACCAAGAGTTAGGCTGGCCATTCTCAATTGGGTTCTGCATAAGCACGGCTGAATAAACATGTTTTAAGCTCTGTCTTTAATTTTTTAGTATCGGTTTGTAGTCTCAAGTCCACTGGCAATGTGTTCCAGAATTCGGGGCCTGCTAAAGATATTGCTCGTTCTCTTACTTGACTTAGATGTGCTGCGTTCACCGAATGAATTGTTAATAGGACCTTCTTGGCCAACCTAAGGTTTCTTTGGGGGTATGTAGTCGGATAGCCGCGTTTAACCAGTCAGTTTGTTCACCGTAAATAGTTCTATGTAGGATGCAGGCTGTTTTGTATTGTATACGATATTTGACAGGTAACCAGTGTAACAAAATTAAAATGGGCGTTATGTGATCACATTTTCTGCTACCAGTTAAAACTCTGGCGGCTGCATTCTATTTGGTCTTCCTTTATCCACAATTTGCCCTCTACACAATTTGTACAGGGCAAATTGTGGATAAAGGAAGACCAAATAGAAGGGAATTATGTTTTCAATCTCCAACAGAGCTTCTACACCTCAGCAGGCCTGGCTTTATAATTGTTTGCTGCACATAAGGCTTTCACATTATGTTTTGAATTTGAGTCTTATTTTTTTGTTTAGCTTAACTGATTTTTTTCTGAAGAAGGAAAATGATTTTTGTTCCCAAGTTTTTTTCTTTGCATTTATCCCTCACAGCCATGCCAATCAGTCTGTATCCTCTTTTCCTCACAGCCCTTCCAAAAATGCACTACTTCCATTATATGCAAATCTATATCATACAGTTTCATTGTGGATATCTTGAAAACCTGACTAGCTAGGTGTGCTCCAAGGACTGTGTTGAGAAGCACTTGTTTAGTGATTGCCATGTCCTAGCAAAATATAAAATATTTCCCTCCCCTGTCCCAGGATAGGATTCTAAAAGAAAATAGTTTACTGGGGTATGTAGTGCAGATGAAGGAAACCGTACCAAATAAACCAGCAGATGGTGTCCTATGATAAAAAGCAATCTATTAAAAAAAAAAAAAAAAAATCCAAAAACAGCACACAATCTATTAAACAGTCACAAATATCTTGTGCACTAGGAAATTCTTTCCTCCAAATCCCTTTCAGTGTACTCTTTAGAAATTATATAGGGAAATTAATTAATTGCAACTCCCACCCTCCCAACCCGCCCCCCCCCCCCCCTGAGACTTGCCCGACCCCCTCCCCAAGACTTACCGAAAGTCCCTAGTGGTCCAGTGGGGTCCCGGGAGCGATCTCCCCCTCTCGGGCCATCGGCTGCCACAAATCAAAATGGCGCCGATGGCCCTTTGCCCTTACTATGTGACTGGGCTATTGGTGTCATTGGCCGGCCACTGTCATATGGTAGGAGCAATGGATGGCCCGCACCATTTTGATTAGTGGCAGCCGACGGCCCGAGAGGGGGAGATTGCTCTCAAGACCCCGCTGGACTACCAGGGACTTTCGGTAAGTTTTGGGGGGCATCAGGCAAGTCTTGGGGGGGTCGGGAGCGTGGGGAGTTGCAATTAATTAAATTTTAAGGTGGGTTTGGGCTTTTATTTTTTAATCTGAAGGGTTGGGGCGGGTTCCGGGAATCATTTCGGGGGGCAGACAAAATAAAATTGGCCCGAACCGCGGGAAAACACAATTTCCCACGGCGGGCCGATAACGAAGGACAAACTGAAAGGTTCGGCTGAATCACATCTCTAGTACAGAGTAGGATATTTTTTTATCTGAGTGGGTACTGCAGCACATGCCTGACTGCCTGCCATGCCCCTAATTCTACCATAGGGGGCTTCCTAGTACACCCTTCTTGCTATACCCCTAATACAACCATAGTGAACTTGCTGCCACATGTTTACATGCCATACCCTTAATACCACCTTAGGGGGCTTACTGTTACATGCCCACCTGCCATGACTATTATTCCTCCCTAGGGTACTTACTGCCACATGCGTACCTGCTATACCCCTAATGCCATTATAAAGTACTTTCTGCTTCATGCCTACCTGCTATACTCCTAATACCACCATAGGGGACTTGCTGGCACATGCCATACCCATAATACCATATTAAAAAAAACCCTCAACAGCAGAAAATATTAACTATCAAAAATAAAAAATTCTGTTCACATCTTGCTGAAACAAAAATGAATCACAGTTAAATGATCCTAATAATACTAAGACACAGACTGCAGAAAAATGTGACTGATGTCTTTTCATGTGCGTCAATTGGTATAATCTTTGGTCATTTTTGAGGTCTTTTGAATTTGCAAATAAAGTATCTTTTTAATGAATGTCTTCAATTACCTTTTTTTAAATAGTGTTTTCCTTGTAGTTCAATAATGAAGATGCAGTTCTAAGGCCTGACACATCAGTGTTTTGAAAATCAGTATCTGCAAAAGGGGCACAAGGATAACAAAAATCAGCAAACAATTCAGGAACAAGGTGGAATAAATATCACAAAGAAAAGTGGACTTCTTGATTTGAACACACAAGGAGAAACTGCATAGTTTTACGAGGTGCAAAAAACTTTAAGAAATGGAGAGCCTGATGTTTGAATAGTACCTTATAGAGAAAATATAAACTGAATGTGTACATGGATATATAATACATAACAAGTTAAAAATAATTTCAGGTTTATATAACAAGATGAATCATCCATGCTTACTAGTTGGTCTGTGCAGACAAGCACATCAACATCCTGGAATTGAGCAAGATTGTTTCTTTCTTGGTGTCTGAAACATGGATGCCATTTTTAAAGATGCAATTTAGATAGTAGAAAAGCAACCAATCAAAATGCAGAAAATTAATTTGTCATGCATATGACCAATATGATATACAGAATCTGCACTATTCACTATAGTGTTCCACTCCATTAAGACCTTGATGGGAGACCTTGTTAAGTGAATAGATCCAATACTGTTCCTGTCTGTTCAAGATGTTTAGTGTATCACACCCTCTCAAAGAAAGCTTTATAACTTGCAAGACCATTTCATTTGAGCAAAGTATTTCATTTGAAGATAATGTACCATAGGGACAGTGATTTTAGCAGTATTAGTGCAACTATGATATTCTATGAATCTCACTTAAATAGGTCTGCTGGTCCTATGCACATAGGGCCGGATTTTAAAAGGGTTACGCGCGTAACCAGCCTTATGTGCGCCGGGACTATTTTCAAAAGGCACGGCGATGCACGTAATGCCCCAGGACGTGTGTAAGTCCCGGGGCTTTACAAAAGGGGCAGTCCGGGGGCAGAGGTGAGGGTGGGACAGGGTAGTCCGGGGAGGGGCGGGGCCGGAGGCCTCCGACAGCGTGGCCATTGCCATTGTGTCGGAGGATCTCATGCCAGCAGCTTGCCGGTGCGTGCAACTAGTGCCTGCCCAGAGGCAGGCGCAAAAGGTAAGACAAAGGAAGGGGGGGTTAGAGTAGGTCTAGGGGGCAGAAAGGTTAGGGGAAGGGGTGGGAAGGTCAGGTTAGGGGGAAGGGAATGGGGGAAGGCAGCGTGGCTCGGCGCACATAAGGTGCATAATTGTGTACCCCCTTGCACGCGCCAACCCCTGATTTAATAACATGCTCGCGCCTGCACATGCATGTTATAAAATCAGGCGTACATGTGCGCGTGCCGGGTAGTGCACGCACATTTAGGCTGCACACGCTTCTTTTAAAATCCGGCCCCATAGGGCCGGATTTTAAAAAGGTTTCGCAAGCCGGGCCTATTTTAAAAAGGCCCAGCGATGCGTGTAAGTCCCAGGGCTTCACAAAAGGGGCAGGGAGGGGGCAGGGCTGGGCGGTCTGGGAGCAGTACAGGGGCAAGGCTAGAGGCCTCCGACAGAGCGGCCATTGCCGCTTTGTTGGTGGATCGCGCGCCGGCAGCGCAACATGCGCCTGCCCAGAGGCAGGTGCAAAAGGTAAGAAAAGGATGGGGTGGTTAAAGTAGGGCTGGGGGGGGGGGGGGAAGGTTAGGGGAAGGGGTGGGAAGGTGGGGGGAGGGGAACGGAGAAAGGCAGCGCGCCTTGGTGCGCAAGGTGCACAATTCTGCACCCCCTTGCATGTGCCGGGTAGCGCGTGCACATGTAGGCCGTGTACGCTTCTTTTAAAATCTACCCCACAGGGCCGGATTTTAAAAAGGTTACGCGTGCCCAGAGGCAGGCACAAAAGGTAAGACAAAGGACAGGGTGGGTTAGAGTAGGGCTAGGGGGGAGAAGGTTAGGGGAAGGGATGGGAAGGTCAGGCTAGGGGGAAGGGAACGGGGAAAGCCAGCTTGGCTCAGCATGCGCAAGGTGCATAATTGTGCACTCCCTTCTCGCACCGACCCCCTGCGCACGCATGTTATTAAATCAGGCGTACATGTGCATGCGCCAGGTAGCGCACGACATGTAGGCCTTGCGTGCTTCTTTTAAAATCTATGTTAATGTTTATTGGTTTTTATATACTGCTGCCTCAGTAGAGACCTTCACAATGGTTTACAAATCAATGGAAGCAGGGAAGTACAATAATTCGGTTAAAATTGTTACATATTATAAATAATATATAGTTATGAATTAGTCGATACATAAAATATAAAATAAAACATAAAATATAAAGTACTTAAAAACTAGTTATTAGAAAGTGAACATAAAAGCATAAATAGGGTAATAAGATACAAAAGTTTAGATACCGTAAAACATAAATACCATAAAACACAATGATCGATATTTAGTTAGTTCTGCATATATACATTTGTAATAGAATAAAAAGAAACATGAAGGACATTAATTAGTTGTGTTTGCATTCTGTAATATCTGTAATGGACGTAGTGCGGAGAGAGGAAGACCTAGAAGTAACAAATTGTAGTAATCGATATTCGAAAAAATTAATGACTGAAGAACTGTCCTAAAGTTTTAACCTTCGTAATGTGAGTAATTTAAAATAACCATCTTTTAACTTAGTGGAAACATTTTTTCAGGCTCAGTTCAGAGTCTAATATTACCCTAAATCTTTTACAAAATGTTTGGGTTATATTGTTATTTTATTTTTGAATAGAAAAGGGGGAATATCCTCATCTCTGCATTTTCTCTCTAAGATCAATATTTCAGTTTTGTCCATATTCATCACTAGTTTCAAGTGTAAAAGGAGTTGCTTTATGGCATTTAAATATATTTCAATCAGTTATAGGTATTTTCAATGGTGTCATTTATGGGCACAACAAACTGAATGTCGTCAGCATAAATATAATTCAGGCCCCCAAACCCCTTACAACTGTGGACAGGGCCATTGTTACATATATACAACATTTTTTGTGATATATTTTGAAAAACATTTTCAATATAGAATATAGTCAATGGTTGAGTGTTGCCTCTGTCTGCCTTTTAGTGCAGTACTACATATATAGATCAATCACAAGTGTAATTGCTGAGCGATGGAATGGGCTCTTTGGTACAATAGGAAGAGCAGTTTATGCTATATATTTTCTAAAATTTTGACCTCAGATATATGAAATACAAAGAGGCATAGAAAAACCTGTGTGGCATTGTCAGTATATGCAAGTGCTTTTTGATAATTCCCACCACTTTGTAAGCCACATTTGAAATTTTTGATGCACAATTAATCCTGTCAGATGGAATTTCTTTATATTGTAATATAAGTTAGTATAGTTAAAGGCTATATTTATATAGTATAGTTATATACTTATAACTATACTATATAAATATAGTATATAGTATAGTATATAAATATAGTATATATATTTATATACTATAGTATAGTTAAAGGATATATTTCCTTTTTGGCCTAATTTTTTTATTCCTTTTTTTATATATACATTAGCTACTCTCCGCGAGCAGGCCTCACCACCCACCTGTTTCCTGATGCGGCAGGGGACGCCGCCAGCTGAGCCTCGTCCCGCGGCAGGAAGCCGCCGACCCCGTCTCCTGCGGCCCGGAGGCCGCAGTGGTTCCTGTCCTGCTCGGCAGGGCCGGCCCCGCTGAGCAGCCACCTCTCCCGATGCCCATGCTAGGTCCCATGCGGCAGGGCCGCTGCCGGCGCCATCTTGCCGTGGACCTGAGCTGCCGCCGAGACCCGTGGTCTGGAAGCCGGGCCTGTCCGCCTCTTTGTGCATTAATTAAGGGATGTGCATGCTGAGTGGATTTTAAAAGCCTCTTGAATATGCACATATCTCCCACGGTGTGCATATCTCTGATGTTTTCAAAAAGGGGTGGGGTGGGGGGTGGGTGTGGTCTGAGCAGGGCAAGGGCTGCGTCATTGGGCGTGGGTTGACGGATGTGCATCCATCCTCCAATTTGAAAGTTATCACCCCAGTGTGTTTGTGTGATACAGACTACAGAGCAAAAACCTATATCCTTCCACCCACTATACTTATGCATTGGTTTCTAAAGAATTTTATCCTACTGCTACCAAACTGTAATATTGTTAGGTCATGATTACTTTATCCATCCTTTATTTTGTCTTATCATCTCTTCTTCAGCCTCTGCTCCAGAGGGAGTGAAGGAAAGTTTGATTCAATACCTCAGTCTCCTTATACTCTTCATGCTATTGTTGTAGAATATGAAATCTGATAAGGATCAATAGTCCTGTCCAGACCATCCCACGTCACTCCCATAGAACTCAGATGATCTCTTCTTCACCTACATAACACTAGGGAGCTTCTGTGGTTTTCTTTTTTTTATTATTTCATTACTTCTTTTGTCACCTCCACCAAAAGTCAATTCATCCACCATCTTTTTTTGTGATGAAGACTTCCAGTGTGTGCTGGTAGTATAGAGTAACAGTGGAATTGTATTTTCTCTGACTTTTCGTAGACTGAATTCAAACTGGCTAGGACCCAGCAAATATCATGGTCCTGTTTGGGGGTTGAAGATGGGAATTCTTCCTTCTAGATACCAGGAAGAAGAGACTCTAGCCTGCTGTAGTGATTGTAGAAAGGTCCCAAGGTATATGCCAAGCTGGGAGTTCAATTGTGATAGGTCACCTTTGACTACCCTGACTATAATCCTTTGCATGTGTCTTGCCTCCTCTTATGGTAGCTTCTGTGTGTCTGGTTGTAAGTGTTCTTTCTTTTTTTTTTTTTTAACTTATATTTTATTAATTCCAATGAATACATCAAATACAAATTTCACATTTGACAAAGAAAAAAGTGCAAAACAATAAGAAATAAGTACAAGCAAAGTAAAACAAAACAAGAAATTATATGCACTAATACAGACTAGGGATGTGCACTGATTAATTTTTTTATGTCGTTTTCGTTTCATTTTTTTGTGTTTAATTTCATTTTTTAAATGATTTGGAGGTGGGTTTTTTTCATATTTCTCTAATTTTAGACTTAGTTTAATGTGCAACATTCAATTAGCATGCACTAAATCCCCGTTAGTGTGCAGTAAGTCCCATTACTGCACACTAACTCAAAATACTAATTATATGAAATTTTGACTTTTTTTTGTTTCGGAGTGCTCCCGAAACAAGATGAAATAGACAATTTTGTTGCCATTGTTTATTTTGTCTAAAACAAATGCCCATCCCTTATACAGACCACTATAATGGGAGGGAGAGCAATAAACACCCGAGACAGGGCCCAAAAATACAATATCAATAATACATAAGGAAATAGAAGAAGCATAAACAAGACCCCCTTTGTATATACATAACATGCCCCCCCAAAAGGATAATTAGGGGACCTAAGAGGTAACATTACCCCTGGCATCCAAACAGCCCCACCACCGGAGAGGATCAAAAGAAAAGATATTTAACAACATTCTAAAAAATCAAACATTTACAGGGAAATATATCACAGGTAGTACCTAAAGCTTGTTCTTCAGATCTCATACTAAGAAATTTCTTTCTTCGATCCTGTGTTGTTTTAGATAAATCTAGAAAAATCCATAACGTTTGGCCCATAAAAAGAGCACCTCTATGATGAAAAACAGCCATAGAATGTGATTTCCAGCTTGTAAAAAGAGAAATTAAACTAAAAGCATTGCTCTAAATGTGATATTGTCTTCTGAACTTTCAAGAAAATTAGAAAGATTAGGTAAATTCTAGGAAGCGCCCCATCTGTTGATTCCTAGAAGATGGAAGGTGATATAACTTAGCAATTGGGGGCAAAGGTTCCTCAGGAATATCCAAAACATCTTTCATGTAAAGTTTAAACAGTTCAGATGATTAAATAAGTTGAATTTTAGCAAAATTAATTGCTTGCAGATTCATAGTTTTTGAGACCATTTTCCAAGTTCTCAAGTCCATATAAAGATAAAGTGCATGATCTTTAATGATCTCAGATTGCACTGCTTCCACTTGTCTAACAGAAGACTCCAGATCAGATATCTTTTTCTCACATTGCTGCAATCTAGAGTATTAAGCGGACACCTTAGTATGTATATCTATTGGTGAGAACCGTGAAAGAGGAAACAGCATTATCCATAGAATCCATAACCTGCCATAGGGCATCAAGAGACACACAAGGTGACTTAACCAAAACAGGTCTAACCTGAATGCCTGAAATGGCAGTCTGTAATAATTGCAAATTGACTCCATTCCAGAATGGTTCCCAACCATTCTTCTGACTCCAGAATCGGTGTGGAAGCCTGTAGTTCAGAACAGAGATTCCCTCCTCCAAGCTGTATTGAGGAAATGCTGTCAGAGGTGCTGAAACCTGTTCCTTGTTGCAGCGACAGACCCTCCACACTGGTGGCGCTACTGGGAAGCCGTGGAGCTGAATGGACCTCGGGGATGAGAAAGGCTTCAGCCAATGGCGAGCTGGACACCTCAGTTCCACCCGAGCCATTCACTGGGATGGAAGTTGAAGGAGTACAGCCGTACTCAGGCATTGTTGTTTGCAGTGATGCTCCCTTATCAGGAAAGCACCACACTGGTCCATTTCTCTTCTCCATATTCGAAGAGGTACACAGCAAAAAAGCACCAAGGTATAAAAGGGGAATTAAGGGAGACCTCAGGCATGCAAGTCTGGTTCAGGAGCCATCTTGACTCCCTTGTAAGTGTTCTTTCATAATGACAAACTAGTGTGGCAGATGCAACTTAGCAATAGGGTTTGTATTTCAGCATGTGCCTCAGGTCAGCTTCCTATACAGTGCATACCCCATGTTGGTGTAACCCACTGTTACTAAACCCCAGTGGTGTAATCCAGTCATCCTTAGATGGAAGACAAATTTTAGTCCAGTCTGAGCAAACTGGGCATGCTTCTGCTGAGAATGTGAGTCATTCTGTGAGAACGAGCGGAAGAGGAAAGAAGCTGCTGCTGATGTTATCAGTGAAATGGCTGCTGAGTTTATTTCCAGCCCAGCTCTCTGATAGTTTCCAACTGCTCTCAGAGAGGATCATGCACAACATTATGTGAACTTCCAGGTGGAGGGATCTCAGCTGAGGAATACATTTTATGTGAGTATTCACAAGCGAGGCTGAAGAGAGTTAATGCTGTGAATTGACTTTTGGACAGCTCTGCTAAAACCTGGAATGTTGTGCAAACTGCTTGTGAGATTAAAATCAGAAATGGGAGAATGAAACCTTATAGAATCCTCGTCAAGTTATCAACTGTTTTGAATGTCAAGGAGTGCCCGGTGCCCAGGCCTCAAATGTCTTGGGTCTCTTCTTCTTTTCTCATAGACACAAAATAGCACAAATTAACTGCCATACATCAAAATGGCACCCTCCACCAAGCGGATAGGATCATTTAGACAGGACTGAAGACCTCCAAGGACTGGGCGCTGGGCCTGTGTCTGACCCTGGGCCGAGGATCGGGTGTCAGGATCCAGCCTCGATGCTGGGCCTCAGCATTAGGACTGAGACCAGGCCCGTGCCTAGGCTGAGGCCCAGGCTATGGGACTCAACCTCTAGGTTGGGCCCTAACATGAGACTTGGGTCTGGGCCAAGTCCTTGTTTCTGGACCGGGACCGGGACCGGGTTACGGTGTTGGGCATGGGTGCGTGTTGCTGACATTGCCTATGTTAAAAAAAATGAAAGCACATCCGTAAATGCTATATAGTGCTATAGGAGGCAATAAATTACTCGTAGTCTGGCAAACCCCAGAGCTGGTTTGTTTTCTGCAAGTTTCACCACAATAATCAAAGCAAAGCTACATGGGTAGATTTGCTTTCATTATTGCCCTCTCAAAAGTATCCACACAAATTTTCACTTGGTTTTAATGTGGGTTCTCTTTTTTTTAAGCAAGAGAACACACAAGATTTGAATTATCCAAAACTAAAAATTGACTGTAGTTAACTCCCCTGATCTAACCATACTCTGGGAATGCCTATATTAGTATGCAGGTAAAGGTATGTGTCTTGTTGACATATACTTATACTTTCATCTGCATCACAGGGTGCGCTATAAACAAACAACCCATTTCTATGGGTCACAACATTTTACCCATGGAAATGTCTTTCATTGCCTTCCCAATATTTAATAATTATTAGGGATGTGAATCGTGTCCTCGATCGTCTTAACGATCGATTTCGGCTGGGAGGGGGAGGGAATCGTATTGTTGCCGTTTGGGGGGGTAAAATATCGTGAAAAATCGTGAAAAATCGTGAAAAATCTAAAAATCTAAAAATCGCAAAACCGGCACATTAAACCCCCCTAAAACCCCCCCCCGACCCTTTAAATTAAATCCCCCACCCTCCCGAACCCCCCCCCCCAAATGACTTAAATAACCTGCGGGTCCAGCGGCGGTCCAGAACGGCAGCGGTCCGGAATGGGCTCCTGCTCCTCAATCTTGTTGTCTTCAGCCGGCGCCATTTTCCAAAATGGCGGCGAAAAATGGCGGCGGCCATAGACGAACACGATTGGACGGCAGGAGGTCCTTCCGGACCCCCGCTGGACTTTTGGCAAGTCACGTGGGGGTCAGGAGGCCCCCCACAAGCTGGCCAAAAGTTCCTGGAGGTCCAGCGGGGGTCAGGGAGCGATTTCCCGCCGCGAATCGTTTTCGTACGGAAAATGGCGCCGGCAGGAGATCGACTGCAGGAGGTCGTTCAGCGAGGCGCCGGAACCCTCGCTGAACGACCTCCTGCAGTCGATCTCCTGCCGGCGCCATTTTCCGTACGAAAACGATTCACGGCGGGAAATCGCTCCCTGACCCCCGCTGGACCTCCAGGAACTTTTGGCCAGCTTGTGGGGGGCCTCCTTACCCCCACGAGACTTGCCAAAAGTCCAGCGGGGGTCCGGAAGGACCTCCTGCCGTCCAATCGTGTTCGTCTATGGCCGCTGCCATTTTTCGCCGCCATTTTGGAAAATGGCGCCGGCTGAAGACAACAAGATTGAGGAGCAGGAGCCCGTTCCGGACCGCTGCCGTTCCGGACCGCCGCTGGACCCGCAGGTTATTTAACTCATTTGGGGGGGGTTCGGGAGGGTGGGGGATTTAATTTAAAGGGTCGGGGGTGGGTTTTAGGGGGTTTTAGTGTGCCGGCTCACGATTCTAACGATTTATAACGATAAATCGTTAGAATCTCTATTGTATTGTGTTCCATAACGGTTTAAGACGATATTAAAATTATCGGACGATAATTTTAATCGTCCTAAAACGATTCACATCCCTAATAATTATATAGCCTTGCATGTACATTGAAGGTCATCGTGGCCCTAGTGCTTTTCTCTGCATAGGATCTAGAGATCTCTTTGAGGCATGCTAAGTGTAAGACTGTGTGTGAGTAGAAATGGTGGCTATCTGTGAATGAGTATGTGTGTGAGAGAAAACAAGTAAAGTAAGGAAGGGATGGAGTGGAATATGTAGTGACAGTATCAGGATGTTTGTTTAGTTTCTAGAATCAGGCCCAGTCAGGCCCGGCGTGACCGGGTATGCAAGCCGTGCAATTGCATGGAGCGGCACACCCGGGGAGGCAGCGGGCGGGTAGGTGGGCGGGAAAGCAGCGGGCAGCAGCAGCAGGAGAGCGAGCCGATGCTGGAAGAGGATATGCTCTTCTTCCGACACTGGCGCACTCTCCTTCTTCAGCCGCCGGAAGAGTATGTGAGCTGAAGAAGTTCCCGGCTGTAGTGGTGGGGTGGGGCGGTGCATGGTGCTGGAGGGGGGTGGTGCCGGAGGGGGTGATGGTGCACAATCATCCGCACAGGGTGGCAGAATTGCTAGTGCCAGCCCTGAGCCCAGTAGTTTTGAAAAGAAAATAGCTACAATTTCCCTTTTAGAAAATGCAACATTTGTTTAAAAGGTGCTCTTGATATAAGAAGGTGTAGTCATAGGTTTTACAAAGAAGATTTAGCTATATTTCCCTCTCATGATTTAATAGAATAAAATGTTATGGGTCATTTAAGATAGACTTCATGGTTAGGCCATAAGAAGAAAAGAAAATAAAAGTGACAAAAGCCCATTGCCTATAATGACACCTACACAGGTGCAGCAAAGACCTTTTGGAGATATTCCCATCCCAGACAGGAGTAAATTTATACAGATGTGAAGGACTCAGGCACATATATTTATTGGTAAATAACTCTTGGAGGAGTAGTATGGTTGAAGTGGAGTGCAGGATGTGAATGAAATATTTGCAGCTGCTCCTCCTCCTATGTGTCATAATGAATATCTTTTGAACCAGTACAAACTTCCCTTTCTACAACAAATGCTGTTTGGGATAATCTGAACAAAGAAAGATATTTGCCTTCCTAAACATGAAACCAGTGAATCAAGCGCAGTGTTCAGTGGTCTTCTGAGTATCCGGGATGATAACTTTCGTTTTTAAAGATTTGTGCACCTGCTGATATTATGTTCACTTGAGCTCATGACTATTTTAACTGCTTCTACGGGTCATACCTATATTACAAGACTTCCCAAATCTATGCATGAGGTAACTTTGCATATGCAGGGTATCTAATGCATGCAGATTTATCTCATGTGTATTCATTGTGGATATCCTGAAAACAAGACTGGCTATATGGAGTCCCCAGGACAAGTTTGGAAAGTCATGCTCTATTAGATTTGATGGTAGAGTATTTCAGACATCATCTAGATCAGGGGTGGGCAAGTCCGGTCCTCGAGGGCTGCAAACCAGTCAGGTTTTCAGGATACCCCTAATGAATATGCATGAAATACATTTGCATACAACTGAAGCAGTGTCTATGCAGGTCTCTCTCATGCATATTCATTAAGGATATCCTGAAAACCTGACTGGTTTGCAGCCCTCGAGGACCGGAATTGCCCACCCCTGATCTAGATCATGAACATATTTCCTTTGATTTAAAAAAATCAGATTCACTTTGCTTAATTTCAGCATATTCCTTCTGATTCTAGTTTCTTCACCTACCTTGAGTGGTGCCATGCATATATTTCTGTACACGAGCCTCTAAAAACTTGTGTATTACCATAATCCACTACATCTGAAGAAGAGACCAGGAAGGGCTTTCTTGCTCGTGTACTAAAATAGAATTTTTGTTGGTTCTTAAAAAGTATCATTACCTACAAAGTCTCCAATTTTCTCCAACACGAATACTAGAACTCAACACTACATAATCTATGTTCAATTTCTTAGATTCCAAGAACTTCCATTTTATCAGATATACATGTTCCAGTATGCTTTATGGTGCACTCTCATAAATCCTATTATGAACTTTAAGAGTTCTATTAATAATTACAGATAACTATGGAACAGAACTTAATGTAAGAAGGATAAGTTAATTTGCATGTCACTCAAGACCTTTCAAAGAGTAAAGACATTCAGTCTAAATCAATCTAAGATGGATTTGACCAGTTATTGACCTAGGGATAAGGGGACTTGTATCCCTAAATCAGTCAATGCCCTTTATAAATTTTTTTACCTCCAGAAGCAGTGCCATATCACCCGCCGGCATACATTTCAACTTTTGTAGCCGCCTGTCACTCTGCTTGAAAATTTGCTTTGCAGGAAAAATTCTCAGCAAGTGCAGAACATGTCATGTTTAAGAACTTAAAGTATGCTGAAGTGGGAATATTGCTTCCTAGCTAAAGGTCAGCAGATGCCTGAAAACAAACAAGAGTCTGTCTGTATGGCAGCCTAATCCTTTCATTAACATCTCAGGCCAAAACAATTTCATATTAAAACAAAATCTATATGAAACTGTTTCCAACTGATGAGTTATTAAATAAAAATCACCCTCCAGCATATGCAGCTCTCAGTTAGTGACCTTTTAACTTTACCATATACTTCCTGGCCACTTTCCCAGTATGTAGCTGATTGAGATATAGTTTCTCCACTGGGAAATAAAATGTATTACTTAAATGCATATTAGTTCATTAAAACTGAAGCTTTGATTTATTGGCATTCTTTTATGGATGGACACCTTTGTTGTCTTAGGAAGTATTGCTTAAAGCAATTTACTTTTAATAAATTATAAAGTTATCCACAATTCTGTTCCTCTCTGTCTTCTTTGTTTCAGGTCTTCTCTATCTTTGCAGCTTATTTATGGAACAAACTCCCTCTTGACATCTGGGAGTGGCATCAAATTGATTGCCTTTAAATCGAAGTTAAAAGATCAATTGGTTTCAAGCTTACTTTTGAGTAATTCAATACTTAGCTCCACTCGCGCTCCGACACGTGTGTTTATGGGCGCTCGCGCGTTCCTTTTAAAACTAGCCAGTTAGTGGTTTTGGACACCAGTTCTATTAACAGGATTATCTGCTATATGTGTGAACTTTAATGTCTTGTAGCAAGGTGCCATGGTTAAGAATTCCTTCTAAATGTGGAAATAAGGAAAGAGCTACTTGCTTCATTTGGAAACCATGACCATGATGGTGTGGAGGAGTAGTCTAGTGGTTATTCAGTGTGCCTACATTCCCCAGTTGGTGCTAAATCCTCTTTAAAGCAACACTAAAGCTATTAGACATTAAACTGAAAAAAAAAATGTCCTGTGCAGCCTGATCCTTTACCTACCTTCTTCCCTCTCAGCTGCTTAAATTATAAAAGATGGTCTATCACAGTAGAACTCCTTCAACTCTCCTTCTCAATCCTTGGTGTCAGCATGACCCTTTGCCTGCCTCTCTTCCAACCCTTGAAAATGTAAAAAATGGTCCATGGCAGCAGAACCCTTTGTCTGCCTCTCTTTTGATTAGTAGAAAATGACCCACAGACTGTAGTATCTCTTCCCTCCTTGCTGTCTATGATTGAAAATACGGCACTGTGAAAGGGAGATCCCTGGCCCCTCCCCCAATCTACCTCCACCAAAAAGAGTGTGCAACTGAAGATTCCCCCTCATTCTCTTCTTCCCTCCAGCCAGCCCAATTGAACGACCAACCTCAGGAAGACAATCCTCCCCATTCCCCATTTCCCTTCCCTAACACCAGAATCCCCCCCCCCACTCTTTAAACAGAGCTGAGAGGAGGACTGAGGCTTAGATCCTCCTCCTCCCAGCTCCAGGAGGGCATTTCAGCACTGTCAGTGGCTGGAACAGCTTACTGGCATTCATTCATTCATTCACTGTCAATAAAGGAATCAATCTGCATTCAGAGCTAGGGTCAATTCCTGTCTTTTACCTGGTTCTGACCATGGCTTGGTCCCCTAGTTCTGAATAGGGATTGGTCCCATCAATGATTGTGCCATACATAAAAGAATAATAAGTGCCAGCAGGCAATCCCAGTTTCCAACAGCACCAAATATACACTGCTAGAGTTGATAGTGTTGCGCCGGAGGTGGACCCTTGGGCTGAGGTGGGGTTGACGCTACCCTTAGGAGGGATCCTACAGGTCCCCACCGTCGGCAGGCAGAGAGGGCTGATGGACGAAGGCCGGCTGGTGCTTCACCAATACCAGCCCTCGTTCCCCGCGGATTGAGCCTTTGGGTGTCGGGGCCGGCTGGACTTAGGTGGCCTCCGTCAGTGGTCGTTGATGGGTGGATCGAGGTCAGCCCAAAGGCAGCAATTAGTGTAGGTATCAGTCTGTACTGGACGAGGCAGAGTCCCGGAGACCCGGGCGCCAATAGCAACACAGTCTGACAGGGGGCGCCCGAGCAAGAGCAGGCCGAAGCCTGAATGAACCACGTCCAGGACAAAAGCTGAAGAGGCATCTTTAAGCAAGCTGGGATCAGGGCTGGTGGCAATCAGCAAGCAATGCTGAGGTCTAGATGAAGAGAGAGTCAAAAGGATGGTCAGATGAAGCAGAAGTCCAGGGCTGGAGAGAAGCAATGGTGTAGTCAAGCAATGCAGAGGTCCGGGGCTGGAGAGAGGCAATGGAGTAGTCAGGCGATGCCGAGGTCCGGGGCTGGAGAGAGGCAACAGAGTAGTCAGGCAATGCAAAGGTCAAACCAGGACAGCAATCCGAAGGAGAGACGAAGGAACAGGAAAACAGGAACAAGGAAACAGGAACGAAGGCTATCAGGATCGGGAACCAGGAACTGAAGAGGCAACGAGTACTCAATTAGCGAGGGGACCTGTTGCAAAGGCTATTTGAGAGAGCGGAGCCCTGGCTTATATACCTGAGCTCTGCCAACGTCATCATCCAGAGCTGTGGCCAGGTTCCCACCGCGGGCCCTATTTAAAGACTAGCTGTGCGTGCGCGCATGCCTAGGGAGGGGCGTGGCACTGGTTGGGACGGCGTCTCTCCGCGGGCCACGTGAAGAGGCCCGACGCGGAGCATCAGGAGCTGCAGCAGAGCCAGAGGCACCAGGGGCGGCCCGAGGACGGAGCCGGTGGCCCACAGCTGCCAGAGACGAGGGACCAGATGCTGGATCACTTTGAAAGAGGTGAGGGGGCCGAGCTGTGGATCTGATGCGTAACAATATATATACTGTATATACTTCTATACTTCGTTTAACAAATGTCTCAACCACTTAAATATAACAAAATTCTAGAATAAAAATAGACATATAAAATAAATATAGGAAAGTACAAACATTATAACATTATATAGTGCAAAATTTAAATGCTTAATATATCATTTATAGAATGTTTCAGAATGCACTATCCTTTAACAAGAAACCTGTGAGTTTGAGAACATTTTCTGTTTTCAGTGGACTAGCAGGTGGCAGCAGAATAACAATGCAGTGTTCCACAGTCACCAGCAGTGCGAACAGAAGGGTTAAATCCCAGTGCCGGAAAAGCTGCTGCCAGAGTTTATATTTATTTATTTGAAAAGTTTTAGAGCCCTCCTGTAACCTGCTGAGCTAAGTGGGTTACAGCATATATAAAAATTACATAAACATCAGATAAAAGCAGCATTAAACAGTAAAACATTTTACATTGTTATCTGTTAAATATAAACTCTGTCTAGAGGTTACATAAACTGCGAGCATTTTACCTACGCTTGCAATCGTCTCCAAAAACTTATTTAAAATGCAAGGTCTTCATCTGTTTTCTAAAAATCTTTATATCAAAAATAGCTTGAATTGATGCGGGTAGCGCATTCCACATTTTATGGCCAATGACTGAGAAAGCCCGGCTTCTAGATTCTTTCAAACATAATGGACATTCCAAATACAGTCTTCTGAGCTAAAAATATAATTTAAAATAATATTAATTTTATATTATAGTTTCATGTACTGCTGTGGTGCCAACCAAAAAACCCTGCAAAAAAGGCAAAAAAGTCACTCAGAACCCATGTACAATTAGACTATAATAATGCATGTTGGATGTGGCCCTCATAAAGCTATGAATAAACAATTTCAATTACAATCTAATAAACCTTCCATACCAAAACAACATTAACTGCCAACTCTTAAACAGTAAAAATCCTACCTCAGAAAAGGCAGCACTGCAAATATTACACCAGGCCCTAAAACACCAATAAACCTCTTAATAGGAAAACAGAAAAATTCAGGCAGCTCTAGATCTCTACATAGAAACTACATGTTAGCACAGTGGTTCTCAACCTTTTTACCATTATGATAAACCTGATTGACAATGCTCACATGTGTTACACACTGCTTAATATAATCCACGGCAGAAATTTAAAAAAAGGCCCAGAATTACTTTTATTGTTAAGAATGACACAAGGGAAAGATAAGTACTCTTTCTGAACAGAAATTACATAAATAGTAAAACTCCCATACCAGAACAGCACCAATTTCCAGCACTCAAACAGTAACCACCTTACCTAAGAAAAGGCAACACTGAAAATATTACACTAGGCCTTAAGATATAATATACTTTCTATTAGAGATGTGAATCGGAACTGGAATCGGTTCGGATTCCGGTTCCGATTCACATGTGGGGTTTTTTCCATCGGGCCCGATCGCGATTTTGTTTATCGGCTGCGCCCGAGCCGATAAACAAAAAACCCACCCGACCCTTTAAAACTAATCCCTTTGCTTCCCCCACCCTCCCGACCCCCCAAAAAACATTTTATAGGTACGTGGTAGTCCAGTGGGGGTCCTGGGAGCGATCTCCTGCTCTCGGGCCGTCGGCTGCCACTAATAAAAATGATGCCGATGGCCTTTGCCCTTACCATGTGACAGGGTATCCGTGCCATTGGCCGGCCCCTGTCACATGGAGGGAGCACTGGATAGCAAAAGTAGTGCCGGCGCCATTCTGAATATTGGCAATACGGCCCGAGTGCAGGAGGTCGCTCCCGGACCCCCGCTGGACTTTTGGCAAGTCTTGTGGGGGTCAGGAGGCCCCCCAAGCTGGCCAAAGGTCCCTGGGGGTCCAGCGGGTGTGCCGGTTTTCCCGCCCTCCCCCGATTTACGATTTTTTAACAAAAAAAACCATGACGATCAGATTTCCCTCCCCCCCAGCCAAAATCGATCGTTAAGATGATCGATCACACGATTCACATCCCTATTACCTACATTCTGTCTCACACACAAAGGATCTCAATTACACAGGTTCTCAGTCACACACACATGTTCTCAATCACACGCACCTACAGAATCTCAATCACTCACATATATGCTGTCTCTCTCTCTCTCTTTCTCTCTCTCTCTCACACACACACACACACAGGGTCTCAAACACATATGCTCACTCACTCACTCTCTCTCTCGCCCCCCACTGAAGAGCAACTAGTGGCAGCAAAAGCCTCCTCCTCTTCCAGCCCTCTTGGCCTCAAGAAAGGAGTCTCATCGGCCATGGGGGCTGATGTTGCTCCTCTTTCTGCTCCGGGCCATGCTGCTCTTCTCCTTCAGGCTTATGCTGCATGCTGTTGTACCTAACATGGTCTCTTCTTCCCATGCACGCAGCCGCTGCACACTACTTTCTTTTCTGAGCCATAGGGGCAGAAAGAATAAATCATGCTGCTAGTATCTCTGAGTGCTTTTTCCAGCTCTTCTGCCACGTTCTGCCCAAGCAATCAGCATTTTAAGCCCAGGTGGAAGAAGAGTTTGCACCTTGCTGAGGCAGGGGGAGCAGTGGGCCAACGGGAAACCAGGAACTTTGATGACACACTGGTGCACCAGTTGAGAACCACTGCATTAGCAGAATACCTCCCCTCAGTCACATATACTGAATACAGACAAATCCTCACCGAATATCGAATAAAGTGATCATAAACAATGAACTGAAACCTGTAGACAAACTGAACTGGAAACCACAGCCAGACTCTGTATGTAGTCAACAATGGAATAAATAAACAGCGCCATTCCTCATAAAGTATCAAACAATAAAATCAAAAAAATATAAAACCTCAGTCATAATAGTAACACTATACTAATCAAAAGAATAATTCAAAACAGATGATAACTCTCACTTTCTCTAATACACACCCATGCTTTCACACCCACTCCCTCTCTCATACAGACACACACACACACACACACACACACACACACACACACATGCAGGCTTTGATGCTCTATCATGTACTCACACTCTCAGGTCCTCCTCCTCTCTTCGGGTCAAGGGGAGGATGGGCTCAGCTGTTGCCCTGAAAAACCTTTGGACATGGTGGAATAGATTCTGCCATAACCCTCTTCTTTTGTTGGGCTTCCAGGGGCAGGCGATATGAGCAGAAGATGAGGAGAGGAAACCATTTGACCATCCAGCCCACCAGGTGTTACCTGATCCTCCGATAAGTTTATCTGCCCCTGGTGGCTGGCCTTCCTTAAAGAGGGGAGCACTGGTTAGCTAAATCTAAGCCTCCTATTGCAGTGCCTAGATTTGGCCAGCCAAGTGAGGTGGTTGACACAGAAATCAGCACTAGCATCCTAAACATCTCTCCCGTCCTAATTATGCCCTCAATCCCACCCAGAATTTTAACTGGCTAGATTTAGCCTCCTAGTGAAATTTAGGTGGATTAATTAAGCAGGTTAGCATGGTCAGTTTTCAAAGTCCTTACATAGCTGACTAGATCCCTATGAATATTAACCTTTCAGTGTGTATCTCGTGCTTCTTGAATTCTGCTATAATATTTGCTCCTACCACTCCCTTTGATTTCCTTGCTGAGAACTTCTTTTCCACTGGAAAATGATTGCTTCTTGTGCATCATGTATGCAACCCCACCACGGTGTGCAGAGATCCAGCATAGGTGAGGTCATCATTTATACTCTTCAGGGCAGGAACCTGACTAGCTCTTCGATCTCCCTCACTTCCCTGGGTGCGGATTCTGTGACTAGGGGTAGAATGGAGTCCTCTCAGGTCCCAGCGTGGGGTGACTAATTTCCCAGGCTGAATTTCCTGTGTTGGGTGAATTTTCTCATTGTGTTAGTTGCTGCGTGCCAGATACCAAAGGAAACATAGGGAAAACTGAGTTAGTGTCCAAAATAATGCTTTACTGTAAAATGTTTGGTTTGGTGGCATGAATAAATATGATCTTTTCAGCTCCACAGTTATGGCTCGTTTCCTTTACTTTACAAATCCTGTGTCCTCTATCTATGCGAGAGTCTTAGGTAAGGCCAGGAATGCAGCGTCTCTCCTGGGTTAGATGCATCAGGGTTCCCCTCAGGTTAGGCCTCCTTTAGTGGATGGAAACCCCTCTCAAGGCGCAACAAAAATCTGTATTGGGAGAGAGAGAGTTAATGTCTCTGTCTCCCCGGGATTTCAGAGACTCCAGATGGGTGTCCTCCTGTTAGATCTGATATTTACTCAGAGTTAGTTGTCCTTTCTCTGGATGAGGATCTTGATGGAAGGGATCCGGGATGGAACTGCAGGTCCACTGATGGGTAGGAAGAGGGGCAGAAAATCACTTCCTTCCAGGTCTTGAAAACAACTTCTTTGATGTCCTCTGTAATGGGTCACCACCACCCCTGGGGCAGGTCTTCCTTAAACCTGGACATCTTCAACTCAAGGTTCCTCAATCCCTGAGTCCAGGTAATGCCCAGGCCTTCAGCAAGGCCCCTACTAATCAAACATCGAAAAATACAAATCAATTCCTGAGCAACCACTCTGCACCTTGTGTTGAGAGAACAGCAGTAGGGCCCTGACCTTCCCTGGAGGGGTCTCAGAAGGTTTCTAAGGCTCCAGGTAGGCCCAAAAAGTAACTCAGAAAAAACCTCCAACCTTCCTCTCTAACTTCCAACTTAGACTGCCTCCGGAGCCCTTTTCAGAGCTCTGCTATAAAACCTCCTGCCAGGGATATCCAGTACAGCCCCGCCGTGGGAGAGCTGCCACTGAACTTTTATTTCTCTAATTGCACTAACAGGTCTATTCCCAGGGCGAAATGGTAACCCGGAAAGGTGCCCGGATTACATGTATACCTGTGTGAGGCAATGCAATGTCTCTGTCTTAGCCTTCCTCTCTCTCCTTTTCTCTGGGCTATATATATTTAGACCCTTAAGTCTTGTTTAATAGGGCTTATGGTCCAGACAGTGCACCATTTTGGCAGCCTTTCTCTGGGCTGCCTCACTCTGGGGAAGAAACCTCCAAGGGAAGTACGAGGCAGAAAAAGATGAAGGGCTGACCGATATGTTTTTATGGTTTAATAAAAGACTTTAAGTGCAATGTATCAGTGGTTATTGACATTATGCCTGGGTAATGGGTATGCTTTCTTTTAAGCTGACAGCAAGTTTGGTTAAATGAGCTAATGTACTTCTTTACAGCACCGTAGTTCAATAATGTTTGCTGAATGTGAACAGAACACACTCATGTTCCTTTTAAGTGTTCAGGAAACGCTCGCCTCCCAGCCTTCTGAGTTGTACCTGGCAAGTTAGATTTCTGCATTGCACGCTACGCGTAAAACATTTTGCTACTAAAAGTGTAATACAATTGTGTTTTATCAGATAAATATCCTTTTGATCGAAGTGGTATGCCATATATCATAAGGAAGCATGCCTGAGGCTGTAAATGTCTCTCATAAGTTTGATATATACTATGACTGGAAAAGATATTAGTAAGTGTATGCTGCACCACAGTACAGCGGTTATTATCCTTCCAGTCATTTTTTTTTCAATTTAATTAAAAAGTGTTTTGTTTTTTTTTACTCCTTGTGTATTTCTTTGATATCAAAATATTAATGATTCAGGAATTAATAACTGTCAGTTGTACAGGGCGACAACTGAAAAGCAGAACGGTAATAATGAACATAGAATATCATGTAAATGTAGAAATAAAGGAAATTTATGGGGACTGTATCACCAGAGGCTTTGCAAATTTGAAAAGCCGCGCCTGGGGTGAAAATGTGCCAGCAATTATTTATGAGTCAGAGAAACATGTCATATAGTGGAGGTGAAGAAATTAACAGTAAGTAACAAACCGGGAGAGGTTATGAAACTTAGTTAACCCTTTGGGTGCCTACTCAGAAGCCCATTCCCCAGTGAGGTTTTCAGCCTTTCCTTGGGTGACTAACAGTAGATATCTGGGTTTTCCCAAAGAGCAACTGTCCTAAAGAGGGTCGACCAAACAGATATTCATGGCACTTGGATAAAGATCTTCTGTTGAGCAGATGGACCATAAAACAACTCGGTACCAGTCGGCCCTGAGTCTAGGGATGTGAATCGTGTCCTCGATCGTCTTAACGATCGATTTCGGCTGGGAGGGGGAGGAAATCGTATTGTTGCCGTTTGGGGGGGTAAAATATCGTGAAAAATCGTTAAAAATCGTTAAAAATCGAAAAATCGAAAAACCGGCACATTAAAACCCCCTAAAACCCACCCCCGACCCTTTAAATTAAATCCCCCACCCTCCCGAACCCCTCCCCAAATAACTTAAATAACCTGCGGGTCCAGCGGCGGTCCGGAACGGGCTCCTGCTCCTGAATCTTGTCGTCTTCAGCCGGCGCCATTTTCCAAAATGGCGCTGAAAAATGGCGGCGGCCATAGACGAAAAAGATTGGACGGCAGGAGGTCCTTCCGGACCCCCGCTGGACTTTTGGCAAGTCTCGTGGGGGTCAGGAGGCCCCCCACAAGCTGGCCAAAAGTTCCTGGAGGTCCAGCGGGGGTCAGGGAGCGATTTCCCGCCGCGAATCGTTTTCGTACGGAAAATGGCGCCGGCAGGAGATCGACTGCAGGAGGTCGTTCAGCGAGGCGCCGGAACCCTCGCTGAACGACCTCCTGCAGTCGATCTCCTGCCGGCGCCATTTTCCGTACGAAAACGATTCGCGGCGGGAAATCGCTCCCTGACCCCCGCTGGACCTCCAGGAACTTTTGGCCAGCTTGTGGGGGGCCTCCTGACCCCCACGAGACTTGCCAAAAGTCCAGCGGGGGTCCGGAAGGACCTCCTGCCGTCCAATCTTTTTCGTCTATGGCCGCCGCCATTTTTCGGCGCCATTTTGGAAAATGGCGCCGGCTGAAGACGACAAGATTCAGGAGCAGGAGCCCATTCCGGACCGCTGCCGTTCCGGACCGCCGCTGGACCCGCAGGTTATTTAAGTTATTGGGGGGGGGTTCGGGAGGGTGGGGGATTTAATTTAAAGGGTCGGGGGTGGGTTTTAGGGGGTTTTAGTGTGCCGGCTCACGATTCTAACGATTTATAACGATAAATCGTTAGAATCTGTATTGTATTGTGTTCCATAACGGTTTAAGACGATATTAAAATTATTGGACGATAATTTTAATCGTCCTAAAACGATTCACATCCCTACTGAGTGCTGGCAGGGCAGGAGTGATGGGGACTGCTTTTGCCCCCTTCAGCATCCGAGAGCTGCGTAAGGGGTGGGGGGGGGGGGGGAGGATTGGTGTCGATTTTTTTTTTCCTTGCCAAAATGAGCTTTACCTGAAAATCCTAGGGTTCTATTGGAAGGCACCACTCTGTTCTTTGAAATGACACAAACGAAACAGAAAATGGGCTTTCTCAGTTCATATTCCACTTTGGTTTCAAACAAATGCACCCCCCTAACAGAAGAAAGTCTTTCTGGGCTTCCCTTTGGTCTCGCAGCACCTGTTAGGTTCTGCGGGAGTTAATTTGCTCAAATTATTTTATTTTCCTTCCCCTGAAAAAATGATGTGATCAGTGGCATGGCATCTTCTGTCCTTTTACTCATTTGTGTTTCATTCACATAGAATATGAATGAAGATTCAGGACAGAAGATCTCTAAGGTACTAGCTCGGCGGCCTTTTTCACCATTTTAATACAGATAGCACCTCTTTTCCTGCCAGAGATCATTTATTTAAAATCGCTGTAGAAGACTCTATCCAGCACACAAGCAGTGTATCAGTCTCACTAGCCACACATACTCTTCCCTTTCATTCATATATCATCTTCATCTCCTCTCTCACGTTTATGTATTACTATCCCTGCATTGCAGACATAAACCCATTCTCTTATTCTCATACCCATCAATCGTTCACATGCCATTAAGAGGGCTCTTTTCAAAGGCTTAACTGGATTGAACATCAGTGTAATTGGGATTATGTACACAGTTTTTGTTAATCTATTGGCATGCATAGTCTACTCATTATCTTAATTACCAGGGGTATGCAGCCAAATCATTTCAAATTGTTTTTTTCATTTCGTTTATACTTTCCCATGTTTGTTTGTTTTTCTCTCTTTTTGTTTTTTACTCTCTTTTTGTTCTTAGTGCTCACTGATTTTGAATTAGTGTGCACTAATTCGCATTAGTATGCACTAACAAAATTAGTATGCCCTAAAAACAAAATGAAATAAACCACTGCACATCCTTACTAATTACTCTCACTTAAGTGCTTTATGCCCTGCTTGGGTGAGAACCTGTTTCTTCTGCCCAGCATATACTTACTCTCTGTTCTCCATGGATCATTGTAGCTATAGCTTAAGACCTGGGCAAGGAATCCCATGTCTTATCCTCAAACTCCTGTGAAGCAACATTATTGTGTAGCTAAATAAATCATAATTGAAAAGACTTTTGGTATCTTAAAATTTGATTTAGAGGTGTTATTCGGCTAAACATTAGCTGGATATCTCATTATCTCGCTAAAATTTGGCCAGATAACATAGGAAGTTCCGGGGACATTTCTGGGAGAGGTTAGATGAGTCAAATAAGTTAATCGGCTAACTCTAATATTTAGAGTTAGCTTATAACATATCTGACTAACTCTAGTCATGGTATAGAGCAGTTCTAAAGTTAAATATATTCAGGTATCTTTAACATAGCCATCTGTATTCAATAGTATGACTGCACCACTGAATATCCATCCAAAGTTAGCCAGATAAGGCCTAGATTTATCAAAATGAACTAAATATCACATGCAATAGGAAAAGGGGCATATTTTATGGTAATAGGCTGTTTATCACAAAGTGCACTATCTTAGCGTTTTGCATAGGTATTAGCACAAACTGCAATAACTTTTTCATACTTTGCGATGTGCCAAATTGTTGTATTTCCTACCTACAATGAGAGTGAGAGAGAGTGTGAGAGAGAGAGAGAGTGAGAGAGAGTGTGAGAGAGAGAGTGTGAGAGAGAGAACCTAGCTATAAGGCCCCTCATATTAGGTAGGTATTTATACCTCTATAGGAGGCCCACCCAGCTACTCAAGGTGATGTTTAGGTATTAATGTAGGGATTAAGGGTCACTTTGACATGCAGAGTGTGATGTACGAACAGAACAGTGCACTCTTGTGAAGATTTGATGCTCTTCGGAGTGAGGAAGCTCACCCAAAGATGAGATTTGTGCAATGTTCTCTCAACCTAGCTTGATGTTACCCAGGTAGAGAGTCCATAAGGTGAGGTCTGTTTGAAAGGCTCAGGAGGTTGTGGTTAAAGATTTTACCTTTCTCTAATAAACTGGAAAATATTGAGAACCTTGTTAGGAGAACTTAAGATTTATTAAGTTCCCTAAGTTGTCAATTGTACTGCCTAGGGATACATTCAGCAGATATTTGCTTAAAAGTCTTAAGATACCAAAACAGTCTGTTCTGCCTATTTCCTGGGAAATTTACTCCCTATATCTAAAAGAGATGAAAATGTTTTGGAAAGGCTGCAAAAATCTCCTAATATGGATCAAGCTCTTGATGTTTCTGCGCTATTGGAGACTTCAGACACTGTGTTGGCCATAGCTTCTACTTTGATAATCTCTGTGGCATTGGAATCGGACAGAGACTGATTCCTAAAAATGTATTTTAGGCTTGAAGGTGAGACTTTTTTGGTAATATAGTATTCTGGTATTTCTAGATGTGTCCTAAAAAACTCAAAAGAAACATAAAGTTTTTGTTAATGCATCCCTGGGAGTTACAGCAAGGGGCTTTATTTTTCCTTAAATCCCCAATTAACTGCTGTATTAAGTACAGAGGTGTTCCCTATGTCTTCTCAGCTTACTTTTCTTCTGAGTGATAAGATTATACAGAGTTTGCCAAGGCCTTTATCTCCTCCCTTAGCTTGAATTCAATGATCTCTTTAAATATTGCCCTGGAAGCATACTGCCCTGCTTGTTTTCATGACACTTTGATTTTTGGTGGATTGTGAATTTCAATTCCCCTTCCAATGTTCAACTTAAAACTGAGCTGTAATGGATTCTTTTTCTCTCTTTCTTATACTCTTATTTGTATATTGATTCTGTGCAGCTTTGTTTTTACTAATTCAAGTTATCATGATGATTGCAATGCAGAAATATAAATAAAAATATTTAAAAAAATCAAGAGGGCTAACATAGTAACTAACTAAAGTGTTCATAAAACAATATTCAGCAATTCATAATCCCACTTTAACCAGGGGACGTATACATAATAATACCAAGTGAAAAAAAACCAACCCTCAATATCAAAATTACTGCATTATCCTTCAGTAACTTGATATAATCCTTCCAGCTATAACCTGACAACAGGCAAGCTGACAAATTTTGAACATCCTACAGCCTTTTCCAAACCTTCTTACGTAATCAAGCCAAGAAGCAAGAATGCTATTATATTAGTAAAAAACAAAATTGACTTATCAAACATTGGATGAAACAATCAAAATTACCTCAGATGAAAATGGCAATGTCTAACTACCAGAGAAACCTGGGCCTCCTTGTTAAACTGAACCCCTAAACTCCTAACTTGATCTTTCAGATCTAACAAATATTTTCGCATATACACAGAAAGTTTGGAAAACTGCATATCTCTCCTGTGAACCCACAAGGCCTTAGTCTGAGTAGAACTAAGTTTAAGTTTATTTTGAAACATTTACTACAAATTTGCCAGAAGGCACTTCTGCAATTGCTCAAGCACTAATAATAATTCACTTTCCAAGAGACCATACAGCTTTATATCCTATGCAAAGAAAAAATAAGCAATAACATATTAGAACATAAGGCTTGCCATACTGGGTCAGACCAAGGGTCCATTAAGATCAGTATCCTGTTTCCAACAGTGGCTAAGCCAGGTCACAAGTACCTGGCAGGATCCCAAGGGGTAAATAGATTCTAAGCTGCTTATCCCAAGAATAAGCAGTGGATTTCCCCAACTCCACCTTAATAATTGTAAATGGACGTTTCCTCCAGGAACTTGTCCAAACCCTTCCTAAACACAGCTACACTGACTTATAAGATAGAATCAAGATTAAAATTGGATGCACATGTGCACATGTCCAGTGTATTTTATAACATCTGCACAGATGTGTATACATGTTATAAAATCATCACGTCCCTGGGCACGCACCAATGCACATGCATCGATGTGTGCCTGCGCGACCATTTTGAAAGGTACCATCCCTGTGTTCCCCTTTCTATCCATCAGCATTCATATAAATTTGTTCCATATGGCAGCTTTATTGCTATTGTGCAGGCAATTTATTATTATGATCTTGTTTATGTTGTGTATTATGTTCTTTTAATTATGTATTCTCCAATTGACTGCTAAACCATGTAAACCATTACATCAAAAATCGCAACACTGGTAATTGGTAATTGGAATCCACCCTGAATTGCAGAGGGCATGGGATATAAATAATTCTAAATAAAAACCAAATAAATAAATGGAAGATGCCCACAAATTTAAGCAAAAATTTTAGTTTCATTTGTTTATGTTTCCCATTCAAATCTATGGCACATTCAAGTCTATAGCTGTTCTGAGCAAGCAGTTAAATGCAGGCAGGGACTAACTGGTGACTATAGCAACCAAATGCTTGTCTGTGTGACATAGCAGCCTCATTGGAGCCGTGGCAGGAGAAGTTCGCAAGGAGAGGGTATCACAGTGAGGCATCTTTAAACTAGTCTATAGATGCCATCTGGATCAAGTGAACCTGATATCACCCACTGAAAGGTTTGAGCAGCTGCAATTAACTTCCATTTGCCCTGCTGAATTTTGCGGAGATGGCCAGGGATTGTACTGACAAACCACAGTACTGTGCAGTTAGGTTATCTGCAGACAGATTGAAGTGAAGGGAAGCACAGTCTTACCAGCCTTCTTGGTTCTGTTTCCTAACAATTTTTGTATGTGTGCAAAAGGAGTCAGTCAGAGGTGTACACACATACACTGTATATGTGACAATTTTTTCCTCACTGTCCACCCTCAGCCTCAACTCCAGTGCTAGCGTTATCACCCAAGGATGCAGAGAAGAGATTGTGCAAGTCATCCCTGATCTGGAATCACCTTAAAGTGAGGGAGAAGTGGTGTTTTGCTCAGTGTATTCTCTGCAGTAAGGACTTCAGTTGAGGGAAAGTACTGTGGCATCTGTTTGCAACAGTAACCCACTATATAAGAAATGGAGTAGTGTTCTGTATCACTGTCCTGGGGTAAGAGGAAGACCAGCATCAAATGTACTAATGAAAAGAATTGGGGAAATGATTGTCTTTGATTAGCCCCTGTGGAGAGTGAAGAACCTGGACATTAAGGGCCAGATTTTCAAAAGGTTCTGCGCGCCAGGCCTATTTTCAAAAGGCCCGGCAACGCGCGTAAAGCCCCGGGATGCGTGTAAGTCCCGGGGCTTGCAAAAAGGGGCGGGGTGGGACCAAAGGCTCCTGGCACAGTGGCCATTTGCCTGCGCGCGCATGTTATAAAATTGTGTGTCCATGTGCAAACGCCGGGTAGCGTGCGCACACATGGACGCACACGCTTACCTATTAAAATCTACCCATAAGCATCTTCTGCACCGAATAGCCCCAAATTACAAAATACCATCCAGGACTATATTTAGTAGGCAGGTTATCCCCACTACTAGTGCTGTAGTCATATGCAGGAGCAGATGGCTAACGAAGAGGGGAATAGTGTGCATTTCACCAGTGATATTTACACCAGTGCAAACTCTACACATGCTTAACTCTCCCTGAGGGTACAATAATGTGAGCTAGCTGAGTCAGGGGCAGGCAACAGTTCTTCATTTTGGTGCTTCCGAATAATTTGTAGTTTGAATCTCAGCCTGTTTGTTTGTATGTTTGGTTATATTGAGATGTTTTGAGCCCAGAAAAAAAAATACGGTAAAGAAAAAAATTCAAATGTCTTCCCACCCTATCTCTTCTAGTTCTTCATTTTGTTTACCCTTCTACAAACCCAGGCTATTTCCCCCACTTTTTTTCTTTGTTGGTTATACTGGAGTGTATTGTCCCCAGAACAAAATACAAGTTTTTCAACCCACTCCATATGTTTTCTGGTTCTCTATCTTTATTTTTTGCTGTATATCTCTAGGATCCCAGCCTAGTTCTCCTACCCATCTATGTTTTTGGTTATACTGAGGTGGGTTGTTAATAATAACCCTTAGCCAGAGGGAAGAAATGCAAGCATAAGAGAAAAGATGCACAGGAGAGACCTTTTACATGTTCTGAATGTGGGAAAGGTTTCAATAAGAGGAAAGAACTAATGCAACACCAAACAAATAGACAAAGGGAAGAGACTAGGAATAAAAATTGAATTATAGAAAAGCTTTCTTAGTAAAGCAAATCTCAAAAATTATCAGGAAAGCTACACTTATGAGAGAGATCATTTACATGTTCTTATTGTAACCAAAGCACATTTCACAAGAAATCCAAAATTCCACCTTGCAGGTGAATGTTATGAAAGTTTATATCAGAAAAGTGAAACTGATAATAACAGATCAATCTCTTGTACTAAATCTGACAAATGGCAATTATTTCAACAGGAAGACAGACATCTCCCAAGCACTCCATTTACAGTGGAGAATGTGTGGGAAGTGCTGGGGAAACTGAAAGTGGACAAAGCCATAGAGCCCGATGAGGTTCATCCCAGGATACTGAGGGAGCTCAGAGACGTGCTGGCGGGACCACTGTGTGAGCTGTTCAATAGATCCCTAGAAACAGGAGTGATGCCGAGTGATTGGAGAAGAGCGATGGTGGTCCCGCTTCACAACAGTGGGAGCAGAGAGGAGGCTGGTAACTATAGGCCGGTTAGCCTCACCTCAGTGGTGGGAAAAGTGATGGAGACGCTGCTGAAAGAAAGAATAGTGAACTATCTACAGTCGGGAGAATTGCTGGACCAGAGACAGCATGGAGTCACCAGGGGAAGATCCTGTCAGACAAATCTGATTGACTTTTTTGACTGGATGACTAGGGAGTTGGATCAAAGAAGAGCCCTCGACGTCATCTACTTGGATTTCAGCAAGGCTTTTGATACAGTCCCGCACAGGAGGCTGGTGAATAAAATGAGAAGCTTAGGAGTGAGTGCCAAGGTGGTGGCCTGGTTTGCAAACTGGTTGATGGACAGAAGACAATGTGTGATGATAAATGGAACTTACTCTGAAGAGAGAGCGGTGTTAAGCGGAGTGCCACAAGGATTGGTGTTGGGACCGGTCCTGTTCAATATCTATGTGAGCGACATAGCGGACGGGATAGAAGGTAAGGTTTGTTTGTTTGCGGATGACACTAAGATCTGCAACAGAGTGGACACGCCGGAAGGAGTGGGGAGAATGAGATGAGAATTAAAGAAGTTGGAAGAGTGGTCGAAGATATGGCAGCTGAGATTCAATGTCAAGAAGTGCAGAGTCATGCATATGGGGTGTGGAAATCCGGAAGAACTGTATTCGATGTGAGGTGAAGGGCTGATGTGCACAGAGCAGGAGAGAGTCCTTGGGGTGATAGTGTCTAACGATCTGAAGTCGGTGAAACAATGTGACAAGGCGATAGCTAAAGCCAAAAGAATGCTGGGCTGCATAGAGAGAGGAATATCAAGTAAGAAAAGGGAAGTGATGATCCCCTTGTTCAGGTCCTTGGTTAGGCCTCACCTGGAGTACTGCGCTCAGTTCTGGAGATCATATCTCCGAAGAGACAGAGACAGGATGGAGGCGGTTCAGAGAAGGGCGACCAAAAAGGTAGATAGTCTTCATCGAATGACGTATGAGGAGAGATTGAAGAATCTAAATATGTACACCCTGGAGGAAAGGAGGAGCAGAGGTGATATGATACAGACTTTCAGATACTTGAAAGGTTTTAATGATCCAACGATAACGACAACGATAACGATCCAACGATAACGTGACCCCTGGTTCTGCTGATTTTTTTCCGTTGGAAAAAAATCAGCAGAACCAGGGGTCACGATTTAAAACTCCAGGGAGGAAGACTCAGAACCAATGTCAGGAAGTATTTCTTCACGGAGAGGATGGTGGATGCCTGGAATGCCCTTCTGGAGGAAGTGGTGAAGACCAAAACTGTAAAGGACTTCAAAGGGGGGTGGGATAAACACTGTGGATCCATAAAGTTTAGAGGATGTGAAATGAAGAATGGGTGCCCAATGGGAACAACGGCTACTACCTTGTGATAATACCCTTATTCAATAAACATACACACGGTTAATGCGACTCCAACATTGCTCTAAGTTTCAGCGGCAATGAGGAAATGTGGAAAAAAGGATTTGCATTCCCAAAAAAGCAGGGAGTAGCTTGCTTGTTATGGCGGTTACTACCCCAAACCAAATAAGCTTGATTCTTCACTTTCAATGCATATAAAGCATAGCTCTCTGCTTCAACGGTAGGGAAGAAAGTCTGACACTTCACGCATATCCAGCATAGCTCTCTGCTTCAATGGCAGGGGAGAAAGTCTGAAACTTCACACATATTCAGCATAGTTCTCTGCTTCAAGCCAGGGGGGAATGAAGAAACGTGGATCTATATTCAGGCAACAACCAACAAGGACTGAATTACATAGTCTGGATAAACAGATAAGCATGGGTGTAGCTTGCTTATTGCGGTGGTTAAAACCCCTAATTAAGCTATTTCACTTAGATGAGTTCCAACACTGCTCTCTACTTTAATGGTGGGGGTGGAAGGGAAATAGAATAAAAAAGGTTAATAAGAGCCAAGAGTAACAGATAAGTATGAGAGAAAAAAAAAGTGTGAAAGCTTGCTGGGCAGACTGGATGGGCCGTTTGGTCTTCTTCTACTGTCATTTCTATGTTTGCTGCTGTACACCTTATCCTACACCTTAAGGACCTTTCTTCCACTCAGCATTTCTGCCATGCCCAAACTTTAATGCCTTGCTGTCATACCCCAGACTCTACACCTTGGGGTTTTTTTTATACTGTATGAGGCTGCTTTGCACTTGTCATGGTGCCTTGGTGTGTTAATGACACTCTTTATGCTGCTTTTTCCCTTTGTCAGTGTTTTGCTGTTTTTTTTACCTGCTACCTTTTCTGCTTTGTTCCCCCTTTATTGTGGCTTAGGATATTGATGCCTCTTGGTGCCATGTTGCCTCTTATGCTGCTTTTGAGGTTTCATGCCACTGTTGTTGTTGCCCTCTTTCAAAAGCCTTGGTGGTTTCTTCCCACTCTTGCTACTTCTTTGCTCCTCCGATATTACCTTGGAGAACTCCTACAACTGCTGGTAGCATTTTCACCCATTGCAAGTCCTTGATGTTATTCATTCTACTTTTAGACCACATTTGCAGACTTAATGTAGTGACGTTCTCATCTCCCTTTTGATGTAGTCTACCCACAAGTTTCATTAGAATTGATTAGAACACTCCAGTTTTGAAGCTCAAACCAGGCTGCATTGCTTCCTCATTGATGCAGGACAAAATCACAATTTATATAATAATAATCATAAAACTTATGAACTGATGAAATGAATGGAGGTGACCTAGGAAATTAATAAACAAACTGAAATGAAACTTTTGCCTCTGCACATCCCTACTGTAGACTGTACTAACTCTTCAGAGAGGATGGGCCATTTGCTCTTTTCTTGCCATTATCTGCTGGGTATGTTTCAGTGTTCCTGAACTATAAATGCAAAGCTGCATCTTTCTTTAACCTACACAAATCTCAAAAACAAAGAAACTATTGACCTACAATTTCTTCATTTCAAATTTATCTTGAATCTGTAGCAGCTTGTAACATTCCACAAGTGGCTATGGCCACACATGATTAGCTCAATTGACCTCAGGGGGGCCACCGAAGTAACCCTGCAGTATGAATTCAGATTGCCAGAAGTTTTAAACCAAGAGAAAACAAAACAGCTTTTAACACATAAGAGTAAGGATATCTGGATACCAATTTAAGCTAATCACTACTGAAGACGGGAAGGCACAAAGTGATTGAATGCTCTGCTTCTTACAGTGGCTTGAGAGTGCTTTTCCATTTTTAGACCGACTGTAATGAGATATATAAAGAGGTCTTGGTAGGAATAGGTCTTGCTTGCCCTACTGTAATAAGAATACACATAATGATGGCAGCCCTGTGTTAGACATTGACCTAGTTCTGAATGTTGATAGGACTTTAAGACTTTGAACCTGAAAAAAAACCCAACGTATTTTGTCTACTTATTTTATTGTTTTAAGAAACAGTTCTATATGCCATAGGGTACTTGAAAGTGAAAAATTGGTAGATCCAGTACAAAAATATGAGTATAATGGAGCCGGGTGATCAGACTTGCAGGGTTGTATTTCCTGATTCAATGAACATTTAGTGACCTCCTCTTTCTTCTCAATGTACTTATGTGGGACAAAGCTATTATAGTGAAATAGCCCATTACTGTGAAAAAAAATTCTGGCTAGCACAAGTTGTTTAAACATCGTACAGATAACCCTCCCCAGCACTTCTCACCAAAATTAATGTAATGAATAAGGTTTGTTTCATTTGGATGGCCCCTGATTCATTTTGGGGGCCCCTGAATGAAATGAATTGGACTTATTCATCAAGTTTTGTGCATTTGTTTTCAACTAAATCACATCTCTATTCTCCACCAAAAAATAAGCAAAGGTCTTACTTTTAGACCGTCAAGGAGAACATGTTGATCTTTACATTTTCATTTCCTCTTCTTTTACATACCCCCTCTGTTATTTTAATCCTATTTCCTGAAAGAAGGCTTATGAGATTGCACGTGTGTATGTGAGGTGGGGAATTTAAATTCATGCATATATTTGGATTGTACACGTGTATATCCAAGAACATAGTCTCCTTAGTTCAGAGCATGGACACCTATAGAAAATCCATCGAATGGCCCAGCAAAACGAAAGAGGGATATTAAAAAAAAAAAACAACTAAATTGCAGAAGAAATAGTTACAAAAGCAATTAGCCATTTATTTTTAGAATAGTCAACTTTAAAATTAAACAAAGTAAGAAATTATAGGACTACAAAAAGGTAGTTACAAAAACTGAATCAAAGAAATAAAAATAATCAGAAAAATGTAAACTATTTCAAAAACAAATGTTACTCTTTACCTGTTAGGATGTGCTAGGAGAGCGGTTCCACTTTCCAGGGGAATGTGTGTTCTTGGACCACATAGAAGACCCCAGAAGAGCTCTGAAGAGGTGACGCGGCAGGCGAGGCATGCCCGAGCATGGGCTGGATAGGAGCGAGGCTGGACTAAAGACAGATGACTGAAGATACTGACCCTCCTCCGGACCTGCACACTTCGGGAAGACTATCAACGCAATGGTGATCTTATGAACAGTCCTCTGACCGTTCTAAGTCCTTTCGGACCTGCCACTGGGTAATGGCAAGAAGCGGCAGGCCAGATGGAGGCCAGGGCAATGAAGACCGGAACATGG